>NC_091828.1:97345625-97693750 GCF_038994185.2 Dermacentor albipictus | reverse complement strand
CGTCCACTGTCTTTCACCGCAACTTGTGTAATCTGATTGCATGTATGCGCGACGCGAATAGTGTAGAACTTTGTGGAAGACACGTGGGTCCCATCGGTTAATCTAGAACATTCGACGACTGCTCTGTAAAAGCCGACGCGCTTGACCCGCTGATCAGATTTTCGACGATCGCCGAGCGTGTTCGCCGCTATCGTTGTGCTATAAGTGTAGCCTTTTCTGTGGGCACAGCTTCGCCCAATAAAAGTTAGTTTTGTCGTTCACAGTACTGCTACTGTGTTATTCAACGTCACGACCACGTGACATCTGGTGGAGGTGCTTGTGTGTTCATGTACCGAACGCCCCCGCAAAGTCGAGATCCAAGCCCGAAGCCCGAGGACAAAACCAACGTCGCCCAAGACCAGCGAGCTAGCCGCCGGCTGCAAGGACTGCCCCCAGAGCACGGACTCCTACCTGAGACGAGCAGGAAGATTGCCACCAAGTCCTCCCCAATGGCAGCCCCAGCATCCCCCATCGTGCTGCAGCAGCCCAGGGAGCCCCCCACGTTCCGCGGTTCAACATTCGAGGACCCAGAAACCTGGCTCGAGACGTACGAGAGGGTCGCTGCATTTAACAGCTGTAACAGCGACGACAAACTGCGACATGTCTTCTTCGCATTGGAAGACGCTGCCAGGACGTGGTTCGAGAACAGAGAAGCCACGTTAACGACCTGGGACCTTTTCCGAAGCGGCTTCCTGCAGACATTCACAAGCGTCGTACGCCGAGAACGAGCCCAAGCACTACTGGAAACCCGAGTGCAGCTACCCAACGAGACCACCGCGATTTTTACAGAAGAAATGAGCCGCCTAATTCGCCACGCCGACCCGGAAATGTCAGAGGAAAAGAAAGTCCAGCTACTAATGCGTGGTGTTAAGGAGCAACTTTTCGCCGGTATGGTACGAAACCCAACGAAGACTGTCGACGAGTTTCTTCGCGAGGCCACTAGCATCGAGAAGACTCTCGAGATGCGGAACCGGCAATTCGACCGCCGCTCCAACGCTACAAACTATGCCGGAGTTCAATCACTGGCCTCCGAAGACCTGCGCGAGGCTATCAGGGCAGTCGTACGAGAGGAGCTTCAGAAGATCTTCCCGTCGTCGCAGCCTCAAGTGGCCTCGATCGCTGACATCGTCAAAGATGAGGTTCAGCGGTCGCTTGGAGTTCCGGAGGTGCAACCTCAATTACCGCAACCCCAATCCGAAGCGATGACCTACGCCGCCGTCGTACGCCGTCAAGGCCCTCCTCCGCGACCGCGCCAGGGCCCTGTAACGCCGCAATTCCGTCGACCACCGCCGCAGCCGCCGACAGTGCGCCCACCCATCGCCCAGCGGAGCTACCCGAGGAAGACCGACGTTTGGCGCGCTCCTGACCACCGCCCGCTCTGCTACCACTGCGGGGAAGCGGGTCACGTCTACCGACGATGTCCATACCGGGAAATGGGACTGCGAGGTTTCGCCGTCAACGCTCCGCGCCCGCAGCAAGGTGAACGCCCTCGCGATATCGCTGACTACCTCGCGGCTACTCAGTGGAGCTCTCGACGACCGTCGCGTTCACCATCACCAGGCCGCTACCTCTCGCCGCAGCGCCGACCATACACTGGCCCAGCTCGGGGCCGGTCAGCGAGCCCATATCCGGAAAAATAAAAGCAGCAACCGATAGAGGTGCGGTTGCTGTCCGTCGAACTGTCGAAGATCCTCCGCCGCCGACGAAGACGCCGAAGAAACTACCTCGACGACATAACGACACGCCGCCGTCCCGATGAAGTCTGGAAGGAAAGAATGCGACGACGAAAGACGACCTGACGACGTCACATACCAGCCACAGGTCAACGCGACGCAGTCGTGATCCGACGCCAAGACCGAACTGTAATGCAAGACAAAGAGCCACCGACCTCGACGTGCTTCTCGACGGCCACGCAGTCACCGCCTTAGTCGACACAGGAGCTGATTACTCCGTCATGAGTGGACACATCGCCGCCCAGTTGAAAAAAGTTAAGACTACGTGGGAAGGCCCTCAAATTCGTACCGCCGGAGGACACCTCATAACGCCGACTGGAATGTGCACGGCAAGAATTACCATTCACGACCGGACTTACCCTGTCACCTTCGTTATCCTCCAACAGTGTTCACGAGACGTCATTCTCGGCATGGACTTCCTCAACCAACACGGCGCAGTCATCGACCTGAAGTCGAAGTCAATAACTCTGTCGGAAGACCATGCGATACCGTCGGAGAACCCTCGAAGTCACCACGCCTTGAGTGTGCTCGAAGATCAAGTGAGCATCCCGCCTCGCTCCAGCATTGTTATTTCGGTCGGCACCGAAACACCCGCTGACGTAGAATGTGTCATCGAAGGCGACCAATGTCTACTGCTATACCGTGAAATTTGCGTCGCAAGAGGGATCGCTCGACTGCACGGAGGAAACACGAAAGTGTTGCTGACAAACTTCAGCCAGGAGTTCAAGCACATCAACAAGGGCACGACGATCGCATACATCGAGGAAATTCTGGAAAACAGCAATGCGTTTGTCCTCTCGGATTCCGCCGCATCTACCCCGACGACCATGGTTGTCGAACCAGACTACGACATTAATCCAAGTCTCCCCGTGATTAAGCAACAGCAGCTCAGAAGTCTGCTCCGGCGATACAAAGGCTGCTTTTCGACGTCATCGAGGATTCGACAAACACCAGTCGCCAAGCATCGCATAATAACCTAGGAGTACGCTCGACCACTTCGCCAGAGCCCTTACCGAGTTTCGCCGCGAGAACGTGAAGCTATAAGAGAACAAGTCGACGAAATGCTGCGCGATGACATCATCCAGCCGTCGAAAAGCCCGTGGGCATCTCCTGTTGTGCTGGTGAAGAAAAAGGACGGAACCCTTCGTTTCTGCGTCGATTATCGTCGTCTGAGCAAGATCACGAAGAAGGACGTATACCCTCTCCCACGGATAGACGACGCATTGGATCCGCTCTGCAACGCTAAATACTTCTCCTCGATGGACCTCAAGTCGGGCTTTTGGCAAATAGAAGTCGACGAAAGAGATCGTGAAAAGACCGCCTTCATCACCCCAGACGGCCTCTACGAGTTCAAGGTTATGCCATTTGGACTGTGCTCGGCGCCTGCAACGTTCCAGCGCGTGATGGACACGGTTTTAGCAGGATTGAAGTGGCAGACCTGTCTCGTTTACTTGGATGACGTCGTTGTATTCGCCGAAAGTTTTGACGATCACCTTAGGCGGCTTGCCACAGTACTAGAGGCCATCAAGTCATCAGGCCTCACTCTGAAGCCAGAAAAGTGCCGCTTCGCTTACGATGAGCTTCTATTCCTAGGCCACGTCATCAGCAAATCCGGAGTACGCCCCGACCCGCAGAAAACAGCTGCCATCGCAAAGTTCCCGCAGCCCACCGACAAGAAGGCAGTGCGTAGATTTCTTGGCATGTGTGCCTACTACAGGCGATTTGTCAAGGACTTTTCGCGCATCGCTGAGCCGCTGACACAGCTAACTAAATGTGACGTCGAGTTCAAGTGGGAAACGCCGCAGGCCGACGCATTTCAAGAACTAAAACGACGTATGCAGTCGCCGCCCGTACTTGCGCACTTCGACGAGCACGCCGATACCAAAATACACACTGACGCCAGTAGCCTAGGCCTCGGTGCCGTCCTAGTCCAGAGAAAAGATGGACATGAACACGTGATAGCTTACGCTAGCCGATCATTGTCAAAAGCAGAAGGCAATTATTCTACAACCGAAAAGGAATGCCTCGCCATCGTTTGGACCACAGCGAAATTTCGCCCTTATTTATATGGCAGGCCATTCAAGGTGGTCAGCGATCATTACGCGTTGTGTTGGCTAGCTAACCTAAAAGACCCTTCAGGACGGCTGGCACGGTGGAGCCTCAGGCTACAAGAATACGACATCACTGTAACCTAAAAGTCCGGACGAAAACACTCAGATGCCGATTGCCTATCCCGCGCCCCCATTGACCCGCCGCCGCAAGATGACGAGGATGACGACGCCTTCCTTGGAATAATAAGCGCGGAAGACTTCGCCGAACAACAACGAGGAGACTCGGAGCTAAAAGCCGTAATCGAGTATTTGGAAGGGCACACCGACGTTGTCCCAAGGGCATTTAAGCGTGGATTATCTTCGTTCACGCTTCAAAACAACCTACTCGTGAAGAAGAACTTCTCACCAGTCCGCGCCAACTACCTTCTTGTTGTTCTGTCGGCGCTACGTCCAGAAGTACTGCACGCTCTACATGACGATCCGACCGCTGGGCACCTCGGTTTCTCCCGGACGCTATCGAGGATACAAGAAAGGTATTACTGGCCGCGCCTAACCGCCGATGTCGCCCGTTACGTCAAGACATGCCGCGACTGTCAGCGACGCAAGGCACCACCGACAAGACCAGCGGGATTACTACAGCCGATCCAGCCTCCTTACCGACCTTTTCAGCAGATCGGGATAGACTTGTTGGGTCGGTTTCCGACATCAGCTTCCGGAAATAGGTGGATTGTCGTGGGGATGGACTATCTCACCCGCTTCGCTGAAACTAAAGCTCTACCGAAAGGCAGCGCAGCCGAAGTGGCTAATTTTTTCGTCGAGAACATCCTGTTGCGACATGGTGCTCCAGAAGTCCTCATCACCGACAGAGGAACGGCCTTTACAGCGGAGCTCACTCAAGCCATGCTGAACTACAGTCTGACAAG
Organism: Dermacentor albipictus; assembly: GCF_038994185.2. Taxonomy (NCBI): domain Eukaryota; kingdom Metazoa; phylum Arthropoda; class Arachnida; order Ixodida; family Ixodidae; genus Dermacentor; species Dermacentor albipictus. The sequence continues at coordinate 97,689,004 of NC_091828.1, read as the reverse complement.
GCACAGGAGGACAACGGCCTACCACCCGCAGACGAATGGTCTTACGGAGCGGCTGAATAAGACCCTCGCCGACATGCTAGCGATGTACGTCGACGTCGAACACAAGACGTGGGATGCCTCCTGCCATACGTAACACTCGGTTACTACACGGCGGTGAAAGAAACAACACAGATCACGCCGTTCAAGTTGGTTTACGGCAGGAACCCGACGACGACGCTCGACGCCATGCTGCCCCACGTCACTGACGAAGAGAATGTTGACGTCGCTAGCTATCTCCAGCGCGCCGAAGAAGCCCGACAGCTCGCCCGCCTGCGGATCAAGAGCCAGCAGCGTACCGACAGCCGACACTACAACCTCCGACGACGCTTCGTCGAGTACCAGCCCGGCAACCGTGTTTGGGTATGGACCCCGATACGCCGACGAGGACTGAGTGAGAAACTACTGCGACGCTATTTCGGACCCTACAAGGTCATCCGACGTATTGGCGCACTGGACTATGAGGTCGTGCCAGATGGCATTTCGCATTCACAGCGGCGCTGCGCACGACCTGAAGTAGTCCACGTGGTGCGTCTTAAACCGTTTTACGGACGCTAACGAACTTCCCTTATTTTGTTATTTTCTTTGCTACGAGTGCTTATTTATTACTTTCGTTTGTTTGCAGCATCGGGTCGATGCTTTTTAAGAGGGGGGTAATGACACGTGTACTTATCTTTATCTTTATAACAAATGTTATCGTGCAGCGCAGGACGCGCCTGCATGTAAAAGAAGTTTCTGGAATGTTATCGATGGTTCCGTCCACTGTCTTTCACCGCAACTTGTGTAATCTGATTGCATGTATGCGCAACGCGAATAGTGTAGAACTTTGTGGAAGACACGTGGGTCCCATCGGTTAATCTGGAACATTCGACGACTGCTCTATAAAAGCCGACGCGCTTGACCCGCTGATCAGATTTTCGACGATCGCCGAGCGTGTTCGCCGCTATCTTTGTGCTATAAGTGTAGCCTTTTTTGTGGGCACAGCTTCGCCCATTAAAGTTAGTTTTGTTGTTCACAGTACTGCTACTGTGTTATTCAACGTCACGACCACGTGACAATATATCAAAAGAAATCGCTTTCAAAGCTTAAAAACCTGCTCACTATCACTGACTCAAGTGACGTGATCACTAGTGACTCTCGTAACGTCACCACGCTTCTCACGCATGCACTATCCTAAACTGCCGGTATGCATGTAAACCGACGTGGCTTATAAAGGGTAATAACCGGCTTACTATCACCCAGCAAATGAGGTGATCACTAGTGACTCACATTACGTCATCACGTTTCCATCACAGTAGAGTGCATGGTTGGGTGAAAAACCTTGGTAACGTCACGTGAGTCACTCGTAATCACTTCATTCTACTTTGTGATAGTGAGCAGGTTGTTTCTCTTTGAGAGCCATTTCGTTTGATATGCATGTCGGCAGGTTATGAGAGTACATGTTTGTTTTAGAACCCTGATGACGTCACGTGAGTCGCTCGTCATTACCTCATTCGACTTTGTGATAATGAACAGGTTGTTGCTATTCAAAAGCCACTTCATTTGATATGCATTTCGACAGGCTAGGAGAGTGCATGGTTGGATGAGAAACTAAGTCGGATGTGATAGTTGTGAAAATTTCACCTTCTAGAGCTGCTGAATCCGAGAAATTAATTTACAAGTTGACCACTTCATTTATGTGATGTTGTTACGATGCTTACATATGTTCAGCAAATGTCCCACTCCGGAATCAGTTGTTTATTTCATGATGGTGTATAGTCCGTCAATTTACTTCGCTCTAATGCCTCAATAGGAGCTTTCTGTAAAATAGTCATACTATTCAATATTTTATTGGGAATCTAAAGCAAAAAGCATCAACTCGGACTATGTCGATACATTACACCTCCATAAGGCTCTATAGTCTACATTCCTTTGTCATTTTTCTTTCGGGTATATGAAGCCTGTGATGCGTAGAAAATTGCCGCCGAAAGTGCCACTGTTGCCCCTTAATTTGAACTACCCGCGCCAAGATGAACGAGTTGACGTAATTAACCCCCCACGAAACATTCCTCATTTTCCGCACTCAATTAATGGGCCAGTGTCGACGTCGCACGAGAGTTACCATAGTTAAACAACAGGTGGCGCCACATCCGGATTTTTCTTGTTCAGTTTGGTCGTTTTCTCCCTCAGAAGAGCTCTGTTCAAGGCCACGAATGGGAATTCGTCATAACAGAAGCCTATATTATTTTGATCTAGTTCGTCCTAATATATTCTGTTAGCGTCCCTTTAATTACAAAGGTACTAACTTAATTATTCAGTTTTCAGAATATTTACAATACTCAACAATTCTGTAAAAAAAGTATTCATGACCAATAATTAATATCCGCCCACAGATAAAGGTAGACCTGATTTTCTTTTGCACTCTCACAAGAAACACCTTCAAATTAGGCGCAGTGGATGCCGGGGAAAACGATGCCGCCTTTCACGCGTAATTCAGTTGGGAACTCCCGAGGTTGCGCGACCAATTAAAGCACACTTTTTTCTTTCTGGATTGCGTCGATCGCACTGAGGGTGGACGCTGATTGCCTACGCTACGAGAGCTATCGCCGTAGACGCAGAAACACAATGCGCGCCTACCTCTTGAGCCGTGATGCGTTGTTCGTAGGCGTCGGTTTCGCAGTCGCTGTAGAACTGCGGCTGTCCCTGGCTGCCGCTTTTAAGCTTGTACCGACGCGCTTGCATGGTGACGGACAGGAACATACTGGTGCGGACGTTGTGTTTCCAGAGGCAGGCCACAGCCTTCATGGCGTCGCGCTGTGCAACGAAAACAGCGCGCGTGTTGATCAAAAAAGTTATAAAGACTACAGAGAACCGACTCAAAACTTATTTCCGCCACGGAGTAAAGACAGTTCACCTTTCTTTTTTTAAAAAAAAAGAGAGGGAATATCTTAGCAGCCCTTATAAATGAACGAATGAAGTTTTCTTTTTTTTAAGGAGGGGAAGTTATTCGTGGTTTTCTAACGTGGAAAAACGAAAATTTCTTTAAGGTATTCGCAGCACTAACGTACCCTCGAGCAGATGACAACTTATTTTTTCTCCCTTTTTGTAATTTCGTTCTCCTGCCCTTAGCGCAGACGAAGAAGGATGTTTTCGTGAAATTTATTTAAACATTTCGATAAACTTGATATTTAGGAACGTATTGGGTTAAGCGATCAAGTGGCAGTTTGTGTTACAGTTCTTTACCAGTAAGCACGTCGCCTCCGTGATGAGACTGCGATGTTGGTATGCCACAAACAACGCAAGAGCGAAAGGCTGCTAACGATATCCCACCCCATATTTCGCGCGCTATCTGTCTTCTACGCTACGAGTTTTGGGAGCGTGGTATCGGTACTGTAGTCGGGCGTTTGTCAATGGGAGAGGAAACCCTGGATTCTAAACCGTGCGAGCTCTCAACCATAACCTGTGGCTAGCTTTTCCCGTATGAAAAAAGGGAGTGCCGAGCTATATACCAAGATGTACAAATAAATCGCTGACGTCAATAACATCACAGCGGTCGTTGTTTGGGCGGAAAACCGAAACGTATCTCTAGGCGTTTTTCCTTTCATTTTCAACTTCATTAAATCAATTAAATGTTAATGAAGTTCTGAAAGAATACGTTCTTAAGCCGCATAACCATATATAAATATGTGAAAAGAAAATATTTTACCGGTGTTTCTAGAAAGATTGTGTGCTTTCGTAAGCTCTCGCTTTGAAACAGATGCTCAGAATTTAACACTGTATACAGATAAGGCTATGGCTTAGACATCGCCGTTTACAGATGCTGGAACGCGAGAAATGGAAGCATCAGCGGTCGTAGCGATATCTTGTGGCACTGCCTCACGTATTTTTCTCTGAATGTGCAGTTATCTTGGCCAGCTTCCTATCAACCTTCGCACCGCACGTGGAAATCAAGCACTCGGATCCGTGGACGACAGCTTCCTGCAAGCCCAACAGGTCTTGTCGGCTTCGTTGAACACCGCTCATAAGAAGCACGACCATCACCGAGGCTTCACTGGTGGCAGCGACGGCGCAGCAAGCACTGCCTCACGTATTTTTCTCTGAATGTGCAGTTATCTTGGCCAGCTTCCTATCAACCTTCGCACCGCACGTGGAAATCAAGCACTCGGATCCGTGGACGACAGCTTCCTGCAAGCCCAACAGGGCTTGTCGGCTTCGTTGAACACCGCTCATAAGAAGCACGACCATCACCGAGGCTTCACTGGTGGCAGCGACGGCGCAGCAAGCACTGCCTCACGTATTTTTCTCTGAATGTGCAGTTATCTTGGCCAGCTTCCTATCAACCTTCGCACCGCACGTGGAAATCAAGCACTCGGATCCGTGGACGACAGCTTCCTGCAAGCCCAACAGGGCTTGTCGGCTTCGTTGAACACCGCTCATAAGAAGCAGCACCGTCACCGAGGTTTCACTGGTGGCAGCGACGGCGCAGCAAGCACTGCCTCACGTATTTTTCTCTGAATGTGCAGTTATCTTGGCCAGCTTCCTATCAACCTTCGCACCGCACGTGGAAATCAAGCACTCGGATCCGTGGACGACAGCTTCCTGCAAGCCCAACAGGGCTTGTCGGCTTCGTTGAACACCGCTCATAAGAAGCAGCACCGTCACCGAGGTTTCACTGGTGGCAGCGACGGCGCAGCAAGCACTGCCTCACGTATTTTTCTCTGAATGTGCAGTTATCTTGGCCAGCTTCCTATCAACCTTCGCACCGCACGTGGAAATCAAGCACTCGGATCCGTGGACGACAGCTTCCTGCAAGCCCAACAGGGCTTGTCGGCTTCGTTGAACACCGCTCATAAGAAGCAGCACCGTCACCGAGGTTTCACTGGTGGCAGCGACGGCGCAGCAAGCACTGCCTCACGTATTTTTCTCTGAATGTGCAGTTATCTTGGCCAGCTTCCTATCAACCTTCGCACCGCACGTGGAAATCAAGCACTCGGATCCGTGGACGACAGCTTCCTGCAAGCCCAACAGGGCTTGTCGGCTTCGTTGAACACCGCTCATAAGAAGCACGACCATCACCGAGGCTTCACTGGTGGCAGCGACGGCGCAGCAAGCACTGCCTCACGTATTTTTCTCTGAATGTGCAGTTATCTTGGCCAGCTTCCTATCAACCTTCGCACCGCACGTGGAAATCAAGCACTCGGATCCGTGGACGACAGCTTCCTGCAAGCCCAACAGGGCTTGTCGGCTTCGTTGAACACCGCTCATAAGAAGCAGCACCGTCACCGAGGTTTCACTGGTGGCAGCGACGGCGCAGCAAGCACTGCCTCACGTATTTTTCTCTGAATGTGCAGTTATCTTGGCCAGCTTCCTATCAACCTTCGCACCGCACGTGGAAATCAAGCACTCGGATCCGTGGACGACAGCTTCCTGCAAGCCCAACAGGGCTTGTCGGCTTCGTTGAACACCGCTCATAAGAAGCACGACCATCACCGAGGCTTCACTGGTGGCAGCGACGGCGCAGCAAGCACTGCCTCACGTATTTTTCTCTGAATGTGCAGTTATCTTGGCCAGCTTCCTATCAACCTTCGCACCGCACGTGGAAATCAAGCACTCGGATCCGTGGACGACAGCTTCCTGCAAGCCCAACAGGGCTTGTCGGCTTCGTTGAACACCGCTCATAAGAAGCAGCACCGTCACCGAGGTTTCACTGGTGGCAGCGACGGCGCAGCAAGCACTGCCTCACGTATTTTTCTCTGAATGTGCAGTTATCTTGGCCAGCTTCCTATCAACCTTCGCACCGCACGTGGAAATCAAGCACTCGGATCCGTGGACGACAGCTTCCTGCAAGCCCAACAGGGCTTGTCGGCTTCGTTGAACACCGCTCATAAGAAGCAGCACCGTCACCGAGGTTTCACTGGTGGCAGCGACGGCGCAGCAAGCACTGCCTCACGTATTTTTCTCTGAATGTGCAGTTATCTTGGCCAGCTTCCTATCAACCTTCGCACCGCACGTGGAAATCAAGCACTCGGATCCGTGGACGACAGCTTCCTGCAAGCCCAACAGGTCTTGTCGGCTTCGTTGAACACCGCTCATAAGAAGCACGACCATCACCGAGGCTTCACTGGTGGCAGCGACGGCGCAGCAAGCACTGCCTCACGTATTTTTCTCTGAATGTGCAGTTATCTTGGCCAGCTTCCTATCAACCTTCGCACCGCACGTGGAAATCAAGCACTCGGATCCGTGGACGACAGCTTCCTGCAAGCCCAACAGGGCTTGTCGGCTTCGTTGAACACCGCTCATAAGAAGCACGACCATCACCGAGGCTTCACTGGTGGCAGCGACGGCGCAGCAAGCACTGCCTCACGTATTTTTCTCTGAATGTGCAGTTATCTTGGCCAGCTTCCTATCAACCTTCGCACCGCACGTGGAAATCAAGCACTCGGATCCGTGGACGACAGCTTCCTGCAAGCCCAACAGGGCTTGTCGGCTTCGTTGAACACCGCTCATAAGAAGCAGCACCGTCACCGAGGTTTCACTGGTGGCAGCGACGGCGCAGCAAGCACTGCCTCACGTATTTTTCTCTGAATGTGCAGTTATCTTGGCCAGCTTCCTATCAACCTTCGCACCGCACGTGGAAATCAAGCACTCGGATCCGTGGACGACAGCTTCCTGCAAGCCCAACAGGGCTTGTCGGCTTCGTTGAACACCGCTCATAAGAAGCACGACCATCACCGAGGCTTCACTGGTGGCAGCGACGGCGCAGCAAGCACTGCCTCACGTATTTTTCTCTGAATGTGCAGTTATCTTGGCCAGCTTCCTATCAACCTTCGCACCGCACGTGGAAATCAAGCACTCGGATCCGTGGACGACAGCTTCCTGCAAGCCCAACAGGTCTTGTCGGCTTCGTTGAACACCGCTCATAAGAAGCAGCACCGTCACCGAGGTTTCACTGGTGGCAGCGACGGCGCAGCAAGCACTGCCTCACGTATTTTTCTCTGAATGTGCAGTTATCTTGGCCAGCTTCCTATCAACCTTCGCACCGCACGTGGAAATCAAGCACTCGGATCCGTGGACGACAGCTTCCTGCAAGCCCAACAGGGCTTGTCGGCTTCGTTGAACACCGCTCATAAGAAGCAGCACCGTCACCGAGGTTTCACTGGTGGCAGCGACGGCGCAGCAAGCACTGCCTCACGTATTTTTCTCTGAATGTGCAGTTATCTTGGCCAGCTTCCTATCAACCTTCGCACCGCACGTGGAAATCAAGCACTCGGATCCGTGGACGACAGCTTCCTGCAAGCCCAACAGGGCTTGTCGGCTTCGTTGAACACCGCTCATAAGAAGCAGCACCGTCACCGAGGCTTCACTGGTGGCAGCGACGGCGCAGCAAGCACTGCCTCACGTATTTTTCTCTGAATGTGCAGTTATCTTGGCCAGCTTCCTATCAACCTTCGCACCGCACGTGGAAATCAAGCACTCGGATCCGTGGACGACAGCTTCCTGCAAGCCCAACAGGGCTTGTCGGCTTCGTTGAACACCGCTCATAAGAAGCAGCACCGTCACCGAGGTTTCACTGGTGGCAGCGACGGCGCAGCAAGCACTGCCTCACGTATTTTTCTCTGAATGTGCAGTTATCTTGGCCAGCTTCCTATCAACCTTCGCACCGCACGTGGAAATCAAGCACTCGGATCCGTGGACGACAGCTTCCTGCAAGCCCAACAGGGCTTGTCGGCTTCGTTGAACACCGCTCATAAGAAGCAGCACCGTCACCGAGGTTTCACTGGTGGCAGCGACGGCGCAGCAAGCACTGCCTCACGTATTTTTCTCTGAATGTGCAGTTATCTTGGCCAGCTTCCTATCAACCTTCGCACCGCACGTGGAAATCAAGCACTCGGATCCGTGGACGACAGCTTCCTGCAAGCCCAACAGGGCTTGTCGGCTTCGTTGAACACCGCTCATAAGAAGCAGCACCGTCACCGAGGTTTCACTGGTGGCAGCGACGGCGCAGCAAGCACTGCCTCACGTATTTTTCTCTGAATGTGCAGTTATCTTGGCCAGCTTCCTATCAACCTTCGCACCGCACGTGGAAATCAAGCACTCGGATCCGTGGACGACAGCTTCCTGCAAGCCCAACAGGGCTTGTCGGCTTCGTTGAACACCGCTCATAAGAAGCACGACCATCACCGAGGCTTCACTGGTGGCAGCGACGGCGCAGCAAGCACTGCCTCACGTATTTTTCTCTGAATGTGCAGTTATCTTGGCCAGCTTCCTATCAACCTTCGCACCGCACGTGGAAATCAAGCACTCGGATCCGTGGACGACAGCTTCCTGCAAGCCCAACAGGTCTTGTCGGCTTCGTTGAACACCGCTCATAAGAAGCAGCACCGTCACCGAGGTTTCACTGGTGGCAGCGACGGCGCAGCAAGCACTGCCTCACGTATTTTTCTCTGAATGTGCAGTTATCTTGGCCAGCTTCCTATCAACCTTCGCACCGCACGTGGAAATCAAGCACTCGGATCCGTGGACGACAGCTTCCTGCAAGCCCAACAGGGCTTGTCGGCTTCGTTGAACACCGCTCATAAGAAGCAGCACCGTCACCGAGGTTTCACTGGTGGCAGCGACGGCGCAGCAAGCACTGCCTCACGTATTTTTCTCTGAATGTGCAGTTATCTTGGCCAGCTTCCTATCAACCTTCGCACCGCACGTGGAAATCAAGCACTCGGATCCGTGGACGACAGCTTCCTGCAAGCCCAACAGGGCTTGTCGGCTTCGTTGAACACCGCTCATAAGAAGCAGCACCGTCACCGAGGCTTCACTGGTGGCAGCGACGGCGCAGCAAGCACTGCCTCACGTATTTTTCTCTGAATGTGCAGTTATCTTGGCCAGCTTCCTATCAACCTTCGCACCGCACGTGGAAATCAAGCACTCGGATCCGTGGACGACAGCTTCCTGCAAGCCCAACAGGGCTTGTCGGCTTCGTTGAACACCGCTCATAAGAAGCAGCACCGTCACCGAGGTTTCACTGGTGGCAGCGACGGCGCAGCAAGCACTGCCTCACGTATTTTTCTCTGAATGTGCAGTTATCTTGGCCAGCTTCCTATCAACCTTCGCACCGCACGTGGAAATCAAGCACTCGGATCCGTGGACGACAGCTTCCTGCAAGCCCAACAGGGCTTGTCGGCTTCGTTGAACACCGCTCATAAGAAGCACGACCATCACCGAGGCTTCACTGGTGGCAGCGACGGCGCAGCAAGCACTGCCTCACGTATTTTTCTCTGAATGTGCAGTTATCTTGGCCAGCTTCCTATCAACCTTCGCACCGCACGTGGAAATCAAGCACTCGGATCCGTGGACGACAGCTTCCTGCAAGCCCAACAGGGCTTGTCGGCTTCGTTGAACACCGCTCATAAGAAGCACGACCGTCACCGAGGTTTCACTGGTGGCAGCGACGGCGCAGCAAGCACTGCCTCACGTATTTTTCTCTGAATGTGCAGTTATCTTGGCCAGCTTCCTATCAACCTTCGCACCGCACGTGGAAATCAAGCACTCGGATCCGTGGACGACAGCTTCCTGCAAGCCCAACAGGGCTTGTCGGCTTCGTTGAACACCGCTCATAAGAAGCACGACCATCACCGAGGCTTCACTGGTGGCAGCGACGGCGCAGCAAGCACTGCCTCACGTATTTTTCTCTGAATGTGCAGTTATCTTGGCCAGCTTCCTATCAACCTTCGCACCGCACGTGGAAATCAAGCACTCGGATCCGTGGACGACAGCTTCCTGCAAGCCCAACAGGGCTTGTCGGCTTCGTTGAACACCGCTCATAAGAAGCAGCACCGTCACCGAGGTTTCACTGGTGGCAGCGACGGCGCAGCAAGCACTGCCTCACGTATTTTTCTCTGAATGTGCAGTTATCTTGGCCAGCTTCCTATCAACCTTCGCACCGCACGTGGAAATCAAGCACTCGGATCCGTGGACGACAGCTTCCTGCAAGCCCAACAGGGCTTGTCGGCTTCGTTGAACACCGCTCATAAGAAGCACGACCATCACCGAGGCTTCACTGGTGGCAGCGACGGCGCAGCAAGCACTGCCTCACGTATTTTTCTCTGAATGTGCAGTTATCTTGGCCAGCTTCCTATCAACCTTCGCACCGCACGTGGAAATCAAGCACTCGGATCCGTGGACGACAGCTTCCTGCAAGCCCAACAGGGCTTGTCGGCTTCGTTGAACACCGCTCATAAGAAGCAGCACCGTCACCGAGGTTTCACTGGTGGCAGCGACGGCGCAGCAAGCACTGCCTCACGTATTTTTCTCTGAATGTGCAGGTTAGTTGCGTTAAATCTTGCCTAATTTTTGTGTGTGACCTGTTCGCTGTCACTGCTGCCACAGTTACTTTTTTTCCTTTTGTGCTCTTATGTGTGAAGCTGTTTGGTTCGTGCTTTGTTGCGAAAACAAAATGCCGACAAATTCAGAGCTTGCCAAGAGGATTGAAGCAATTCAGACTAAACTGGAAACTGAATGCACCCAATTCGCTGACGACATTCTCGGTAAATTTCTGTTAACGTTCCAGTCCACTGGGCTTGATGCTGTTGAACTCGAAAAGCAGGTTGAAAGCCTGGAAGCAAGTATCGGTGTCAAATAACATCGTTGAAAAAATGCGCGACGAAAAACTCAAGCTTAGAGCTGACAACAACAAGCTCATCTCAGCGAACAAAGCACTGTCTGAAAGGGTGGCTGAGATGGAACAATACTCTAGAAGAACAATGTTGAGGTAAGGGGCGTCCCCTGCACCCAAGGGGAGGACTGCATCGCAGTCATGCAAACCATTGGCTCTAAAATTGGGTTCCCGGCAATGGCTGCTGACATCGATGTCGCTCATCGGGTCCCTACAAAAGTACAAGACAAGAAAAACATCGTGGCTAGATTCTGTTCCCGCAAAAGGATGAATTTGCCAGCAAGGCACATAAGGCTAAGCTTCACCTAAGTGTCATCGGGGTGAAAGCTTCTGTTGACAGTGCGGTCTACGTCAATGAGCACTTGACAGCACGAAATAAAGCGCTCTTTTCAAAGGCGCTTGCTTTGAAGAAACAATACAAATGGCAATTTCTCTGGATCAGCAACTGCCAAATCAAGATTGGAAAAGCCGAGAAAACCAGAGTGTACCGCATTGCTGATGATTCAGGCCTAATGGTCATTAACTAATCGGCTTAAAGTTTGTGCCTTCCTTAACCTCTTATCTTCCATCATGTCGTCATATTACACAACGAGCGAGTTAAATTACTTCCTTCAAAATAGTAATCACTTTCTTATTCATTTTAATGAATAAGAAAAGTTTACACCATTCGCGGCAGACGATGAAATCACATAACATAAGGTTCGGTGACAACATACAGCGAATAGAAGCATCGATAACTTTCCAGAAACTTCGAATACATGCAGGCGCGTCCTGCGCTGTGCGATAACACTTGTTAAGCGGCGAAACGTGGTCGCCCGATAAAGATAAGTACACGTGTCAATATTCTTTGTCATACATGTGTCAATACATAACTATATTTAATATTCTTTCACCTGACCAATTTGGATTTAGATCCGGTTACTCTACTGACCTAGCACTTGCATCTCTTACTGATCAAATAAAGAAAGCCATTGACAATGGTAAATTCGCAGCATCCTTGTTTGTAGACTTTTCAAAGGCATTTGACAACATTGACCATGAAATTCTTTATCCTAAACTAGATTCAATTGGTATCACAGGTCCTCCTTTACTACTATTGCGCAGCTACTTACGAGACAGATACCAGGTTGTTAGTGTGTCCGACGCTCATTCTAAACCTAAAATGATTAAGTTAGGTGTACCACAAGGATCCATATTGGGCCCGTTACTCTCTTTACTTTATAATAATGATCTAGCTAACTGCCTCACATCTTCTAAATGTATACTATATGCCGATGATACAACTACTAATTCTGGAGAATGTCTGTCAACGGTAATAACCAAGCTTAATAGTGATCTTTATAACTTGTTAGAATGGTGCAAAATGAATAGACTTACCATTAATCCTACTAAAGGTAAACTTATTTTATTCTCATCCCTGAATAAATCATCACTATGCATTCCGCCCATTTCCATTGGTGACCATTTATTACAAGCAAGTGAAGAATGCACGTACTTAGGTGTTATTATTGACTGTAACCTAAAATTTCATCGCCATATAACGCATATTAAAAAGAAGTTATCACATGGAATACGCATTCTCTTCAGGGCGCGTCCATTTTTTTCACGACCTGTGTTGCTCTCACTCTATTTCGCGTTTGTACACTCCCACATTAACTACTGCATAACCTCCTGGGGTAACACGTACACTACTCACCTAAGACCGATACAAACCATCCAAAACCAGGCAATCAGAATAATCAGGTCGAATCCACATACCGCCAGTGCTAAACAGTTACTACAAGCAAATAAAATTCTAGACGTTGAAGCTCTTGTCAAATACAGCCTTGCCACTCTTCTTTTCAAAATAATAAATGACAAAATATCATTATCGCTAATTCCTATATCATCTCTAACAAACACTAACTCAACTCGTTTTGCGCTGCATAATAACTTCATTCTGCCCAAAGTGCGCACTAATTACGGGAAACAGACAATTGACTTTTATTTATTTATTTATTTATTTATTTATTTATTTATTTATTTATTTATCTATCTATTTATAAATACTGCGATCTTAAACACGATCTTAGCAGCGTGGTACACAAGTAAGTTCACGAAACAATATAAATACAAAAATGGGGAATGGCACTCAAAAATTCTTCAAACAAGCGCTTCACACAAGCGCAAAAAACAGGCGCGAAATACACAGGCGCAAAAACAAGCGCTTCAACGTTACATCAGCTATCTTTCCCAATCGTACAATAAAACAGTGCTATCAGTGACTTTGCAGCCATATCATCATGGAATACATTACCATTTATAATAAAACTCCTGAAACCCCATCGATTTTATCTTGAACTGAAAAATGTTCTGTTATATGAAATGTAAGTGACACTATGCATCGTATAATCGGATCTTGCTTTTAGACCTGCCATTGTTATGTACTCCAACATGTAATTAATTTCTATTTTCTTCAATTTTTTTCTCTTTCTTCCTTTTTACTTTCGTTTTCTCTAGTTTCGCAATATTGCTTGCTGTCGTTATATTGTCTATTAATTACTTCATCTACTTAGATTTGTATGTCATTATTTCTTATTACTGGAATTGTACCAATTGAGCTGTTGTTGCGTACTAAACGAACTTTTATGTTAACCATGAAAAGGAGGTCCCAATTCAGTTTTGACTATGGGACCTCCTTCTGTATACTTCTATCTGTATATTATTTTTATGTAACAATAAATTTGATTGATTGATTGAATGTGAAGCTAACATACGAAAACACCACGTGTCCCGCTGCTTGGTGCGCGGCTTACCATGCTGTGACCATAGCCGATGCCGGGTTTCTGAGCGCGTGGGTCGACAAAGTTCACCGGCGGCATGATGACGCAATCGGATCTGGTGTTATCGCTGTAAGACATGTGCCCCAAGACAACAACACCAGTCGGAGTGAAGATCCTCCTGCGAAGCGGAAGAGAGGAAGGGGGGGAGAGGGGGGCGGGTGTTGCGGATATGTATATGGATAGACAGCCTATATCTGCTATTGTATCCTATCAGTAGACTGGTCGCAAAGCGCAGCGCCTTTTCGCAAAACTTTTTTTCTGTAAATTTGTCAAGCTAATAGGATGTGTATAAGGGAAGTCGCTGACAACAATATATTGGGTGGGCTGTTGCGATTCATAAATTTATTAGTTGGATTCTATCGTGAACTCAGCAGACACATTCGTAAAGAAATAGAAAAAGAGAGAAAGTGGCAGGCCAGATGCTTGTTACGGTAAGTATACTAATAAGCCTTCTAAACAAATTTGCACAGAGATATTCAATAGAATCGTAGAGTACCAGATCTCTGTCGTTTCTATAAAATGTATAAAAAACTTGGAAAGTCTACATGCGTGATACATTTAGTAGAGACAGAGCTCGTTGTCGCAATACATTTCTTAGTTTATGACTCGAAAATTGAGCTTTGGAAGGGACGTTCACTTTTTGTTTAGGACAATGACACAACAAACAAGCACACACACACACAACAAACTTGTACGAGATGCACTTTGAAAACACTGTTGCATTGCTTGACCGCATGCATTAAGCGGTGTCGAATACACATGTAAGCGACCTGGTTTCCGGGCCTTTATCACGGACTAGAGACTTGTAAAAAAATGTCGAACATCATTTGGTCCTGCCTTTTCCTTTTTTCCCGAATTCTTTTGTAAGGTTTTTATGGTCTAAGAAAACCATCCAGTATATGTAAAAACTTCTGCTTCCTTATACTTTACTGGAAATGCATGCAGGTAAACTAGCGTCAACTGCGACGAACGATACGTTCGTCTAAGTTTATAGCACATGAGGCAGAAGAAGCCTCATAACTCACACAATCGCATAGGGACGCGCTGGAGTTGTGCAGCCGGAAAGTGCGCCTCCACTTTCCGGGCATTTTATGTTGAGTTCGATAAGAAGCCAAGTGCAGTGAGTGACAACATTCGAGTGCTCGAAAAATCTTGTCATTACGCTTCCGGCCCGCGTATCCATAGTCGCGTACAAGATGGCAGCCACCCTTACTTGATATAATCCGAAACTGCGGCGCAGACTGGCCCCTGCCTCGGGTAGATTCCCAAAAACGTGCGGGGCCACTGGACAATCTTTGCCACTGCGTATTCTTCCATCTCCTGAGGTGAAACGAAGCAAAAAAAAACGAATGAAAGTTTAGCACATCTGCGCAAAACTCCAGGTAAGCATTCAACGAGCAGATCATCATGTGAGAGCAAGTTCCTGAATACCTTGAAATATTTACCAATGACGAAGAGGCGAGCAGTAAGAAGATGACGACGACGATTGGGGGCTAGCGCGGGCTGTTGCCTCTTGGCCAAGTGCAGCGTAATACGCTGTAAATATACTTGTATATAGCTTTTCATCTGCATCTTCTTACGTAACATATCTGGTGGAGGTGAACGTTCCCTGTACCTCGTCACGGAGCTTCGCAGTGGACGGTACGTCGAGCCTAGCTTCATGGCTCCCAGCGATGAGAACTTGACTCAGCCGCCTCCGACACCTGCTGCCACTTCGACGACCTACATCACTCTCCCTGCTCCTCGTGATCCTGGCGTATTCTCGGGCAAAGATGGAGAAGACGTCGAGGACTGGATCAGCCTGTACGAACACGTCACCCGCAATAACCGGTGGGACCCTACTATCATGCTCGCCAACGTAGTCTTTTACCTCGGTGGCACACCTCGAGTTTGGTTTCGGACGCGCGAAGATTAGCTCAGCAGTTTGGATTCGCTCAAGCAAAAGCTCCGAGACTTGTTCGGCAACCACTACGGTCACAAACTTGCCACGCAGAAGGCGCTTTCCGGCCGTGTGCAGACGTCAACAGAGCCCTATGTCACGTACATTCGGGACGTCTTGGCTCTCTGCCGCAAAGCTGATGCACACATGACTGAGTGAGACAAGGTATCCCACATCCTCAAAGGCATTGCCGATGACGCCTTCAACTTGCTCGTATTCAACAAAGTCGCGATGGTGGATGCTGTTATAAAAGAGTGCCGCCGCCTGGAACACGCTAAAAGCCGAGGTATCGACCAGCAGTTTGCCCGTTTGCCCAACACCCCAGCGACGTCTTCCTGTGCCGACGCTCCTCGTCCCAACAACACTGGCGATATTACCAAAATCGTCCGGCGTGAGATTGAGGCCGCCTATCCGGCTGCCTTCGACTCCAGCCCCACCAACGCACCTGCAGTCACGGTTTCCCTGATCCAGGCAGTTATCCACCAGGAGTTCGAAAACATGGGCCTTCACACCATCTGCTCGGCCCATCGCCCTGATACCGATCCGGCTTCTTCAATTCCGTCCCATCCCGCATCTTCTTACCCACCACGCTTCCGCAACCCATCTGAATGGCGCACTGCTGACGACAAGCCCACTTGTTTTCACTGCCATCGCGTCGGGCACATTTCTCGGCACTGTCGAAGTCGCTGGACTTCCACGACCCGGTCTGCTTATACTACCTACTCTCGCCCCTCAGGTGACCCTTCTCGTCCCTATGCCGCACGCTCCGATAATGCCGCCACTGACTCTCCTGCGCCGAACCGCCCCTATTCTCGTTCACCTTCGCCCGAGCGACGACTATCTCGCTCTCCCCAGCCCCGTCGTTCCTATTCGCCGACTCCCTTCGGACGCCGCTCCCAGCCGGAAAACTAGATGATGCAGCGCCTCGAGGTGACGCTGCATTGCTCCCTACGCCGCCTAATCCTCTACTGACGTTGCCCACTAATATGAACCTTCTTGACGTGCAAGTCGACGGTGTTCCTGTATGTGGTCTTATAGACACTGGGGCGCATTTGTCGGTAATGAGCGCTGACCTTCGTACCCGCCTGAAAAAAATAATCACGCCCGCCACGACGCATGTTGTCCGTGTCGCCGATGGCGGAACAGCCCCCGTAATTGGTATGTGTGCCGCCCGTGTCTCCTTCGCCGATCGCTCCACAATTGTGCTACTCACAGTCATCGCCCACTGTCCCCACGACATCATCCTCAGCTTAGACTTCCTCTCCGCACATTCTGCTCTCACCGATTGTTCCCCCAGTGCTCTCCGCCTTGACCTGCCTGTTCTGGATCCCGCTGAACCACACCCCAGTCGCCTAAATTCCGTCGACTTTGCTTGCCACCTTCGGCACTGACTTACGTTGACCTAGTGTTATCCCCACCAGTGCCCGACGGTCACTATATCGCGGCTCCTATGCAAGACGTCCTCCTTACACACGGCATCACGGTATCTCATACCGTTTTATCTATTACAGTGAATTGCCTCTGCCTGCGAGTGGTCAATTTTGGCTTGACGACACAAGTGCTGCCACGCGGGATGTCTCTGGCCCAGCTTTGCTCATTCGAGGATCACTCAATAGCACTATTGAGGTAGACGACAATTCAGCCGATCCTCCTCTATCATCGCAGTCGACAACTTGTACCATCGCCGACTTACAGAAAATGATTGCGCCCGACATTCCGTCCGAGCACGCTCGAGAGCTCTACCGCGTTCTGTTTTCCTACAACGATATTTTTTACTTTAACGATCGTCCTTTGGCCCAAACTACAACTGTTAAACATCGCATTAATACCGGCGATGTCCCTCCTATTCATTGCCGCCCGTATCGAGTGTAACCGGCTGAGCGTCAAGTTATTCACGCATAAGTTCGCAAAATGCTTGCCAAGAACATCATAGAACCGTCATGTAGTCCATGGGCGTCACCTGTTGTACTGGTAAAAAGGAAGAATGGGTCATGGCGCTTTTGCGTGGAATATCGGCAACTTAACAGGGTTACGAAAAAGGACGTGTATCCCCTACCTCGGATCGATGACGCCCTTGACTGTCTCCATGGTGCTCGCTACTTCTCCTCGATTGACCTCCGCTCCGGCTACTGGCAGATTGCCGTGGACGATCTCGACCACGAGAAGACTGCTTTTGTAACTCCGGACGGTCTTTATAAATTCAAAGTGATGCCGTTCAGTCTATGTAACGCTCCTGCCACTTTTGAACGCATGATGGACTCCCTTCTTCACGGTTTCAAATGGTCCACATGCCTGTGCTACTTGGACGACGTTATAGTATTCTCCCCAACGTTCGCTACGCACCTCGACTGCCTCTCGGCAGTCCTAGTCGTTTTTCGTCGCGCCGGTCTGCAACTGAACGCATCGAAGTGCCAATTCGGCCGTCGCCAGATTACCGTCCTTGGGCATCTCGTTGACGCGAACGGAGTGCAACCGGACCCAGGCAAGATCCATGCTGTTACGCATTTCGCTGTTCCGAAGTGTGTCAAGGATGTGCGCAGCTTCATCGGCCTTTGTTCCTACTTCCACCGTTTCGTGAAAATTTTCGCAGCCATAGCACAACCACTAACCGAGTTTTTGAAAAAAGACGCCCCTTTCCAGTGGAGCGATAACGAGGCCTCTGCATTCTCGCTTCTAATCGACCTTCTCACAACGCCTCACGTTCTGACCCATTTCGATCCTTCTGCGCCTACCGATAGTCCGTACTGATGCCAGCGGTCACGAAATTGGCGCAGTACTGGCACAACGCCAGCGTGGCCACGACCGTGTTATCGCTTACGCCAGCAGGCTCCTACTATTTCATCACTGAGCGTGAGTGTCTGGCCCTAGTTTGGGCGGTTGCGAGGTTCCGCCCATACTTATATGGCCGACCCTTTTCCGTTGTCACAGACCATCACGCGCTCTGCTGGTTACGCTCATTGAAAGATCCTACAGGAATACTTGGTTGCTGGGCCTTACGCCTCCAAGAATATTCATATACTGTCACCTACAAATCTGGCCGACTACACAAGGACGCTGACTGCCTGTCTCATTTCCCGGTAGATGAGCCTGACGACGCCGACAGTAGTACCGCCAACGGCATTTTCTCTGTGTCTGCCTCCGCTAACATCGCCGATGAGCAGTACCGACACCTATCGCTGCGAGCACTTATCGAGCTTCAGCGCTCTACACCTACCGACGCATCCGTTCGCCGATATGTACTCCAGGGCGGCATTCTGTACCGAAGGAACTTCCTCCCTGACGGCTCTGATCTTCTTCTTGTCGTTCCAAAACAGCTACGACAGACTGTGCTCTTTGAGATGCATGACGCACCCACTGCAGGACATCTTGGGGTAACCCGCACGTACGACCGCGTCCGCCGCCGCTTCTATTGGCCTGGTCTCGCTCGCTCCGTCCGACGCTATGTTGCTGCCGGTGATACCTGCCAGTGTCGGAAAACACCTCAGATGCTACCTGGCGGTCATCTCCAGCCGATCACCGTCCCTGTGGAACCATTCTTTCGTGTTGGATTAGACCTCCTCGGTCCCTTTCCCACGTCATCCTCTGGGAACAAATGGGTAGCCGTCGCAACTGATTACGCCACCCGATACGCTATCACGCGGGCTCTCCCTACCAGTTGCGCCACTGACTTCGCGGACTTTCTCTTGCGTGACATTATCTTAGTGCATGGCGCCCCGCGACAGCTGCTCACTGACCGTGGTCGTAACTTCCTCTCGAAAGTTATCGCCGACATTGTGCGTTCCTGCTCCACTCAACGCAAGCTGACTACCTCATACTATCCTCAAACCAATGGCCTGACAGAGCGGTTAAATCGTACTCTTACCGATATGCTGTCCAAGTGTGTTTCCAAGGACCACCACGACTGGGACATTGCCCTTCCTTACGTCACATTTGCTTACAATTCTTCCCGGCACGACACCGCCAGATTTTCTCCCTTTTATCTACTCTACGGTCGCGAACCGACCTTGCCCCTTGACACGGCACTTCCTCCTGCTTCGGTCATAACAAGCGAGTATGCGCGCGACGCCATCGCCCTCACCGACTATGCACGCCAGCTTGCCCGTGCTCGACTGACGGACTCGCAAACCACTCAGCGGCGTCAGTACAACGCCAGCCACCGTGACGTACAGCTTTCGCCTGGTGCGCTCGTGCTCCTGTGGTCGCCCTCCCGTCACGTGGGACTTTCAGAGAAGCTCCTTTCGCGATACACAGGGCCCTACCGCGTGCTGCGCCAGGTGACGCCTGTGACGTACGAAATTGCTCCTGTGGGTTCAACCTCGTCCTCTCCTCTGGCAGTTACTGATGTCGTGCATGTCAGTAGGCTCAAGGACTACTACACTGCTTCCGAGTCTGATCTTTAGTCGCTCCGGGACGGCGCTTTTGCGCCGGGGGTAGTGCTAAGGAATAGTATTACCAATGACGAAGAGGCGAGCAGTAAGAAGACGACGACGATGATGATTGGGGGCTAGCGCGGGCTGTTGCCTCTTAGCCAAGTGCGGCGTAATACGTTGTAAATATACTTGTATATAGCTTTTCATCTGCATCTTCTTACGTAACAATATTTCCAAAAAGAAACGCCGGTATCAAATAAATATTTGTGAACTAACCGATGCTCTAAACACTAATGAACGTCCATAGAAAGTCATAAGAAACTAATCTAAGCCAATACTAAAAAAAGAGATGAAAAGAGAGCTCGAGGGATTTTCGAAGAAATATGTTTCAACTATGGCGCTGTTAGCATGCTTTATTTACTCAAAAGATTATTATTCGCGCATTTAAGGTACAGCAATCGCTTCCTCATTATATTTTTATATCTTCTAAAGCTTGTATGCGTGACCTGCACTCCACAACCGTTTTCTTTTATTGCATTTGCATATGTCCCTGTTTCTGTAATTGGTAAATGACTGTTGTCTTGCATCGCCTGGTGAACGGAAATAACTACTGTGGTAGAGAAAGCCCAGCAAAGCACTGCCTTCTTTTTCTGTCCACCTATAAGCGCAATCTTTCCGCGCACGTATCTAGACTTGAATTTGAAGCTTTTTTAAGGTTGCTGAGGTGTCCACAGAGGTTACTCAAGTCGGTACAAGCCTTCACGAGTGTCGTTAATTAGACGCACAGAGAAGACATTCCTCACGGTAGGAAGCAGGGCTAAAGTCTTCTGGCAGAAAAAAAATGCGTTTTCATTCACTTGGTCGAAAAGGATCGATTTTTTACAGAAGTAGAGACCTGAATTTCGCACCCGATCCCCAGCACCGGTATTTTGTATTTTCTCTATGTTCGTCGTTTTGGCGCCGAAAGTCGCAACTATAGTGTACTAGAATAATGTACACATTCTATGTGTACATGAATGAAAAGTGTACATTATTCTAGTACACTACAGTCGCAACTAAGCCGCTTGGGTTGCAGTCCTCCTCAAATGAAAGCCGACCAAGCGGACCCGACCGGAAGCTTCCAAAGTTCCCAACGTTGTCACAACGTTAGCTCAGAGATTGGGGGCCGCTTGGTGCAGGAAGCTGACGGTATCGTCGCCACTAGTATTTCGCTTGTGCGCTTCTTTCTTTTAATTCTTCTTTGGGGGGAGGGGGGGGGGGGCTGGCCCATGTAGCTGTATTGGTTTTGCAAGATGGCAATTTACTAGCGAAAGCCGATGTTATAATCGTGTTTATTGTTCCTGTAGCACAGGTGACGCTACCGCGTCTCACACTCGACAAGTTAGGCGCGAAATATAAATAGCGTGGCTCGAAGATGCTTTCTGCCTTAGTTTTGGCTCTTTCAAATGGCAGCCTGTATTTTGCAACGTTTTTGTATTGAGCAGCATTTTCTGTTATGTATCGCTGGTTTCATCGTAGGCTACTTATAGTTTACCGGTATGTATGTATGTACTTTGTGTGTGTGTTTTTAATTTGCGTTATATTTGAGGCAGAAACTGCTCTAACGAACGCGTTGCCTGCGGGGCTTGCTTTTTTCCATACAGCCTCTGGCTACGTGTCTGAATATAGCGATGCATGTTTTATATATTGTCCTAGAAAGCAACATGCAGTCAAACGCTTTGTGACAGTAAACATGGGAGCTCGTGTGGCACTGTAGAGGCACAGCGCTCTAGCGCGAAAGAAAGAAAGGAAGGAAGAAAGGGTGAAAACGTGAGAAAAGAAAAGCTAGAGAAACAATAAAATCGGTAGAAACAACAAACGTCGGGATAGGAAAAGGTATATCGATAAATAGATGAAATATAGACAAAGGTGACAAAAGAACGAACAGAAATGAAGATAGATAGATAGATAGATAGATAGATAGATAGATAGATAGATAGATAGATAGATAGATAGATAGACAGATAGACAGATAGACAGATAGATAGATAGATAGATAGATAGATAGATAGATAGATAGATAGATAGATAGATAGATAGATAGATAGATAGAAAAACAAAAATAAAATGAAAAGCTTTTCTCCTAAGCGCTCACCTTGAGGACGGTCAGCGCGAAGATGATATCGGACTGCCTCGCTTCGACCTGGAGCTCGTCGATGGAGAGGAAGCCCCAGTCGTAGACGCTGTATGTCCAGTAGCTCTCGTAATCCGCCTTACCCTTGGGTGTGCGGAAGGCATCACTGAAGTTGTGAGCATCGCTGCGATAGAAGGGGATGTTTTTCCTTAAATTTACATTGTTACACTCATCGCGGAGATAGGAGCACGTAGTTATTACTGCAAGCACCCAGAAAAGTGTGTTTGCAGAACTCGCTACAACGCACAGGATCGAATTCCGCGAGAATGTTTGCAGGTTAAATCCGGCAACCACGGCTGTACATGACGTAAAGCGTAGGCCACTGTTGAGGGAAAGAGTATTCTGGTGCCGATTATCGCCAAGCTACAGAAACCTGCTGAAATTCGTTTTCTTTACGGATAGCGCATAATGTATCAGAACAGCGAGCTTTTAGCCCTTGGGTTCGAAGAAACGCTGCAGTTACGTCGGCTTTATTGTTACCGGTTGATTGCCGTAACACTGGGACATACAGATCAAGAATTGACACAAACGCACCGCTCAAAAAAAAAGCCACCGTCCTTGGTTCCCCCTCGCACTCTTTCAGTCGTACCTACAGCGTACGACGCATGGCCACGGTGTTATCGCATTTCAACTTTATACCGAACATCACGGGCGACGGCGACGGCAGAAATGCGCCTAGAGTGTCCATGCAATTGGCTATAGCAATAAAAGCGCGGAATTCGCTCATTAGCAAATGACCGTGCTTGTGTGATAAATATGAGATGAAACACCGAGTTTCTTTTTACGAAGCGATCACACGTCACAGTCGAACTTGACACACGAGTGTAACGCACCCTACATATTGAATGCTGCGTTTAATGCTGAATGGCAGGTATACGTGACACGCCCAGCTCCAGCGCTGGCACGGAGGTGCAATGTCGCGACGCATGAAGTTTAAGGAAAGTTTGGAGGCAGAAGTTAGCCGTCTCGTCAGGAATAAACCACAGTATCGTGTCGCGTACGGCGATGCTAGGACAAAACGTTTTGATTTTGCTTGAGCCAACGCCACCCTTCCCCGCCGCCCAAACTTCGTAAAAGAACAACGCCCTCAAAAAAGGAAAGAAAGAGACATGTCGGTGAAAAGTCCGTCTACAGTCCATATTTTTCCCTTCTCCACGATCCGTAGCACCCCTATTGGCCAACTGGCGTCACGTGGGAAGGGCGCGCCATCTTTCCTTGTTCACTCTTTCGCTGCGTCGCCATTTTCGCGGTGAAATAGTGAACGGGCAAATGTGACGCCCTTGTGGTTCGTTAGTGTTTTGCACGGCACGGGTTGCGCGCGTCGTGGCTTTAATATTTCATGACAATAACAACGGTGGTCGTTCTTGCCGCGGTGTTAACGTGTTCGTGCTGTTCCTACAGTCACCATGACCTGCACTCTGCCTTCACGTGCCAGAACCGATTCGGCGGAAACCGGAAGCTCTTCGCGATACCACTCAGCAAGCGTGATATTGCGAGAATGAATACCTCGGATACACCTAATTTACTGACCGAAAAAAACATCAAGCTCTGACACTCGTCGCGACTGTGCGAAGTAATCTTGCGAATACTATGAAGTAACAGTATATCTGTCGGTTGGAATTTTTAGCTGTGCGCTATTACCTTTCGGTTGTCATGCCGTTGCACGTTTAGCGGGCTCCTTACAACGATACCATCGCCTCACTGAGGGAAATGTTTCCCTACTCTGCGCGTTCACGAGAAAAAAGCGTGCGAGCATGTTACAGCATACGCCGAACAAGGCGACGAGAAGCTGCGCACTGAAGGGACACTTCAGTGAGAACATCGTACCGCCGGTACTGCCATGTGTGTACACGTACGCCATGTGTGTAGTGCGAGCTGCTCACCGTAAGGATACGGACATGCCGTATCGTGTTTGTTGGGCAGCTTGTCCCTGTTTGACGAAGCTATGCACCGTGGAACTCTGTCGCTCGACCGCGAAATCGTTGTTTTCGGGAGACACAGCCAGTGACTCGAAAAACACGAAGTCGCACAGGTCTTCGTCCGGGAAGTACAAAGGTTCTGGACCATCCCCAACGGTGCACAACGTATATAGTAGGGCGGGACCTGTAACAGCTGACGTTGATGACACATCAGGCGAATCCGCTCAGCGGAAATCAGGAAAGCCGTTGCATGTTTTACAAAAGCGAAAGAAGGAATAGGCCGAGGTCATCGGAGGACAATGGCCGAAGTGAAGCGATAGCTTTCCGGCAAAGCTGCTCAGATACGGTGCTGCTCCACCAATGCCTGGTTACTCTATCGCTACTCTTGAAATCAATTTACGCATTAGATGCTTGTGCCACGAGAACTTATATAACATCCCGATTTTGCAAAAATAATTGTTCGTGGTAAATAAACAAAACCAGTAGTATGTTACATTTCACATTTCTGTCATCAGCGATGCTGAAATTTAATACGCAATAATTTAACGGAGGTCTCACTCAAATCGCCATTGAGTCTCGTGAGGTAAGGTTCCGTTCCCGATCACTTAATCACAGCTCGGCTACATTCTTGACTGTCTGCGCGCTTGCTGGCCTTGTTCATGGCCACTTCAATGAATCTTGCGAGTTTTTTTTTCAGTTTTTTTATACGTGAAAACCCTGGTGCGATGTCACTGGGGGCAGAGAAGATGCGCCTACTGGTTGGGGTCGCGGTTGTGGTCGGCGGTGTCTTCGCTGTGTAGATGACCTCAGTGACGACGTCTCCTTGACCACTGCCGCCACTGCGGTCGCTGCCGCCACTTAGCACCTCGTCGTCGTAGTCGGTTCCATCACCCGTTACTGCAATAACGACCGCGAGAGAACGAATCCAACGTTCAAGTTCGCATTCACCAAAGGAACCTTAATGACCACTCGAAACCGCCCTTAGCAAAAGAGATCAAGAGAAATGCTCAATAAATGAAGCTTTGATAGATGTTCACCGTTCTCAAACACTCGACGCGTTCTTCTTTTTTCTCCTTCGGTTTTTTTTTCTGCCAGGATACCACTTGGTCGAAGAAACATTTGTAGTAATACAGGCTAACTTTTTTGTTGCCTTTCGGCAATGTTGTCTTAACTATTGAGAGCCGCCAGTTAAAGGCAACAAACCACTGAATCTCTGAAGGCATAATTACATTAAGCTGAAGCGGCCCGGATCGCGGTGTTATTTTACTGTGCATTTCTCCCTCCTTTGAGCTGCGATTCCAGCAGAGTCATCTCAATAGTCATCGTACAGGAAGTCTCGAGATTTCGCCAGCTGCCCCGTAAACAGCTATCGCTCTAACAACTATCTCTGTAACAGCTATCGCTGTAACAGCTATCGCTGTAACATCTGTCTCTGTGAAACGCTTTCGGCGATGTTCCCGCAGGTAGCGCATACTCACGCACCCAATATGCTGCTGCACTATGGCTGGGCACCGCGTCAAGTTCCGAGCGTGGAACAACGGAGACATTCACAATAGCGAACGAGGAGCCTTGCAAGTACTTCGCGGGACCCAAACGTTCACGTGATCTGAAGAATCTAGGCTTACCATACGGGAACACCAGCGCGAAGAGAACGTAACTGGACCTTGTGCCATCTGGTGTTTGTATCGTTTATGTCCAAGCCGAGGCAATCCATTGGAACCAAATGCATCGCTTTCATAGCAGCTTGCCAAACAATGTTGGAAATTGGCTTAGGGACTTGCCCCAAAATTGTGGCTCAATGGAATTGCGAGGAAGCGAAGGACTACAACGCTATTCATTCACGATCCGTGATAGCATGAGTGCAGCTATAAATAAATAGGTAAATAGAGAAATAAGTGATACTGCACCGAAGGCAACAGACGACGCTATCCGTGCAAGTCATTTTTTATCTCCTACGGCAAGTTGTCCCTAAGGTTTTTACTGGTTTGTGAAGAATCTTGTCTGAAGCTGTTTGTGTGTCATATGAGCCTTTGAGATGTGCCATCAGTTGGAATTTTATTTGCGATAAAAATAAATATGTAATGATAGCACTCGCTCATGTCATGTTATCCGAAGGATCTTTGGCTGCTTCACCGATTATTTATGTGCATAAGCATGTGTGCCAGGGCTACCACGTGCAAGAAAATTATTTCAGTCGCACTTTTATGAGAAGAGTCCACTTTCGTAGAGCGTGGATCCTGTTAAAATACGGACGATATACAGTGCATACAATGTCTTTACATAAGCAAATACGACGATTTTTTCTGCGTATGATATCCTAAATCTGTTTAATAATTAGCGTAGCACCGAGTAATTAAAATGTCGTCTTTTATAGTTCTTGTGAGCCTAGCGCAAAATGTGTTTGCTCTCAACTTTTTTTTTGTGGCTGAATAAATTCTTGCAATAGCTCACACGGTTTCACGAATATTCAACACGACAGCAAAGCAAGGCATTGTGGTGTGCGTTTATTCAACATGTCTACTTTAACTGTCAAACCTACCCATGGTTTCAAGGCCGTTGAAGACAAAACAATTCATTAGGCCCAATGTGGCGTTTGCATGCCAAGGCGCCTCTTGAGGCTTGTGGAAGCCAGGATTGCTGCGAACGATCTTGGAAATTGGGTCTGCCAGCCATTCGTAACTTGCGACTCAAGTACGTTGAGGGAAGGTGGAAGATTTATTCACAATATTCGGCGATGAGCGACAACCAGCGCGTAGCAACATCGTGTATTCCCACTGAAGAGGCAGCCATGGATGACGACATGTTTCACAACGCTGCTTCTTGGCTTACGTTAACAATAAGTACGTACGCTGAACTCGGCAAATATTCTGTTACACGCTCGTTACAGATATCGTTTTATCCGAACTATTGCTTTATTCAAACATTTCTGGTTTTCATACCAGGGGCATGCACTTCACTTCGGATTACTCGATGTGCATTGGCGGTGGACTGCGCTTAATTGAGAGTTGTACAAAAGCATTTCCAACCCAACGTAAGTGCATTACGTATGTAAAGAAATAGTTTTGGCCTCACTGCGCATGTTCCGTACGCGTTATTGATTTCTGCGAAGTACGCACGTTGTGCTAACCTACGTCGTTTGACTAGTTTAACCAAATTGGCTTAAGTTATGCTTGACAACATAAGAACTAGTGTTGTCGAACATGGAGGACACCCATGGCTCCCACTACTGCGTGAATTCCCGTGATGGTTGCGCTTTCGTTACCGTTTCTCATTAGTAAAAGTTCAAATGAGCTTTCTTTTCCTCTAAACTCACCCTAAAAGTTTTGAGTGCATAGCGCATCCTATTTCCGAGATCATTTGACCATTCCGACATCCGTAGGATTAATGATATGCGCCGACAAGAAAGGGCTAATGGATTGTCTTGCTTTGGATATGTCTAGCACGAGACACCAGTTCGCGGCCCGCATTTTAGGGCCTTTCTTATAATTTCGCTCCTGTACCTTAAACTAAGTGTCTTGAAGGGACGCAAAGCCCTAAGGTATAGCAAAGGCACTACCGTTTATCGTACCAGGCGACAAACGCTAATCTGAAACTGTCAAAATACGAAGTGCGAAGCCGCAAAACACGCACGACAGTGCACGGGGCAGCACACACGGTAATTCTTCGCGTTGTTTCGTTATCCACTCGGAGAGGCAAAAACCGCTGTGATGCCTACACCAAATCCTGCAAGATATTTTTTATTCATGAAGTCCCCCGCGGGGATTTATCACTCACGGCCAACGCCGCCGACGACACCGGCTTTTCTACGACACGAGCTCCTTAACACTGTCGCGTTAAAACGGGACGGCAGCTCCTTGAACCTATCTTACACGTGACGAGCCCCGACAGACAAGGAAGCTGCGCTCACGGGCGTAATCAGAAGTTTCGCTGATATCCTAACTGCCGAGCGCGATGCGTTTCCAACATGCGTCTTGCGAACTCCCACACTCTCGGAGTGCCCTCTGCCCTACTTTGGTTCCTGTGAACCCATGCGAGTTCAGCAATACTCCACCTATGACGATGTAGTACATTTCAGGTCCCGATGACTTTTTTTATGACGAGCGTTTACTGTACGGGTTGGTACGACACAGTCGCTGATGTCACAAAAGAGTAGCGAATCACGTGACACAAGATAACACGAACCCACACCGCGCAGCTCGGCGTGTGTGCCTCTCTTCTTTTGCCTTAGCGTACGTTCGTTTAGCATATGTGGTCGAGGGAAAGGAAGCAAGCCCGACGCATGCGCGTTGAGGTCGACGCGCTACTTCTGCACGCAAGAAAAACAATTGTGTTTGCTTGCCTATAAGCGCTATTTTTAAAGAAGGAAAGCCCACTAATCGGCAGTGTTGCTGCTTACGTTCAATGCTGAAGATCACCATGGAGAAAATGGCGGCTATCAGCGTGCACATGGCGAGGGTACCAATGGCTGCAATCAGCCACCACTTGCGATTGTTCTGCTTGGAGCTGGAGGAACACAAATTGAAGGGGGTGTGTTCTGAAGGCCTCTCGTTATAACACGTGAGAGAAACATATAAGATAAACAACCAAGAGCTTGCAGCAAAAAGTGCGTCGCGACAGAAGTGAATGCAGGTTTACTTACTCCGCATCTGCGCAGCGTAGAGGAAAAAGGAGACGCCATTAGTGATGCGGTTTCTGCGAGCTACACTGTACGCTCGATTCCGTTTCTCTGCAAGCAATCAACGATCGTAGAAACGGTCGTCAGGACATTCACAGCTTGTATGTTGTCGAGCATTCTGTCGATCAATTTCAGTCCTGTGAAGACGGGCTGCCATTTTCATGAAGCTTGACGCTTCTTAGGAGCCTTGTTTTGGCGCGTCTCGAGTGCACGTAATCGAAGGCGACTGTAGCGACTCTACTTTCCAAGGGACGCCAGGTTTTCCTACTTCGCTCACATGTGACTACATTCGAGATCTCTCAGATAAAATGCCTTTTTGACTTCAGTAACCGATTACTGATTGGCACGCTTCTGGTATCAGCAACGAGTACCTTCTGTTGCGACTGGGGGTCCGAAGATGCTGTATATTCTTTCCGGTCCACGGAGGAGTAAGGGAACGTGGGGCTGGGCCCGGATATCCAGGGCGCTTTACGCACAAGTTTATGCCACATATTTAGAAGTTTCAGAGAAGTACAGAAAGATAAGTTCACGATGAAGTTGCAGCAGCCGATGACTCCAGCAGGCCGTCGCTGTTTTTATGCCCTGCGTGGTGATTGTTCAGTCGCCTCCCCCAATCCGGCGTCAGGAGACCGATCACCTCAAGGTACTCCGAAGGGAGCTTTGTCGGAAACATACGCAAATCACTGGGCACAAACAAGGGATGGGGGATAGCACACTGACCCAGTCTCCGGCGCGGACGCGCCAATTCGGCTGGCTGAGAGGTGAAGAACCGTCGCCTCGCTAATTGCCCAAACCTCTTCTGACAAGGGCGCTCCAGTCGTTGCCATAAATCATCCCATTTGAGAACAATTTTAACGAGGCCAACGGCCCTGCCCGTTCCCCATAATCGCACT
This sequence comes from Dermacentor albipictus, assembly GCF_038994185.2. Classification (NCBI taxonomy): domain Eukaryota; kingdom Metazoa; phylum Arthropoda; class Arachnida; order Ixodida; family Ixodidae; genus Dermacentor; species Dermacentor albipictus. Next base: position 97,659,529 of record NC_091828.1, on the reverse strand, counting down.
ATCCGTGACCGGAGGTTGTCGCGGGGTGAACGGCCGATTATAACACTTCCTATTACAAGTAATTCCTTTTACTTCCTATTACACTTCCTATTACAAGTTTGAGTGGACCTGAGCGATTCTTCGTCACTGTGTGCGGTCATGTGAGCTAGCGGCCGTCAGGGCGAACTTGTTGCCGGTGAGCGTGTGTGAAAGCGAGTGGGGACGCGAGTGTGGTTGTAAACGAATTGGTCAGTGCCCGCTTACAAATTGCAGAGATGTATGCCGAAGTCACACCAGCGTTAGCCGGCACTGATATAAAATATTCCTCCTCTGTAGTGAATGGCGGCAGCTTGTCTGATTAGCTACTTGGCTATGTCTCCTTCAATCTCTATTCTGCGCGGACTAGTCTTTTTTTCTTGGTCATTATCAGAGATTATGTAGACTAGTCTTTTAGCTTTGCGTATATGAAAACCCTACCGCTTCCCTTTCTTGTGTTTCCCACTGTTGACATCCTGCCCACTCAACGCGCGCGCTCGCGCACTCTCGTCTTTTTTTAAAAAATATAGCGGGCAATGTAATTTAGAAAAGAAGCTTACCGAATGTTTCATCTGGAAACAGACAATGGGGAACCACTGGTTTATAGTTGTCCATGTTGTTTCGCAAGAGACAAGACAATCAAAATGTCGGATAGGAGGTGTTCCTGCCTTTCCACGATTCCGAGTCTCTGAACTAAATCACTGTGAGTGGCATTTTCTAAACATGCACAAGTAACCAGAAATTGCGAGAACGCCACCAAACTGTAGTTCGAGACCTTTGAACTGACCAAGTTGCCCCAACCCTACCCCAACCCGTTCAACAAGAAAAAAACCTGCAAGTTGGAACAAAGCGCCTTCCAACTATACAAGCGTGAAATACGTTCCTACAGTGCTGAGTAATTTCCAAGAAATATTAAAAATGTGTTAAACTTCAGAGCGAATGCCCAAGCCAATGAAGAGCGACGGAAGTACTCTGCCCATTATCGAGGTCATTGCACTCGTAGGGGGTCGCCTTTTCGTGGGCTTGCGCGATTGCATCATCTCCTGTGTGGAGTTTTAAAAGAAAGCAGGCGTTTTGCTCCAAAGCAGATCCTCGCTGCGTCGCACCCACATTGCCAGAGCCCTCGCTTTCCATTCGCGCACAGCCCATAACACTGCGACGCGAAGGCAATCCACCAATCACCGAGCGACGCGCCCATGACGTAGCTAGGCTCGGTGGGCTGACACGGGCGGCGAGTGTTGTGTGCGGAAACAGCAAGCGGTCACCCTCTGGCTCAGTTCTTGGCTGGTTAGAACCCATACTCACAAAAACTAACGCCCTAATCAGGGTTTCTTCACGAGATGGCAACTTTTCACTTTATCGGGGCAAAATTTGCTTGTCGACATAGACGCCCAAGACAATTAAACGCCGGCGTTTATTGTCTTGGGCGTCTATTGTGGACAAGTTGTTTATTTATTTTACAATATGTACTACATAGCGAATACTATAAACGATTAGCCATGCTCCAGAAGATAAATGAACTAATCAAGGAAGATAAAGAAAGATACATATTTTAAAGGATATTTTCAACGTGGGATAGAAAACTCCAACAATTTCCCGGGGAAGAACATTCCATTCAGAAATCTTGCGAGGTCGGGAAAAGGTGAATATTAAAATGCGTTAATGCCACACTTGTACGCACACTTTTTTTTTTTTACTACTGTCCCTCCTGCTGGAAATATAATGTGCGGCTTTGAAATATTTGCTTTTCTCGACGCCTGTTTGGTGGTGGTAAGATCATAAACAAAAGTTTTAGGCGAAGCATCTTCCGACGCTATGCCAACCGAGGTCCTGGACGATGTCACAGCTTCTAACGCAAAAAATTACAATTGCCAGTGACGAACCTTGCGGAGCACTTCTGAACCCTTTCTAGTTTGTCTCTAGGGATTCCGGTACTCGGGTCCCATCTACGCATTCATATTCAACTATTGGCCCTAGTAAGAGTAAAATGCACTGTCTCATTTTTCTACACCACGCCCTTTCTGGTAAGATCACTTAGACGAAACTCTGGTCCTTCCTCGTAAGCAAGTGCTCGCACGGCCGCAGTGCCACGTTGGGATGCATGCAGCTGAAGATACGGGTGATTCGGTGGAATTGACAATGCCTTGGGCTCGTATTGCCTTCAAAATTACATCACGAAAGTTGCATTCTCGCCCGAAAGGTGAAGCATCGATTACGTTAGCAGATTAGTGGAGAGCTTTAAGAAGTAAGGATAACGGTTTTATCTGCTGTATAAACTTGCAAACTGAAGCATAACAAATAAATTAGCAAGCGTGGTGCAACGCGCGCACGAGCAAACATGAACAAATCTCACTCGATGGCCGCAGAAAGTCGGCTCAAAATGGCGGAGAGAGCAAGTGCGGCAGCAGCAGCGAGCGAATGGACCTTCGTGCTGCGTCTCCAATCAACGCGAACTAAGCCGCGGAAACACAGCACGCGCCGGTCTCTGTGCCCGTCGCAGATGGCTTTCACGATACATCGGTACGGGTGTCGAAGTAGAATGCCCCTCCCCCTCCCGGCGCTCGTCGTGGGGCCTTGCGCGCGACAGAAGACGGCGCGCTTGCTCGCCGCTTCCCTCCCTTGCGTGTGCGAGGTTGAGCCCCGAACGCCGGCTCACCCTCGCAAGCTTTCCGTCGTACACAGAGCAGACGGCACGCGGCGACGATTGTATCACCCTTGGACTTAATACTGAACCTCACGGCGACGGCAACGGCGGAAATTCGCCTGGTGTCGCCATATAATTGCTATCGCAATAAAAAACAGCTCTAAGCGAAAGCTGTCTAACAACAAATCCTTCGCAAATCTTTTGGTTCTTGGCTTACTTGCTGTCGAAAAAAAATAGGTGCGAGGACGCGTGAGAGAATAATTGGAGTCCGTGGTCTTGTAAATCCGACAGGCTTTTTCAACAAATTTTAGAACAGGACAACATTCTTGCCACTTACTCTCTATTGGGGTCGGTACTGTCGCGGGATCTGAAAGATGAACAGTATTTTGCAGATCGAAGCAAGCAACTTCCAGTAGAGTCGGTCAAATAAAGCTTACGTGGAGCCAGAACACACGGCTAAATACACTGATAAGAGTGCCCAAGCGTGGGTGAAATCATCGGAACAAAACCTAGCTTGTGCTTGACACGACAGACTGGACAAATATAAAAATGAAAACAAGAAAGCCGGTAGAGAAGCTATTTTCAAGCTGCCACGCCAATACACCTTCACCTTCGCGACGCCGGAGCTTTCGGAGCGTCGGCGCTTGTGGACGAAATGAAAAACGATCGTGATGAATTCAAAACTAAGTAATAGATTGCGCCAGAAGCTTTTCTTCTGAAACTGCCGGCATTAGGGAGGTTCAAATTTCCGAAAAATACTGCTAATTCCGCGACACTGGGTCGGTGTCATCAGCACTTTGGTTTATGCACGATATCAAGAAAAAATAGGTGAGACCTTTGTCCCTATATTCTCTCCCTTGAAAAACACCTAAAGATGTTCAAATATCACCATGATCGAATCGTCTTTCGGTTTACGATCACTATGCTTTCACATGAGGTCCTATGGAGGCCCACAATACCCGCAATATGGATATCCCAATAAAAACTTAGAAATGAACACCGCGCTGTTGCCATTTACACATCGAACTGGCCGCTCCGCCATACTGAGCTGAGTATTGAAAAAAGAGAAAACAGAGGCGGCACAGTTGGTCACAGTGAAGAGATCGTGATGTGCGTCAAGCCTGCGTTTGAATGCGACTGCATAGTTCTACGCCACGCAACCACAAAAGATCCCTGCGGTTAAACGCCTCTGCCCCAGTGTGCATTTCTATAGTTGCTCGTAATAACACTGCTGCACTACAAGTATTGAACGATTTACTTACTCGGGAACCCAGTGGGAGCGTAGTAGCGATCTGTAAACGAAAAGGCGGGGCGAATAGTTAAGCACATGCGTCATAGACATGTATTCCTTTTTCCTAACTTCTGTGATCCTGGTTTGCAGCATGTATATATACATGGTACGTCCACTCTTATAGGAAACAGTGTGTTGTTAGCTTACCTCCCACAGGCTACATTTCATGTTGTTACATGGAAAATCTTCAACCCTGTTTCTTCAAAAGCTCAGTGTGTTTTAGGACCAAAGGAAAGGACAGGTGAGGAAATTTGTGATATTTAATGACTTCCTATAGTGGGGGGGGGGGGCATTATGGTCTAACTTTAATCCTGGCGTCGACCTGCTGCGGTGGCGGCTCTGTGAAAACCACGTTCTACTTCGGAACACAAAGTCGGTGGTTCGATTCCCGACGGTGGTAGGCAGTCGTCCGATGACAAACAGTTTTACAGCTGCGCAAAAAAAAACGACCATGGAGAGAGAGAGCACAAAACGACAGGCGCAGTATCCTTCAAGGACTGCGCCTGTCCTAGTGTGCTCCCTGCCTGGAGTCGTTCATTGGCGCAGTTATAAAACTGTTCGCTAATATGCACCAGCTCGCCCAACAAGAAGTTCTTCTAAGCTACATTTATCCAATGACGTTGATTCGACTCCTTGCGCGCGCGCCGTCCTTACGTTGCAGGCTAAAGAGACCCATCCCAGCTTGTCGAAATGTATCAGGAACCTTCCACTTAAGGGCCTCTAAATATAGCCTAGTGTCAGCTTGATACTTCACGATTCCACTCAACCGCCGATGAAATGAAGCAACGAACCAACTGAAAGTGCCAATGCACAACCTCAACGAAGTCCCACTGACAGCAGTAGAGAGGCGTCCCCGACTATGAGACGTGTGCGCGAAGACGGCGTCAGCTGATTCAAAAATTGGCCTTGAGTGACAAACGGCTAATATTGCGAAAACAGCACTTACCCATCTCGCTTGGAAAGAAAGGCGATTGTAGCAGGCCTGGCTGACTCGATAACAATGGCTTCCGCTTCTTGGCACTTCGTCTTCGTTATTGTCGTTGCCTTTCTTTTAAACTTGGCACGTGCCCACGAGACATGGTTTCGCCAAACGTTCGCCGTCGAAACAGCATAAAATTATTTTTCTTTTTGCCGCCAGCTTGATCCTAAATAGTACAATTGGGAAAAGAAAAAATATGAAAATAAACCTAAATGTAACGGACAAACGCTGCTACTTTGGGATGGTGATGACTGTTTCGTCGGTAGGTTCAAAGTGAAACCAAATGCAGCCCACATTGAGGGGATGACCAGGACAGCGGATTCCATGCAATGATCTTAATCCCTGCCACTGTTTCCAAAACTCTCGTTTACCGCACACCTGAATAGAAACAGCATGGTTGGACGTGAAAAGAAGAAAACAAGGAAAGCTATGGAAAGGTTGGCAATGAGCCTTGGTGAATGTATCTCACAAGCCGTTTCTAGTCATTTATCTCATTTGATGCAAACTACCTGCCCAGCTCCTGTACCAACGCAAACAGTTGATCCTGAGCACCAAACTAACCATGAAAGATCAGACGCCAATCCTTGGAATAATGATATTGGACTTTCAAATCCCTCTTCTTTGGGCCCTACAACATGTAATCTGATTAATACAGATTTGGAGATGACAGAGGTAAAACAAAATGCTCGAGCATATAAAAGAACCATGTTGTCTATTAGTGAAGACTCCTCCCCCGGTCCTCACTCAAAAGCGAAGAAAAGTCAGTCCAATGTTGTGCTAAAGGATAACATTTCGCAGAAGGCAGTTTCGACTGCGGCACATTCCAAAAAATAGGATCACTAAAAGTGCTTCAGTGGAACTGCCGCTCTTTATATTCTGCATCAGTAGATTTAACTTGTTTAACTTCTCAACTTAATCCTCATTTAATTATGCTACAACAAGTGTGGCTAAAACCTGAGAAATCTTTTCAACTGAAATTCTACAGGTCATTTCGATTAGACCGTTTTACAAGAGGTGGCGGGTTGCTTACAGTTATCTCATCTAAAATTTGCCATAAGGCGAAAATTTCATTTCAAGTTTCTACTCCAGAGTGTGAAATCCTAGCTATAAAATTGGTTCTCCCGGGATGTTGTCCTTTTACCGCAGTTAATGCATATTTTCCATCTGGCGTACAGGACACTAGCACACTGGATAGTGTTATTAACTCTTGTGGACGTGACATTGTAATCTCAGGTGATTTCAATTCTCACCATATCTCATGGGGTTTAAGAACAGATTTGTGCGGCACCCGATTGTGGAACTGGTCGTTGGACAATCGCCTCACGTGTGTAAACTCCGGATCTATTACGTTTGTTAGAGGCGGATCTTACTCTTCACTAGATCTTACATTCTCTGGCCCGAGTCTATCCGCAACATCTTGGTCGACTATTGATTGTTCGACAAGCAGTGATCATCTTCCAATAGTATTTGACGTTGCACGTCCGGTAACATTTATAAGTGATCAGGTTCGAACCTTCATAAATTACAACATTTTCAAAAAATGCTTACGAAATGTTCTTTCATCTCTGTCTGATGCGCCTACAGAACAAAAAACTACGATTATCTGTTCCGCTTTGGAAAGTTCTCAAAAAAAGGCTCAATTTGAGATTGGATTGAATGAAAGAAATTCTTACAGTCCTTGGTGGAATGAAGAATGCTCACGAGACTACAGAAAGAGAAAAGCTGCTTGGAAAAAATTATTGCATAACCAGAGTCCCCAAAATTGGAGTGACTATAAATTCTTTCGAGCTGTCTTTAAACATACAGTTTCTAAAGCCAAAGATGAATTCGACTGTAAGCATTTTGATTTCTTATCTAAGAATAAAAATAAGCGTGCATTGTTCCGCTTTCTGCGCGGTAGAAAAATTCTTCCGCGTCAAATTGATATTGACACGTATACTTATCTTTATCGGGCGATAAGTTTTGCCGCCTAACAAATGTTATCGCACTGCGCGGTACGCGCCTGCATGCATCCGAAGTTTCTGGAAAGTTATCGATGCTTCTGTTGTCGCTGAACCTTGTGTTATCTGATTTCATCGCTTGACACGAATGGTGTAGAACATTATAGAAGGCATGCGGGTCCCAACGTTTAGTCTGGAACATTCGACGATTGCTGTATAAAAGCCGACGCGCTTGACCCGCTGATCAGATTTCCGACGATCGCCGAGCGTGTTCGCCGCTGTCGTTGTGCTTTAAGTGTAGCCTGTTTTGTGGGCACAGGTCCGCCCAATAAAAGTTAGTTTTCTTGTTCACAGTATTGCTACTGTGTTATTCATCGTCACTACCACGTGACATCTGGTGGAGGTGCTTTACGTTCATGTACCGGACGCCCCCGACAAGCCGTAATTCAAGCCCGGACCGCAAAGACAACACCAGCGCCGTCCCGGAACATCGAGCAAGCCGCGTCTTCAACAACTGCCCCCGGAGCACGGAATTTTACCTGAGACCAAGAAGATTGTGTCCAAGGCAACTCCAATGGCAGCCCCAGCGTCCCCCATCGTGCTGCAGCAGCCCAGGGAACCACCGACGTTCCGCGGTTCCACATTTGAGGACCCGGAAAGCTGGCTGGAAGCGTATGAGAGGGTCGCTAAGTTTAACAGCTGGGCAAACGAGGACAAGCTGCGACATGTTTATTTCGCATTGGAGGATGCCGCCAGGACGTGGTTCGAGAATCGCGAAGCCACCTTGACGACGTGGGACCTGTTCCGAAGCGGCTTTTTGCAAACATTTACAAGCGTCGTGCGAAAAGAGCGAGCCGAAGCTCTACTGGAGACCAGAGCGCAGCTGCCGAATGAGACGATCGCTATTTTCACTGAGGAAATGAACCGTCTGTTCCGCCACGCCGACCCGGAAATGTCCGAGGAGAAGAAAGTCCGCCTGCTGATGCGTGGTGTAAAGGAGGAACTTTTCGGCGCAATGATACGGAGCCCACCGACGACCGTAGAAGAGTTCCTTCACGAGGCCACCAGCATTGAGAAGACACTCGAAATGCGGAACCGGCAATTCAACCCCCGCACGAGCTCGACAAACTACGCCGCAGTTCACTCACTGGCCACCGCCGACCTGCGCGAGACCATCAGGGCAGTCGTACGAGAGGAGCTTCAGAAGATCTTCCCGTCGTCGCAGCCTCAAGTGGCCTCGATCGCTGACATCGTCAAAGAAGAGGTGCACCAATCGCTAGGAGTTCCTGAGGTGCAACCACAATTACCGCAGCCCCAGCCAGAAGCGATGACTTACGCCGCCGTCGCACGCCGTCAAGCTCCCCCTCCGCGACAACGCCAGGGCCCTGTAACGCCGCAATTCCGTCGACCACCACCGCCGCCGCCGACAGCGCGCCCACCCGTCGCCCAGCGGAGCTACCCGAGGAAGACCGACGTTTGGCGCGCTCCTGACCACCGCCCGCTCTGCTACCACTGCGGGGAAGCGGGTCACGTCTACCGACGATGTCCATACCGGGAAATGGGACTGCGAGGTTTCGCCGTCAACGCTCCGCGCCCGCAGCAAGGTGAACGCCCTCGCGATATCGCTGACTACCTCGCGGCTACTCAGTGGAGCTCTCGACGACCGTCGCGTTCACCATCACCAGGCCGCTACCTGTCGCCGCAGCGCCGACCATACACTGGCCCAGCTCGGGGCCGGTCAGGGAGCCCATATCCGGAAAACTAAAAGCAGCAACCGATGGAGGTGCGGTTGCTGTCCGTCGAACAGTCGAAGATCCTCCGCCGCCGACGAAGACGCCGAAGAAACTACTTTGACGACATAACGACACGCCGCCGTCCCGACGAAGTCTGGAAGGAAAGAATGCGACGACGAAAGACGACCTGACGACGTCACATACCAGCCACAGGTCAACGCGACGCAGTCGTGATCCGACGCCAAGACCGAACTGTAATGCAAGACAAAGAGCCACCGACCTCGACGTGCTTCTCGACGGCCACGCAGTCACCGCCTTAGTCGACACAGGGGCTGATTACTCCGTCATGAGTGGACACATCGCCGCCCAGTTGAAGAAAATTAAGACTACGTGGGAAGGCCCTCAAATTCGTACCGCCGGAGGACACCTCATAACACCGACTGGAATGTGCACGGCAGGAATTACCATTCACGACCGGACTTACCCTGTCACCTTCGTTATCCTCCAACAGTGTTCACGAGACGTCATTCTCGGCATGGACTTCCTCAACCAACACGACGCAGTCATCGACCTGAAGTCGAAGTCAATAACTCTGCCGGAAGACCATGCGATACGGTCGGAGAACCCTCGTAGTCACCACGCCTTGAGTGTGCTCGAAGATCAAGTGAGCATCCTGCCTCGCTCCAGCATTGTTATTTCGGTGGGCACCGAAACACCCGCTGACGTAGAAGGTGTCATCGAAGACGACCAACGTCTACTGCTAGACCGTGAAATTTGCGTCGCGAGAGGGATCGCTCGACTGCACGGAGGAAACACGAAAGTGTTGCTGACAAACTTCAGCCAGGAGTTCAAGCACATCAACAAGGGCACGACGATTGCATACATCGAGGAAATTCTGGAAAACAGCAATGCGTTTGTCCTGTCGGATTCCGCCGCATCTACGACGACGACCATGGTTGCCGAACCAGACTACGACATTAATCCAAGTCTCCCCGTGATTAAGCAACAGCAGCTCAGAAGTCTGCTCCGGCGATACAAAGGCTGCTTTTCGACGTCATCGAGGATTCGACAAACACCAGCCGCCAAGCATCGCATAATCACCGAGGAGTACGCTCGACCACTTTGCCAGAGCCCTTACCGAGTTTCACCGCGAGAACGTGAAGCTATAAGAGAACAAGTCGATGAAATGCTGCGCATTTCATCCAGCCATCGAAAAGCCCGTGGGCATCTCTTGTTGTGCTGGTGAAGAAAAAGGACGGAACCCTTCGTTTCTGCGTCGATTATCGTCGTCTGAACAAGATCACGAAGAAGGACGTATACCCTCTCCCACGGATAGACGACGCATTGGATCGACTCTGCAACGCTAAATACTTCTCCTCGATGGACCTCAAGTCTGGCTATTGGCAAATAGAAGTCGACGAAGGAGACCGTGAAAAGACCGCCTTCATCACCCCAGACGGCCTCTACGAGTTCAAGGTTATGCCATTTGAACTGTGCTCGGCGCCTGCAACGTTCCAGCGCGTGATGGACACGGTTTTAGCAGGATTGAAGTGGCAGACCTGTCTCGTTTACTTGGATGACGTCGTTGTATTCGCCGGAAGTTTTGACGATCACCTTAGGCGGCTTGCCACAGTACTAGAGGCCATTAAGTCATCAGGGCTCACTCTGAAGCGAGAAAAGTGCCGCTTCGCTTACGATGAGCTTCTATTCCTAGGCCACGTCATCAGCAAATCCGGAGTACGCCCCGACCCGCAGAAAACAGCTGCCATCGCAAAGTTCCCGCAGCCCACCGACAAGAAGGCAGTGTGTAGGTTTCTTGGCATGTGTGCCTACTACAGGCGATTTGTCAAGGACTTTTCACGCATCGCTGAGCCGCTCACACAGCTAACTAAATGTGACGTCGAGTTCAAGTGGGAAACGCCACAGGGCGACGCATTTCAAGAACTCAAACGACGCATGCAGTCGCCGCCCGTACTTGCGCACTTCGACGAGCACGCCGATACCGAAATACACACTGACGCCAGTAGCCTAGGCCTCGGTGCCGTCCTAGTCCAGAGAAAAGATGGACATGAACACGTGATAGCTTACGCTAGCCGATCATTGTCAAAAGCAGAAGGCAATTATTCTACAACCGAAAAGGAATGCCTCGCCATCGTTTGGGCCACAGCGAAATTTCGCCCTTACCTATATGGCAGGCCATTCAAGGTGGTCAGCGATCATCACGCGTTGTGTTGGCTAGCTAACTTAAAAGACCCTTCAGGACGGCTGGCACGGTGGAGCCTCAGGCTACAAGAATACGACATCACTGTAACATACAAGTCCGGACGAAAACACTCAGATGCCGATTGCCTATCCCGCGCCCCCATTGACCCGCCGCCGCAAGATGACGAGGATGACGACGCCTTCCTTGGAATAATAAGCGCGGAAGACTTCGCCGAACAGCAACGAGGAGACTCGGAGCTAAAAGCCCTAGTCGAGTATTTGGAAGGGCACCGACGTTGTCCCAAGGGCATTTAAGCGTGGATTATCTTCGTTCACGCTTCAAAACAACCTACTCGTGAAGAAGAACTTCTCACCAGTCCGCGCCAACTACCTTCTTGTTGTTCCGTCGGCGCTACGTCCAGAAGTACTGCCCGCCCTGCATGACGATCCGACCGCTGGGCACCTCGGTTTCTCCCGGACGCTATCGAGGATACAAGAAAGGTATTACTGGCCGCGCCTAACCGCCGATGTCGCCCGTTACGTCAAGACATGCCGCGACTGTCAGCGACGCAAGACACCACCGACAAGACCAGCGGGATTACTACAGCCGATCCAGCCTCCTTACCGACCCTTTCAGCAGATCGGGATGGACTTGTTGGGACCGTTTCGGACATCAGCTTCCGGAAATAAGTGGATTGTCGTGGCGACAGACTATCTCACCCGCTTCGCTGAAACTAAAGCTCTACCGAAAGGCAGCGCAGCCGAAGTGGCAAAATTTTTCGTCGAGAACATCCTGTTGCGACATGGTGCTCCAGAAGTCCTCATCACCGACAGAGGAACGGCTTTTACAGCAGAGCTCACCCAAGCCATTCTGCAGTACAGCCAGACAAGCCACAGGAAGACAACTGCCTACCACCCGCAGACAAATGGTCTCACAGAGCGTCTCAACAAGACCCTCGCCGACATGCTAGCAATGTACGTCGACGTCGAGCACAAGACGTGGGACGCGGTCCTGCCGTACGTAACCTTTGCATACAACACGGCGGTGCAAGAAACAACACAGATCACGCCATTCAAGTTGGTTTACGGCAGGAACCCGACGACGACGCTCGACGCCATGCTGCCGCACGTAACTGACGAAGAGAATGTTGACGTCGCTAGCTATCTCCAGCGCGCCGAAGAAGCCCGACAGCTCGCCCGCCTGCGGATCAAGAGCCAGCAGCGTACCGACAGCCGACACTACAACCTCCGACGACGCTTCGTCGAGTACCAGCCCGGCGCCCGTGTTTGGGTATGGACCCCGATACGCCGACGAGGAGGAGGAGGAGGAGTCGATTTTAATGAAGAGAAAGGAGGAGAGGTCGGCCTGGAGAGCGTGTCTCTAGCCTGCTACTAGAGTGAGAAACTGAGTAAGAGTGAGAAACTACTGCGACGCTATTTCGGACCCTACAAGGTCATCCGACGTATTGGCGCACTGGACTATCAGGTCGTGCCAGACGGCATTTCGCATTCACAGCGGCGCCGCGCACGACCTGAAGTGGTCCACGTGGTGCGTCTTAAACCGTTTTACGGACGCTAACGAACTTTCCTTATTTTGTTGTTTTCTTTGCTACGAGTGCTTATTTATTACTTTCGTTTGTTTGCAGCATCGGGTCGATGCTTTTTAAGAGGGGGGTAATGACACGTATACTTATCTTTATCGGGCGATAAGTTTGGCCGCCTAACAAATGTTATCGCACTGCGCGGTACGCGCCTGCATGCATCCGAAGTTTCTGGAAAGTTATCGATGCTTCTGTTGTCGCTGAACCTTGTGTTATCTGATTTCATCGCTTGACACGAATGGTGTAGAACATTATAGAAGGCATGCGGGTCCCAATGTTTAGTCTGGAACATTCGACGATTGCTGTATAAAAGCCGACGCGCTTGACCCGCTGATCAGATTTCCGACGATCGCCGAGCGTGTTCGCCGCTATCGTTGTGCTTTAAGTGTAGCCTGTTTTGTGGGCACAGGTCCGCCCAATAAAAGTTAGTTTTCTTGTTCACAGTATTGCTACTGTGTTATTCATCGTCACTACCACGTGACAATATTGACTCTATAATCTTAAGTAGCGATGAAATGAAACAATCACTAGAAGAAATCGTGAAGGGATTAGAAATGAGATTTTCTTCTGTCTTGCCAAGTGGTTCTCGCTTATGAAGGGCATCAGATGATTTTACAGAAATCTCCATGTTAGAATTGGCTGAAATCGTGGAGCGACTTCCAGATTCACCTCCTGGTGTGGATGGGGTAACATCTACTATGATCAGAATTTTATTTAAGGAACTCCTGATGACCTTTTAGCTATTGTAAATTACTCAATTCGCTTCTCATGGATTCCGTCTGCGTGGAAAATTGCTAAAATCATCCCTATTCTTAAAAATCATGGGGAAGGATATACAATAGATAACATTAGGCCAATTGCGCTAACTTCAAATTTGGTTAAATTAATTGAAAGAATTTTATATGCCCGCATGATTAAATTTATACAGAACAAGGACTTGCTTAGCCCCTGCCAAATTGGATTCCGACCATCATGTTCAATTTGGCATGCTCACGTGGACCTAGAAAGTAGAATAAAATTAGCACGGCGACAGAGGCAAATAGGTGCTCTTGTGACATTAGACATTTCCAAAGCCTACGACAGTGTAGAACACTTAATTTGATTAGATATATTGCGAAATCTAGAGATTCCAAATTATTTTACAAACTGAATTGGTGAATTTTTAAATGGAAGAACATTTTACTGCAGTCTGAGAGGCGAGTATATATAATCAATCACGAGGTGTTCCTCAAGGAGCTGTCACTTCACCATTACTATTTAATATTCTGATGTGTTCCATTCCTCTTCATCAAGATGTACAAACATACGTATACGCGGATGACATTGCTTTCTTCGCATCAGTGATATTCATTCTCCATATTATCGACTACAAAACTACCTCAACGCCATAGAAACCTGGTTAAACAAAATTCGCCTTTCGCTTAACGTTAGAAAATCCTCGATATTGGTTTTCCCTCTTAACAATCCCGTTAATATATCGATATCCTATCGCCTCGAGACTATACCTCAAGTGGAGTCGGTGAAATACCTAGGTGTAGTATATGACGGTTCCCTGACGGTGTAGTATATGACGGCACGGGGGTCAGGCGAGGGAGGAGGGGAGTTCTCCGGCAGCTACTACACTCCGTTTCAATCAGGGGGGTATTCTGTAAGAGTCTACATAGTGGACTGTCCATTTCGGTCGCTTCTGATTGCGTAGGGCCGTTTGTCTCCTCCGCGCTCGTACAACTGCATCAAATCAGCAATGGCAGAAATGGATAGTCCACTAGGTGGACTCTAACAGAATACCCCCCCCCCCCCACCAGGTGCAACGCTCTGGAAGGTACGGAAGAAGTTCGGTGACCAAAATGTATCACTACGCGCGTTCTGTCCATGCCTCGCTGGACGCCAAAGGCGTATGCTCGAGCGAGCGTGCACATGAGGGTGCCGCATGGGGTTGGCAATAAAAAAACCCGAAAAGAAACGCAGTTAAAGACAAATTGATCTAGAACGATGCATTAGATAACCGTATACCACAGTTTTTTTTTTTCGAAGTATTAAAACGTTTTTCATTCAATGCTGAGCCACATTAAAGAACAGTTTCGCAGAATTACGATCAAGAACGTCAAATTATTTCTCAGTGGGCCTCCACAGCATTGCACGTGATGTCTCAAACGGAGTGCCTTGCCGGCACTCCGTACAGAGTGGAGACAACCGCGGCGTCTACAGCGGTGTTGGCCACGCGAATCGCGGATGCCGTAGGGACGCGTCGCCGGGGCCCGTGTGTCTTATGTTTGGTTTGGCACTACTTTACTGGCCTTCGCCGAGCTCCGCTCGTCTCTGGTGCCTGCGATAGCACAGCCACATAATTTTGTTTTTGCAAATCTAAAGAAAGACCATTGGGGGGGATAAAATGGTAGTTTTCCCAGAAGCGCGTTGCACGACGCATCGCCTTTGCTATTATGTCGGCGGGAAGGTTATGGCACGTTGCAACCGTTATCATACATTGCACATATTTTTGATAAGTGAGCGAAACACTTATCCATTAGGAATAGTTAGGAATAAAGAAAAGAACGCAATAGGCAGTTCGCCGCTTTGATTTAGCGCGCTAGGAGACTTCTGAATTGGCTAGGCTTCGCTAGGGTGGATTTCGATGACAAACCGGCGACGTGTCAATGCAAGGACATCGCTCTTAGGGCTCGACTCGGTGGCTGAATCAGCACGAGCTCGTAATGGTGGAGCCGAAATTATCGAACGGCGCACTGTGAGGTGTCCGAAATTTCAGCCTTTGTTATTTTGGGCTGCATAAGATAGTAGCGGTGTTGCCAAGCTATCGGCACTGCACGAACGTTCTGTGCATTAAATATTTACGAACTTCTTGCTTGCTCGAATCTTTGCCGCTGCTTTTTAGGGGCGGTTTCCTGCTTACAATACAGGTGATACAAAATGAAAAATCAAAGTTTAGCCTTCCCTGAAAAAAAGACAAAAAACTTGAGCTTCCTTTTGTTGTTCCTCTTACTGAGAGATCCCACCGTTTTGGTTCTCATTAACGGGAACTTCTTTTTCAAATTGTTTGCATTATCCAAATACAAAAGCAAACAATATAAAAACTGCCGTTCCGTTTAACCGGTAATTCAGTTTGAGTTATTTCCGCTTACTTATATTCTACTTACGTGGAACGAATGTCATTAACCCTTGTCTCTTCCTTGTTCGTAGTATCTTGCTTCTGCTGTTATAGCCCATATACAATCTCAGATCGCATTCCATATAGGTTCCACTGTATGTGTAGTATACTCCTCCAAAAATGTGCCACCCACATAGTCGCACCTATGTGTACCTAGGACAGCAGTGTTTTACGAGGCTTACGCCAAGGTTGAAGTGGCTAGAGACCTGAAGAATTAATTTTTTTCATTTGAATCCATAATTACAACGACATGCAGGATGCCGTAAACAGATACTTGTGACAAAACAGCTAACAGCCTACGCTTACTTCACCTAAATGTAATCAATCAGGGGGGGGAGGGGGGCACGGCGGTGCACTGAGATGATGTCGCTGCAATAACCACTAACGTCATCTAATGTTTTGTAACCTAACTGCCGCAGTAGGAACGCACGCACGACGGTGTATTGCAGAATTTGCAGTATGCACAATTTTGTAACAGTGCGGAAAGCGGACCATTCACGTGTTTTCTTGCGATTGGTCAGAATATGGTTTTTGTCATCAAGAACGCGATTTTGACCAATCACGTGAGGGCAAACAAACGTTTCGGCTTCTGAACCATCACAAGATCGAACCGCACGTTTCTTCGCCTACTGATGTCAACAGCGTCGTGTTACTTTCTTTTAGACTGGAGCTTTGCTCGCTCATCTCTAGACTTAATAAGCACGCACTCGGCAGTCCTCTCAACAAACGTTCGCCATTAGTAGCATCGCCCTTCACTTTGGACATCTGATCTTGTGGTTATAGGCAAGAGTGCTTGTTTGTAAGCTGTAAACTGAGTCTCCCACTTAAGAGTTCTTTCTGACTGTAACTCAGACCATTACACCCTTTACGGGAGTAAGAGCGGGATATATAGGCCGAATTGCCCCCTTGAGGACCCTTAAAGATGAGAATCGGTCTCCAGTGTAGTCTTTAATTTGTCTCCTCCTACCTCATGACATCGTACCTGACTTGATTCACTGTTCGCTGTCAATAATGCTTGGAGCCTACACATACATCCTTCAGGCATAATAACGGTTCACGTTGCATTGCGAACGGTTTGTCGAATTGCGAGTATTGACTGTTTACCTAACCACTTCCGTGGCGACTCATACTTAATTGTGGGTCCCAATTCTAGACCTGGTAGCTTCGCAAAAGCTGCCAAAGATATTCCTTATTCCACTGCGGCAGATAAGACAATTCCAGTCCTTGAGCTGGATTTTTCGTGGAGGTGGACATTACTTGCACGCGAAATCGAAATACATCTTGCACGGATTAACACAGTTTCACTAACTAAGCTTTTGACTAATTCCTTTACGGTGCATATTGGGATTTACGAAAGGTATCAGGTGATATCGCAAGGCGTACAAACTTGGAATGAATTCCGACGATGATACCTATTTCTGTATATGCCCCACTGCTCAGAATTTCGCGTTGCTTATTAAAGCACCACTTATACCCACCGTGGTTGCACAGTGGCGATGGTGTTGGGCTGCTGAGCACGAGGTCGCGGGATCGAATCCTGGCCACGGAGGCCGCATTTCGATGGGGGCGAAATGCGAAAACACCCGCGTACTTAGATTTGGGTGCACGTTAAAAAACCCCAGGTGGTCAAAATTTTCGGAGTCCTCCACTACGGCGTGCCTCATAATCAGAAAGCGGTTTTGGCACGCAAAACCCCATAATTCAACGCGCCACTTCGACATTGAAGCACAAAAAAAAAGAAACAAATATTCAGGTGAACCCATCTCACGATCGCTGTCGACACTATTCAGTTTAGCATTGAAGCAACCTAGCAATACACCGTATTGGCAGATTTGTCCCATCTGTGTCACCGTTTGGTTCGGTTTTCTGTCACCGCCATTTTTTTTTTGTTCACACTCTTTAGCAGCTCTACACAGTCCGATCCCACTTCAATCCACTTCGTTCACCACACTTGGCTGCTGCTTGTCGTGTACGCTTTCATAGTCTTTAGGAACCCTCCCGCATTTTCGTGGCTGCCGTCGCTGTCTCGACGAATAGCTAGCTCACGCTTAAAACTGAACTGAGGCAATTACGTGCGCAGAAGTGGTTTTGAACATCTGCCGCAATCACTCGTATACTTCTGTCCTGCCAAGGCCAACCAGATCCTATAAGGTGATCGCCGCATGCGTCACATTTCGTAGCATGGGTCCGCGAGAAAACATACGCGAGAGTTTTCTTAACGCCTTCGACACCGGAATGAAATGGGCATATTTGTGACATTCAATTAACCGTTTTACGAACGCGTTGGCTCACGTAGATTTCAGGACTGAATGTTTTGACACTGCTGCCTTGGTTCGTCGTACTCCCAATTGGTTCCTATAGTGGATACGACTCGCGAACTTGCCAGGTACAATTGGTTAATTGCAATATATGCCATGCAGTGTTTAGCTAAAACCGTATATTATACAAATGAGCAGTTCTTTCTTCTCGTGCAATTTCCGCCTTTCTTTTCGAGTATAACCAAGCACAAGGAGTAAACTTCTGTTACACAGGAGATAAACAAGTGCAGACTTCATCTCATGTTTTCCCTACATACAAAGGGTCACGGAAAGCGAGTTTCTGCGTCCATGGGCCCCGAGCACGTTGCGCACTTTCGCTGTTTTCTAATAACGACAACAACAACAACAACAATGACGACGACAACGACGACTACTACTACTACTACTACTACTACTACTACTACTACTACTACTACTACTACTACTACTACTACTACTACTACTTTACTACTACTACTACTACTACTACTACTACTACTACTACTACTACTACTACTACTGCTACTTTACTACTACTACTACTACTACTACTACTAATACTACTACTACAACAACAACAACGCGTGCAACTCCTGCAGGTACTGCGCCGGAGCCCTGGAACGCGTGCACAGCCACCCCGCTCTACTCGGACAGGTCGCCCAGCTGTCGTCCGTCGGCGAGGTCGACGCAGCCGCATTGGTGCGCGAAGCCCTCGAGAGCATCCAGGGCATCCACGCGTTCATGAGGCTCGCCGGTGTGGTCAAGGAGCGGGTGCGGTGCCGCCCCGGCACGGAAGCCGGCGGCGCACAGCTGGACGGCCTCGACGACAGCTGCTGGAGGCTCGTGAGGCGATACCTGAGGCTGGACGACGTCGTGGACTCTGCGCCGTTGCCGTCGAGTTCGTAGGCTATCGTTCAAAGCCCAGCGGCGAGCGTCCAAGCTGGCGGCCCAACCGGGCGCGTATATTCTATTGGCTTACAGCTCTCTCGCCCCTTCGTGTCTTTGTTTGTTGGTTTGTAATGAAAGGTAGACGCTTTGATCGACATTTACGAGTGTTACGTGTGTCGCGTACGGAGAACGCCTCGGCTAATGAAGGCCTGTAGTCTCCGATTGTAGGGAACCCTTTAAATATGACACCCAAGGGGCACGCAACCCGCAATCCACCCCGTTTCAAAGAAGATGCCAAGCAACCGCCATCATCATCATCGCTGTGGAGAGCATGCGAGGAATTGCGGGTCTGTGTGACAGACACGGGAGCCTGCACCATCTCGCACCCTTTTCAGCATGCCACCAGTGAATGGCTACATCTTCACGGCAGATTGAAAAATCCTGATAAAAATCGTCTACCCTTCCAGACCGGAAAGATGATCGAGCAGCGAAGCTGTGTTAGTTACACCGAGTGTTACACCCTGCAAGTCAAACTTCGCAAGCAGTCTACGTTGTAAATCTTTTGTTTCACCATTCTTTCACCTCATTTTCGCTTCTGCGCTAGGCAGATTCTTTCTCAGGTGCATGCACTTCTCGAGATGTGCACATAGTTGTAGCTTCGATGAAATGTTCGGATGCATTATTATTCAAAGCTCCATATTTTGGGTGCAAGGCCCACCACTACCACCGGATATGCGGGGTGCTGCAATCGTTTTGACGATTGGTTGGATTGGTTTGACGATTGACGTGGCTACCAGCTAGGGCTTCTTCGGCCAGCAAGAAGATCCGTTCCATGCAAAGAACAGACGTCCCATGCAGAGAACAGACGTCACAAGCAAAGAACAGACGTCGCGAACCTGCACGGTGTGCAGCGAGGCATCGAACACAAAAGTAAAGGACGCGAACGCGGTCGCGGACGCTGATTTGATCTCGATCGTGCAACGGCGCTGTTTGACGATTGACGTGGCTACCAGCTAGGGCTTCTTCGGCCAGCAAGAAGATCCGTTCCATGCAAAGAACAGACGTCCCATGCAGAGAACAGACGTCACAAGCAAAGAACAGACGTCACACACAAAGAACAGACGTCGCGAACCTGCACGGTGTGCAGCGAGGCATCGAACACAAAAGTAAAGGACGCGAACGCGGTCGCGGACGCTGATTTGATCTCGATCGTGCAACGGCGCTGTTTTTTGCCTGTTCATCAATATGCGCTTTCCCTGTGGCACACCAGGCGTCGCATCATCGATTCCAACGTATATATATGTGCTTACAAGTTGACATAGGCGGCTTTACGCTCCCGGCACCGCTGAGTCCGCTACCTTGTATTTTAGTACACTGTAGCTTGCGGCTAGCAACAAACAAATTTCGCCGCCGTCTATAATTTGTGTACCGCCAAAGCATCCGGACGCTTTGACGAAAATCAAAGCAGGCATCAGCTGCTTCCTCGTGCTGCGTTACTTCACCAGCTTGGAGCAAGCTTAGGTGTCATCGTTTTTATTCCAACCAACATTGTAGGAACAAGCAATGGCGCCGCTTCAAGCCAAGTTTTGTCAAGAGGAACTGCCTTCGATGCTCTGAAGAAAGCAAGTACAACTTGGAACCAGACTGCGGCTTCCCTCTTACGTCCTGTGTTGATCTATTCGAGTATGTAGTGCCTGTGACACCTTGGTCCTGTGAGTAAGTGTTGACCTTTCTTCTGATTCTTCTTGCCTTGGTTTCAGTGACAGGAATACTGCTCCTGTAAAGAACTTTCTACGTAAAGCGACAAGGTGCTCATGTAACCGTTTTTTCAATTGCGGGTAACTTTTATAAAGAAAACGGTCACAGGTTGTCGCTCGCGAAAAACAATGTAACGAAAACGTCTTATAGCATTATTCGCTCATATCTTTGCAATCGTTCTGCCCACGTACCTTTCCTAGGTCGGTACCTAAGATATTTACCTTTTCGATCCTTTATTTATGATTTAAGATTTATTTAAGTATAAGGTCTTTACCTTGAGACCTTTTCGATCCTTTATTTCCATCTCACCGCCCATACCGCAAATCACGTGATGCTGATGCAATATTCGTATATGTTGGTCACGGGCCGGTGCTGGTAGAGGGAATCGCGTAGCTTCAGCAGGAAGCCCAACCGAAACCAGGTACCGAATATCCACGGGGAGAAGCACATAGTGTACCTTCGGTCGTAGTTGACGTCGTACACGGCCAGGCCCAAACTAATATCCAAAGCTTCGGGAGTCCAGGCGTCGCAGATCTGCGCAAGGTATGTGCACGTGGTTCCATCGAAGCACTTTTATCCCTCAGACGTCGCCAATGATGCGGTCAGCGCTGAGTGCTCTGCATGCAGATGGCTACGTGCTCTTGTTGCGCCTCTCTGAAGAGCAATTTTTAATCATGCGCAGCCTTCTCCTTCGCTTGTATTGGATAGTTTTGTTATTATTATTATTATTTTGTTGGCGTCGCCGACACCACTGTTCCCTAGTTTCAAGATGATTGAACCGGTTCAACGTCACAAATCAACACAGGAGCTGTCAGCGACGCCCTCCGTTTATATGGCAGTTTTCCGCTTTATAGCCAAAAACTGCTTATGGGTGTTGACCAAGCCTAGCTTCTTAACAAGCGCTGAAATAATAATGAAGGGAAAATCAGACATGCACCCATTCGTAGGATTTGCTACAAGGGAAACCCATACGGGTTCCTCGAAAGAAAAGCCTCGCAAGAAAAATTCGTCCTGGTCAGGGGCTCGAACCCGGGACAACCGCCTTTCCGAGGCAGCCGCTCTAGCATCTGAGCTAACCAGGCGGCTAGCAGACAGCAGGGCCAAGTCGAATTTTTCAACAACTCGCGAAAAGGCAAGAGTTTGACGTAATAGTTCTGCGGAAGCCCGCAAAGTGGAGTCCAGGACCAGGACGAATTTCTCTTCAACTGCGAGACTTTTCTTTCAAGGAACCCGTATAGGTTTCCTTTGTAGCAATTGCTACGAACGGGTGGATGTCTGGTTTTCCCTTTATTAATTACTTCCCTCCACCTTGCGGGTTTCCGCGGAACTATTATTACGTCAAGCACTGAAATATCGGCGTGTGTGTCCTTTTCCTTCAAGTTGTACTCAGTGTTCGCGCTGGTTTCTCAAGTTGCTTTTGCCTGTCGGTTGTACACTCGAGATATCTATAATCACGGAAAACTTTACGTACAGCAGGAAGTCGTATTTACTGTTGGCAGTCGCTTCATAACCTAACCGTTTCTAACGCCTCTCGGGCACGACATACTATGGAGGCTTCGGAAACAGACGTTACCAGCGAGAGCTCTCACAAAGTACAACTTTCTGTCTAATCTGCTTAAATGGTTTAATCAGTGAGAAAGTAAACAGGTGAACAAAAAATAAAATCCGAATACATGCCAACTGAAATATCGGAGGCAACAGCCGTCATTCACCGACTGTGTGCGAGAAGGCCCTACAGTGCAGGCTCTCTAAATCCAGCATATATTAGCCTGCACAGTAACCCTAAAGCCGCGGTAATCACAGAAGCGTTAAGGTCAACTGTAACATAGTTGCGGACCGTGTAAGAAGCCTCGTTTCAGATAGGGTAGTTAAGCCTCCGTGCCTAACTTTGGGTTCAAAGTACGAGTGGCTGCTTCAAGAAAAAAAAACGAAACCAAATAAAACAATACCGAAACTGGATAGCGAAACTGGATAGCGAAACTTAATACCGAACCTGATACCGAAACTGAATGAAACTCCGCCATCACTGCTCGCCGGAAGTGACACACGACCGAGAAGGTTGAGAACCAGCGCAGCTTCTCTCTACGACTTCGGAGGTTGGCTTGACCACGGTGCTCGGAAAAAAATTTTCGGTGGGGTGGGGACAATGGGTGGGGAGGGCACTGGCTGGGGCTAACGTAACATTCACTAACCACCAGGTGCACTGGCCGTTCGCTTAGGCGTTGTTTAAAAGTAGTTAGTAAAGAATTTGACAATAACCACGCCCTGCAGATTTGGCAAGATCTCTTTAACAGGCTATACTGCTCCACTCATTCATAACCAATTTAGTGAAAGTGAAATTTAATTGATCTCGACTTTAAGACAGACGTGCAATTGGCTTCGCCGTCTAACACAAGTTTGTAAACTTGCACATACCGCGGTTACTGATGAGCAAGAGCAAGTGCGTTCGGCGGTATCGTGTGCAAAAAGGTACCTCAACTTCCTTAGAGGTGAACTTTCTTTCTGATAAGAGTTCGGTTCTTGCTCCTCTTCACTAAGTTTTTTTTATCGAATATAACTTGGGCATTTAGTGTTACGTGACCATTGGGTAACGCAAAGCGAGATAAAGGGATTTACTTCCTGTTCAGTAGTCGTAAAGATTGATCTTCGTTGAATTTCTCAAAGCTTGTAGTAATTGCAAATGTCATTCCCAGTTGACCTGCTTCGGACACTCCACCTGGGCTAACCAGTGCAGAAATTCACATTCAAACAAGAACGCAAAGAAAACGTACAAAGGAGCATTTTTAAGTCCTCATATGAATGTGAATTTCCGCCCTGATTAGCTGATGTTAAATTTCCGTCTCACATTGCTCAATACTTGATAACCCACCGGCATGAATTCGTTAGTCCCAACAGCTGTGTCATGAGGCGATTAGCCCAAGGCTAATGAAATACTTCCAATTAGCTAAACTTAAGAGTTACTTTTTTGTGCAAGCGATATCCACTTTCTCTGTGCGTCCACATCATGCGCTAGAATTGCGCTGTCTGCCACAGGCTAGATTTAAAATTATGCGGGTTACATCGCCTGCGACTGCTGAGCTGACTACAGGCTGGCTGTGATAAATCCTGCGTAAGCCATAACATCCAACTCGGTGAGAAATTAAACGTAAGCAACTGTCATTCTCAAACATCCAGATGTAGGGCGTGCTGTGAATGCCCCGTGAACCATACCACACAGCCGAAGAAGATATAGGGTGAGAGCGCGGAATAGCCCGCACACTTTTGACAAGACTAGTAGATATCGGTTCCACTCTTCGACGATGTGTAGCACATTCTAGATGGTCCACTATACACGGCGTCGTTATACTCACCTTCTCACGTAAGGAATGTGGGTTCTCAAACGTTACGGCGAAACCACCCGCATGGTCGTAAGCGATCGTGGACTGGAACTTGCCGTCGTATTTTATGTTTGTGCTGTACCCAGAATTCGGGTTGTCGCAGATCTAGATTTAAGAAAGAAAAGACAGTATGTGGAGAAGATAAGTAGTTCCCCATAGACCTGAAATGATTGTAGTCAAACATTGTTCCACGCGCGCATTGCATAATTGTTGCTCAACTCTAAGGATGAGTCACATGCTATTACACGCAGGCACTTGTTTTATCTGACTGGGGTCGACGGCACATTGAGTGAATGAGAGAGTGAATGTTGACTTGGTGCTGGCGGTTACAGCATCGCGTATCGCTGGTAGTTTAGTGTTGTGAGGGACTCCTTCGCGGTATACTATGGGCTAACAAGTGACGAATTAACCCTAAGCCTAGCACGTGACAAGTGATGAGTCTCCTTCTCGAAACGTTGGCTCCGAGCTGCCTGTTGCCTGTGGTACAGACTATATATATATATATATATATATATATATATATATATATATATATATATATATATATATATATATATATATATTGTTGCAGGAAGAAAGCAGGCCTACGAATGTAAAATAATGTATATTTACAAGTGAGGTTAATGGCGTTCAGGCAAGTGCCAGACTTCGTCTTCCTCTCGACGAATCCAACTTCTTCCTTCACTTCACCGTAACATCACCCTCCCGGTGGAGTAGCGCCGTCCCGGTGCAAGTTATGGAGCCTCACTTAATGGGGGGACATAGGGCTTCAGCCTAGCGACGTGAACAACATCGCTGGTGACGTTGGAATGCACTGAAGGCTGACCGACTGGGGCGATCTCGTATGTCACGTTGGACAGTTGGCGTAAGATCTGGTTTGGTCCAGAATAACGGGAAAGTAGTTTTTCGGACAAGCCGACGCGACGTCAAGGCGTCCAAAGAAGGACAAGGGAACCAGGTGAAAAATGGGAGTCTCGGTGCCGAAGGTCGTAGCGTCGCTTTTGAGAAGCTTGCGAGACAGTGAGGCGATGACGGGCGACTTCTCGGGCCTGGGCGGCTAAGTCAATAGCATCGCGAGCGTAAGCATTGCTGGGTGATTGTACTGCGAAAGGTAGCAACGTGTGAAAAGGCAAGGTTGGGTCGTGGCCATACAATAGGTAAAATGGTGAAAATTCGGCAGTATCGTGACGGGACGAGTTCTATGCGAAAGTGATGTATGGTAAAGCGACGTCCCAGTCGCGGTGATCGTCGGAAACGTACATGGCCAGCATTTCAGTTAGCTTGCGGTTGAATCGCTCGGTGAGGCCGTTCGTTTGAGGGTGGTACGCGGTAGCAATCTGGTGTTGTGTAGAACAGGAGCGGAGCAGATCATCGACGACCTTCAATAGAAAGTAGCGGCCGCGATCCGTCAGCAACTGGTGAGGGGCGCCGTGGTGCAGGATGACGTCGTATAGTAAGACGTCGGCAACATCTATAGCGCAGCTGGTAGGTAGCGCTCAAGCGATGGCATATCTCGTAGCATAATCGGTTGCCACAGCAATCCATTGGTTTCCTTTGATGGAAATTGGAAAGGAGCCAACGAGGTCTAGGCCCACACGGTAGAAGGGCTCTGTAGGGGTGCCAATTGGTTGCAGCAAACCAGCGGGAGGCATAGCAGGCGTCTTCCGGCGCTGACACAGGTCGCAAGAAATGACATAACGGCGCACAGAGCGATAAGTGCCGGGCCAGAAGAAGCGTCGCCGCAGGCGGTCGCATGTTCGAGTGATGCTCAGATGTCCAGCATAGGAGCGTCGTGAAGTTGCTGGAGCACGACTAGTCGAAGGTGCTGGGGAACGACTAGGAGGAGCTCCGGGCCGTCAGGACGAACGCTACGACGGTATAATGTTCCATCGCGGAAGGTGAACATCCGGAGGGACGGGTCATAGGACGAGGAGCTTAGGCGTTCCATAAGCGTTCGAAGAACAGGATCTTTGCGCTGCTCGTCGCCAATATGGAGGAAGCCGGAGAGGGATAGAACACTGATGTCCGAGTCTGCATCAGTATCGTCCGGTGGATCCACTGGATTGCGGGACAGGCAGTCAGCGTCTTTATGCAGGCGCCCTGATTTATACATTGTAGAAAATGTATATTCTTGTAGACGCAAGCCCCAACGTGCAAGTCGTCCAGTGGGGTCCTTCAAAGAGGAGAGCCAGCAGAGGGCATGATGATCGGTTACGACGCAGAAGCGCCAACCGAAAAGGTAGGGCCGAAATTTCGCGACCGCCCATACGAGCGCGAGACATTATCTTTCAGTAATGGAGTAATTTCGCTCGGGCGTGGAAAGAAGGCGGCTACCGTAAGCGATGACATGGTCTTGGCCCTGCTGACGCTGAGCGAGGACAGCGCTGATGCCATGACCTCTCGCGTCAGTTCGTACTTCAGTGGGCGCAGAAGGGTCAAAGTGTGACAGAATTGGGGAAGTTGTAAGCCGCTCAATCAGGGTGGAGAACGCTTTCTCCTGCAGTGGTCCCAAGACGTCTTTCTTAAGAAGGTCAGTGAGAGGGTGAGCTATGTCAGCAAAATTTTTCACAAAACGCCGGAAATAAGAGCATAAGTCCAGAAAACTGCGGACATCGTTGGTTGGACAAGGTACAGGAAAATTTCGCACGGCGTGAACTTTCTGTGGATCAGGTTGGATTCCGGCGGCGTTGACGAGATGGCCGAGCATGTTAATTTCACGGCGACCGAAATGGCATTACACGGAGAGTATGGTTGTGAGACGAAGTCTGGCACTTGCCTGAACGCCATTAACCTCACTTGTAAAATAATGAACCAGCTTCGGCAGATGTTTGGCGCTCCCAACGTTCGCTCTGAGGTCGCCAAGAAAAAGCTTGATGGACGCACGCAACTTCCCGGGGAAACATACACCTCTCATATCGAGGACGTCCTCGCCCTTTGTCGCCGTGTTGACGCCACAATGACAGAATCTGATCGTGTTCATGACATGCTAAAGGGCATTGCCCACGTCGCGTTCAACGTACTGGCGATCAAGAATCCAAATACCGTAAACGATGTGATCGCGACTTAACACCTGGACGCACGGCAGGCCATCCATTTACAACCTCTCACCGGTGACGCGCCTCCTTTGTCGGATACCGACCTGCGTCTACTGATTCAGACTCTCATACGCAAAGAGCTCCAAGCCTGTGGCCTGCTCAGTCCCCCCGTTTTCCAGTCTCAGCCTTCGGTTCCTGGCCTGCGCGACATCATCAAAGAGGAGCTTTCCTCCATGACCTGCGCTGCGAGCTGTGGCCCTCCTTCGCCATCCACCTCGTATGCTCAGGTTGCGGCTATGCAACCAGCGTCCATTCGGACAGCGCCTCCTGCTCCTTCTACTGGCCCCAACCATCTGGCGACGCTACCATCCCGTCCGCCTGCCACAGGATTTTACACTACCCGGCCTACGCCCCACCCCATTTGTTATTATTGCAGTGTCCGGGGGCACATATCGCATTTTTGCCGAAGACGGCAACAAGACGAACGCCGTGGCTACGATATTTATGAGAGAGACCCGTTGCTTCCTCCGAGTCCTTACGAGCGCCGGCTCTCCCCACGCTCACGTTCTCCACCTCCCGAGGCGCCTCGTAACTACTGTCCAGGTCGCCGTTGCTCGCCCTCCCCTCTCCGACGCTCCACATCAGCCCTGCAACCGGCCACCCGCACTCCTGACTACCGTTCGGTAAACTAGATGATGCAGTTTGTGGAGGGAAAGCTGCATGGCTCGCACAGACTACAATTCCTCCAGCGTGCCCGGCCAATACTTTATTAGTATGTGTAGAAGGTGTACCAGTCCTAGCATTTCTTGATACGGGAGCACCTATTTCCATTACTCACGCTAGCTTGTGCGCTCGTCTACGCAAAGT
This sequence comes from Dermacentor albipictus, assembly GCF_038994185.2. Taxonomy (NCBI): domain Eukaryota; kingdom Metazoa; phylum Arthropoda; class Arachnida; order Ixodida; family Ixodidae; genus Dermacentor; species Dermacentor albipictus. The sequence continues at coordinate 97,631,739 of NC_091828.1, read as the reverse complement.
TACTACACCTTACAGTGGAGCTCTTCTTCGTGGTGTAAACAATGTTGTGATTCGGCCATCGGCCCAATGCACCGTTATAGTTTCGATCGACGAGTTACGCCGTCAAATCCAGTTCGCAGTGTTGACTTCCTGTGCTCACATGCTTATACTAGGGTGGTACTTCGGTGTCGGCTTTCATCTTGTGCCGTCAACGCCTCGTTAACTTGACAAAGAGCGACCATTCCGACGACGTGCACGAACCACGCCTTCGCTTACGATCTGCTGACGATTGTATGGTGCCCCCTTGTCGCGAACAACTCCTTGTAGTTAACTCTCACATCGCCGATGGTAACGTTTTAGTTGTACCGACAGCCGATTGCTTATCCAAAGGGACACCCAGCCTTGTTCATTTCACCAACGGCATGGCCACTTTGGCTGCACTCAACACAACCAATGAGCCAGTTCTGCTTTCTAAAGGCGCCGCTCTCATGTGCGTCTTGGACACACAGCCTGTCTCTGTGCTTACCTCGACTACTGCTGTTTCACAACCACCCACAGCAATGAATCCCGTCCCTGCTTCTGTTCTCGCTAGTACCATCGGATCCGATTTAACGCCACAGCAGAGGGGGGAGTTACTCGCGTTGTTATCCAAGCATAAAGACTCCTTCGACGTACACTCTCCTCTTCTGGGACAGACTTCTGTGATGGTTCATCGCATACACACAGATGGAACTTCCATCGTGCGCCGGCGGCCATATCGCGTTTCTTCCGCTGAACGTCAGATCACCGATACCCACGTTGCCGACATCCTGAAACGTAGCATAATCCGCCCATCCTCAAGCCCTTGGTCGTCACCTGTCGTTTTGGTGCGTAAGAAAGACGGCTCAGTGCGATTTTGTGTAGACTACCATGCCTTGAACAATATAACCCGCAAAGATGTACATCCACTGCCCCGAATCGATGATGCGTTAGATTCATTACGAGGCGCGGAGTCGCCTTGATCTACGCTCCGGATATTGGCAGATACTCATGCACGAAGCAGACAAGGAGAAAACCGCCTTTGCCACACCCGATGGACTTTATGAATTTAATGTATAGCCGATCGGCCTGTGTAATGCTCCCGCCACATTTGAGCGGATGATTGACACCGTACTACGGGGTCTAAAGTGGAAGACTTGCTTATGCTACCTTGACGACATCATCATATTTTCGTCAACCTTCCATCAGCACTTGCAGCGCCTCGACGAAGTCCTGACATTCCTCTCAGCTGCTGGCCTTCAGCAGAATACAAAAGAGTGCCACTTCGCCAGCAAAACCATTAAAGTGCTCGGACACCTTGTCAGCAAGGAGGGCCTTCGATCCAACCCCGACAAGGTTACCGCTGTCCTCCGCTTCCCCAGGCCTCAACGTGCCAAAGACTTGAGTAGCTTCCTCGGCCTAGCTTCGTATTTCCGGCGCTTCATACGTAACTTTGCCACGATTGCGGCGCCGCTCCATCAACTCCTTCCTTCTGGAGCTCCCTACGTATGGTCGGACGAATGCCAAAGTGCTTCTGACGCCCTCAAGCGTGCCCTCACGTCCGAACCTGTGCTTTGTCATTTCGACAACACCGCACCCACTCTTCTACGTACTGACGCCAGCGGACTCGGTTTCGGCGCTTTTCTTTTGTAACGTCAGCAAAATTTTGAAGAACGTGTGGTTGCATACGCAAGTCGCACGCTAACAGCTGCAGAGAAACATTATACGATTACCGAGAAAGAGTGTCTCGCCGTTGTTTGGTCCGTCCAAAAATTTCGGCCTTATCTGCACGGCCGACACTTTACGGTTGTTACTGACCACCACGCCTTGGGCTGGTTGGCGACGCTAAAGAATTTAACGGGACGTCTCGGCCGTTAGATACTTCGTTTACAAGAATACGACTTCAACATCACCTACAAGTCTGGAAAGAAACACCTGGATGCCGATGCTCTCTCTCGTTGTCCCCTACCACCGTCTTCAAACGCTGCTTCCTTACCACCTTTCGTGAGCAAACCGCAGGGCGCGTCGTCTGCATTCCTTTCGCTCGCTGCTTTCGACCGGCTCCCATCCAGCCATTCTCATACGTTTGCCTCTAGCCAACGTAATGACGCCTACTGCCACTCCGTTATGGAACGTTTTCGCGGACCATCTCGCACACCTACGCTTGGCTCCGTCGGCAGTTGAAGAACTTCAAGATCGAAAATTCGATATTATATCGGTACGTGTTTGATCCCGAAGGACACCGTTGGGTTCCTGTCGCTCCCCGATCACTTCGGGGCCAGATATTGGAGACCTTTCACGACGATCCCACTGCCGGTCACATTGGTTTCCATAAAACCTATGAGCGAACTCACAGCCGCTTCTCTTGGCCTGGACTTGCAACCAGCGTAGCGAAATACGTGGCTTCCCGTTCACTCTGCCAACACCGCAAACGACTGACATAACTTCCGGCTGGACTGCTCCAACCAGTCCCGTGTCCTGAAGCTCCTTTCGCAGTCGTTGGTATCGACCTCTATGGACCGCTACCCTTAACCACCGGCGAAAAACGATGGATCGTCACAGCTGTAAACCACTTGACACGGTACGCTGAAACAGCCGCACTATCTTCGGGATCCGCAGAAGAGGTTGCAGCCTTTTTCTTGGAAGCCATCTTTTTACGGCACGGAGCCCCACGTGTCCTTTTGAGTGACTGAGGCAGGACCTTTCTCTCTAAACATCTCGACGATGTTCTCCGTGCGTCCAATACCATCCATAAAACCACTTCCAGCTACCACCCTCAAACTAATGGTCTCGCATAGTGCTTTCATCGCACGCTGTCCGACATGATATCTATGTACATCAACCCTGACCACATCAATTAGGATGCCATTCTACCATTCATCACTTTCGCATACAACACGGCCGTCCAACGCACTACGGGGTACTTGCCCTTTTTCCTTGTGTATGGTCGCCAACCGCTCACTATCCTCGACGTTTCTTTCTTCGGTGTCTCCGTACCTTCGTCCACATCAGTGTGTGAGCAGTTCGTTTCGCGCATTGCCCGGTGTCGCGAACGTGTCAGCCTCAACACCGACGCCAGTCAACAAGACCGCAAAATTCGCTATGATGCATCTCACCGTGTCCTTTCCTTCCACCCAGGAGACGAAGTGTTACTGTGGACCTCAGTTCGCGCTCCTGGATTGTGCGAGAAATTTCAGTCCCGTTTTATCGGGCCCTACATTCTGCTGGAACAGACCTCGCCAGTTAACTATCGTGTCACTCCCGTTGTTCCGCCTTTGGACGGCCGCTGCCGCGCCAAAGATATTGTGCATGTTTTGCGTTTAAAGCCTTTCACACGGCGTTAAATTTCCCGCCATAACCAGAGTAACCAGCGGCCAGGTTGGCCGCTTCCACGCGCGGGGGATATTGTGTGAGCATTTTTTTACCCCTTCATCTTCTTCATCGGTATATGTTCATCATCATGGCCAGCGTCATCGTCTTCAGCGCGCGAGCTGCGAAATAAACAGTTGAGGCTCAACAGCTGCCTCGCAATATATATATATATATATATATATATATATATATATATATATATATATATATATATATATATAGACGAGAAGAAAGGGGGTTAACCGAGGGACCTGATAATTATTAGTCATATAACACTCCCAGGGTTCTACTAGTACACATAAATACCCAAGAAAGTGGATGGGGAAACGCCGCCGCGGTAGCTCAATTGGTAGAGCATCGCACGCGACATGCGAAGGTTGTGGGTTCGGTTCCCACCTGCGGCAAGTTGTTTTTTCATCCACTTTAATTTCCATTTATTTATCATTACTTGATTTCATTTATTAAGCACATGCAATTTCCCCTATGTTGTACTTGGTGTCAGTGTTGGCTTCTCATTATATGGCTAACATATATATATATATATATATATATATATATATATATATATATATATATATATATATATATATATATATATATATATATATATATATACAAACACAAACGCTTTACAAAGTAGGGCCCCATAGAACCACAATTGAGCCTTTGAAAAATGCCGGACGTTGGGGTACTTTCAATTGTGTTGGCAGATTGCGCCTGTCTTCCAAAGCATTGATGCTCGTTCCTCACAGTCCGCGTTAGTTAAGGATATGCCTCCACACGATATGTCGTCGTCGTTCGGGTTAAGTCTGAAGGCAAGCGCACTGCAGCATACAGATAGGACCTATTTTATTGCGATAGCAATTATATGACCACCGAATTAGCATTTCCGCCGTCGCCGTGATGCTCCGCACAAAGTCCAAGTGCTATGACATCGTCGCCGCGTGCCATGTGCTGCATGTGCGAGTGAAAGGCTGCCAGGGCGAGCCGACGATTGTGGCTCAATCTGGCGCGTGCAAGGGAAGAGAGCGGGGAGGTGTGGCACCGTTTTCCATCGTGCGCAAAGCACCGCGGGGTGGAGGAGGGCGTTCTACTGCGGCGGCGGCTGCAGCGACGCGGGCGCTATCTTGAAAACGATCTGCGATGGGGACAGAGTGCTCTGAGTGCTGATAGCTTCGTGCGCAGTGTTCTCACCGTTTAGTTCGCGTTGACGCGAATCTCAGCACGAAGGTCAATTCGCTCGCCGCTGCTGCCGCTATTTCTCCCTCCAGCGCTTTGACAGCGAGTGTGCGCGGTGATCGAGTGAGGTGTGTTCGAACTTGCTTGTGCGCACGTGACACCATGCTTGTGAATTTACTTAGTGAGTGAATATTTGCGAATGCGAATATATAGGGTCAATAAAACTACTATCCTCTATAATCTCCTACATATGCTATGAAATGTGCTATCGCTGTCTATGCTTCGCCTTTCCGAAGAAACTAACTTTTTTTAGGTAGAACCAATTTCATCTGAGATTCTTTTTTTGTGCAACTCTCGCTGATTGGTGCCCTCAAGGATTTACGGGCTAGCCATGAAAACACCACAATGCGCAAGGCGAGCTGTCTGAAGGGATGCAGTACTATCGGACTGCCGTGCTGGTGGCGCCACATCGTGACACAGTGTTTAACCAAAATGAGCACAACAATCATATCGGATAATAAGGAATTTACAGCCAAATACACGATCAGAGAGACGCGAGGACACAAAGCGAAGAGGGACGCTCTCCTGTCCTTTCCTCCTCTCTCACTGATCGCGTTTGTGGCATTATAATTCGCGCTGTACCAACTTGCCCAACGGGAAGTAGTGCAACCGTCATATCCAATATCTCACCGAGTCACACTCATTTGCTAGGGTAGTAGTGTTACGTGCGACATTACATCCAACACGCACAAAATTACACTTTTTCCCCGTCATCGAATAAGACAGTTTCTGGCCAGTTTCGATGCCAATGGAAAGGTGCCAACACTACCGCGGCCATTAGGGGTCGCTCCTGTGTCCTCGGATGGTACGCGTATGTCTACGATAGCGATCATGCGCTATGTCAAATCTCTGTTGATATTCGCCTAAGATAAATAATTACTTCATGGCCAACTGTGGTTCCCCAATTCAAAAGCGTGCGAAAGGCGGAAAAGCTCCCGTCAGTCAAGCACTCAACAATTTCTAAGAAATGTGGTGCGTTGAAGAAGGAACGCCATTTATCCGACAGTATGAAGGTGAATTTCGGTTCCAGGTTTCGTAGAAGCAAAAAAAAATTCTCAAAATTGATCAGCAAAAAAAAATCACGTTTAAAAATTGGTAGTTCTGGAACAAAGTCGGATATGATAGTTGTGAAAATTTCCCCTTCTAGAGCTGCTGAATCCGAGAAATTATTTTCCAGTTGACCACTTCATTTACGTGATGTTACGATGCTTACATATGTTCCGCAAATGTCCCACTCCGGAATCAGTTGTTATTTCAGGTTGGTGTATAGTACGTCAATTTACTTCACTCTAATTGCCTCAGTAGGACCTTTCTGTAAAATAGTCATACTATTCAATTACTTATAGGGAATCTAAAGCAAAGCATCGACTCGGGCTATGTCGATACATTATACCTCCATAAGGCTCTATATTCTACATTCATTTGTCATTTTTCTTTCGGGTATATGAACCCTTTGATGCGTAGAAAATTGCCGCCGAAGTTACCACTGCTGCCCCTTAAGTTTAACTACCCGCGCCAAGACGAACTAGTTGACGTAATTATTCCCCCCCCCCCCCACCACGAAACGTTCTTCATTTGCCGCACTCAATTAATGGGCCAGTGTCGAGGTCGCACGAGAGTTACAATAGTTCGACAACGGGTGGCGCCAAATCCGAATTTTCCTTTTTGAGTTTGGTCGTTTTCTCCCTCACAAAAGTACTGTTCATGGCCACGAATGGGAATTCCTCCTAACAGGAGCTTATAATATTTTGATCTAGTTCGTCCTAATATATTCTGTCAGCGTCCCTTTAATTACAAAGGTGCTAGTTTGATTATTCAGCTTTCAGAATAATTCGAATACTCAGCAATTTCTGTAGAAAAAAAATTCATGGGCAAATATAAATATCCGCCCATAGATAAAGGTAAATCTGATTTTCTTTTGCACTCTCGCAAGGAACACCTTCAAATTAGGTGCAGTGGATGCCGGGGAAAACGATGTCGCCTTCCACACGTAATTCAGATGGGAACCCCCGAGGTTGTGCTACCAATTAACGCATACTTTTTTCTTTCTGGATTGCGTCGATCGCATTGAGGGTGGACGCTGATGCCTACGCTACGACAGCTGTCGCCGTAGACGCAGAAACACAATTCCTGCGTACCTCTTGAGCCGTGGTGCGTTGTTCGTAGTCGTCGACTTCGCAGTCGCTGTAGAACTGCGGCTGTCCCTGGACGCCGCTTTTGAGCTTGTACCGACGCGCTTGCATGGTGACGGACAGGGACAGGTTGGTGCGGACGTTGTGTTCCCAGAGGCAGGTCACGACCTTCATGGCGTCGCGCTGTCCAACGAAAACACCGCGCGTGTTGATCAAAAAAGTAATAAAGAATACAGAGAACCGAATCAAAAGTTATTTCCGCCACGGAGTAAAGACAGTCCACCTTTAAAAATAAGAGAGGGAATATCTTAGCAGCTCTTATCAATGAACGAATGAAGTTTTTTTTTCAAGGAGGGGAAGTTATTCGTGGTTTCCTAACGTGGAAGAACGAAAATTTCTTTAAGGTATTCGCAGCCCTAACGTACCCTCGAGTAGATGACAGCTTATTTTTTCTCCCTTTCTGTAACATTACTCTCCCGCCCTTAGCACAGAGGAAGAAGGATGTTTTCGTGAAATTTATTTAAACATTTCGATAAACGTGACAGTCAGGAACGTATTGGGCTAAGCGATGAAGTGGCAGCTTGCGTTAGTTCTTTACCAGTAAGCACGTCGCCTCCATGACGAGACTGGGATGCTGGTATGCCACAAACAACGCAAAAGCGAAAGGCTGCTAGCGATATCCTACACCATATTTCGCGCGCTAGCTGTCTTCCACGCTACGAATTTTGGGAGCGCGGTATCGGCACTGTAGTCGGGCGTTTGCCAATGGGAGGGGGCGAAGCCCTGCATTCTATACCATGCGAGCTCTCAACCATAATCTGTGGCTAGCTTTTCCAGCATGAAAAAAAGAAAGGGAGGGCCGAGCGATATACCGATATGTACAAATAAATCGCTGACGTCAATAACACCACAGCGGTCGTTGTTTGGGTGGAAAACCGAAACGTTTCTCTAGGCGTTTTTCCTTTCATTTTCAACTTCATTAATTCAATTAAATGGTAATGAAATTCTGCAAGAATACGTTTTTAAGCCGCATAATCGTATATAAAGTTGTGAAAAGAAAAGAATATTTTAACGGTATTTCTAGAAAGATTGTGTGCTTTTCTAAGCTCTCGCCTTGAAACAGATGCTAAGAATTTAACACTCTATACAGATAAGGCTATGGTTTAGAAATCGCCGTTTACGGAATGCTGGAACGCCGTAAACGGAAGCATCAGCGGTCGTTGCGATATCTTGTGGCGTTTTATTTAACTACCATGCGTTACAACATCCCTAGGTAGTAACAAAGTAGCACATTCTTATGGAAAGAAATAGGGGCATCTTCGGCACCTTAGTCTGGCGACGGCTTCTTCTTTTGGCTGATCAATAAAGAAGCGAAATATTTAAATTACCAACAGGTGTCGTCGGCTTCGCTGAGCACCGCTCATGAGAAGCAGGACCATCACCGAGGCTTCATTGGTGGCAGCGACGGCGCAGCAAGCCTCACATATTTTTCTCTGAATGTGCAGTTATCATGGCCAGCTTCCTATCAACCGCCGCACCGCACATGGAAATCAAGCACTCGGATCCGTGGACGACAGCTTCCTGCAAGCCCAACGCGTGTCGTCGGCTTCGCTGAGCACCGCTCATGAGAAGCAGGACCATCACCGAGGCTTCATTGGTGGCAGCGACGGCGCAGCAAGCACCGCCTCACATATTTTTCTCTGAATGTGCAGTTATCATGGCCAGCTTCCTATCAACCGCCGCACCGCACATGGAAATCAAGCACTCGGATCCGTGGACGACAGCTTCCTGCAAGCCCAACAGGTGTCGTCGGCTTCGTTGAGCACCGCTCATAAGAAGCAGGACCATCACCGGGGCTTCATTGGTGGCAGCGACGGCGCAGCAAGTACCGCCTCACATATTTTTCTCTGAATGTGCAGTTATCATGGCCAGCTTCCTATCAACCGTCGCACCGAACGTGGAAATCAAGCACTCGGCTCCGTGGACGACAGCTTCCTGCAAGCCCAACAGGTGTCGTCGGCTTCGTTGAGCACCGCTCATAAGAAGCAGGACCATCACCGAGGCTTCATTGGTGGCAGCGACGGCGCAGCAAGCACTGCCTCACGTATTTTTCTCTGATTGTGCAGGTTCGTTGCGTTAAATCTTGCCTTATTTTTGCGTGTGACCTGTTCGCTGTCGCTGCGGCCACAGTTACTGTTTTTCCTTTTGTGCTCTTGTGTGTGAAGCCGTTTGGTTAGTGCTTTGTTGCGGAAACAAAATGCCGACAAATTCAGAGCTTTTCAAGAGGATTGAAGCAATTGAGACTAAACTGGAAACTGAATGAACCCAATTCGCTGACGACATTCTCGGTAAATTTCTGTCAAAGTTGCAGTCCACTGGGCTTGATGCTGTTGAACTAAAAAAGCAGGATGAAAGCCTGGAAGCAAGTATCGGTGTCTTAAATAACATCGTTGAAAAAATGCGCGACGAAAAACTCAAGCTTACAGCTGACAACAAAAAGCTCATCTCAGAGAACAAAACACTGTCTGAAAGGGTGGCTGGTATGGAACAATACTCTAGAATGAACAATGTTGAGGTCAGGGGCGTCCCCTGCACGCAAGGGGAGGACTGCATCGCAGTCATGCAAACCATTGGCTCTAAAATTTGGTGCCCGGTAATGGCTGCTGACATCGATGTCGCTCATCGGGTCCTCACAAAAGTAAAAGAAAAACATCGTGGCTAGATTCTGTTCCCCCACAAAGGATGAATTTGTCAGTAAGGCACACAAGGCTAAGCTTCACCTAAGTGACATCGAGGTGAAAGCTTTTGTTGACAGTGCGGTCTACGTCACTGAGCACTTGACAGCACGAAATAAAGCGCTCTTTTTAAAGGCGCCGGCTTTGAAGAAACAATACAAATGGCAATTTCTCTGGATCAGCAACTGCCAAATCAAGACTAGAAAAGCCGAAAAAACCAGAATGTACCGCATTGCTGATGATTCAGACTTAATGGTAATTAACTAATCGGTTTAAAGTTTGTGCCTCCCTTAACCACTTATCTTCCATCATGGCATCATATTACACAGCGAGCGAGTTAAATTACTTCCTTCAGAATAGTAATCACTCTCTTATTCATTTCAATGCGCGCAGCCTCCCTAAACATCTCGATGACTTCCAGAATCTGCTTTCAACACTTTCTTTCACGTTTCAATCATTGCACTATCAGAGACCTGGCTTAGCGAAGATGATAAGAACTTGTACTGTTTCCCTTCTTGTAAATCAGAGTTTACACACAGACAGTCCAGCGACTACGGCGGTGCGGCTGTGTCTATATCTCGTCCGGAATCCCGTACAAAAGAAGACTTTAGTATTCAAAAATGCGAATCAGTATGGTTGGAATTCGATCCTAACTTTCTTAACACCGATGATCGAAACTTCATCTTTGGTTGTGTTTACCATAGACCTTCCTCTTCAATTCCAGACTTTTGTATTTCTCTCGAAAAAATAATGGCAAAGTTATCCGCTGAGATATAAAGTGTCATAATTATGCGTGATATGAACATAAGTTTAATGGAGTCATCCCCGAGCTCTGTCAATTATTCGTCCTGTTTCCAAAGTTTTGGTTACGAATGTATTATTAATATCCCTACTCGTTCAGTTCTTGGGGGTTCTAACACTCTAATCCATCATGAATTGTCTAATCTTTTTAATCCACCTGATGCAGGAGTACTTGAAAGTGGCATTACTGACCATTTTCCCCTTTTTCTGCGCACTACATCTGCACATTTTTCCTATTCAAATTCTTACACCAAACTTCTTTTTGATAAAAAAATTGTTCTCAGCAGCAGTATCTCACACTGACTGGTCTTTCGTTCTTGACACAAATGATCCGCAGGTAGCCTTCTCGTGATTTATAACAAAGTGTATATCATACTATCATACCTACTCTCAGATAAGTAAATGCAGAAAGAAAGTGGCTGCACCTCAAAATCCCTGGGTCACCGATAGTTTGCTGAAGGCCATGAGCACACGAGAAAACCTATATAAAAATACTAAAAGGCAACCATTCAATTTAAACCTACATGCGCGGTACAAGAAATTTTGCAACACACTTTCTTCACGGCTTAAAAAAAGCTAAAACCAAATATTACGAAGAAAAAATACTTAGACGTGGTTCGGACGTAAAGAAATAATGGCAAATAGAGAACTCCTTTTTGAATAGGAAACAAGGAGCGGATAGCATAACTAAAATATCCCACGATGGTAATACTTATTTCGAACCTCTTAAGATTGCGGATGCTTTCAGTCATTTCTTTTTTACTAATAACTCCACTCAAACTCAACACAACTTATACGCATCAAAGCGCCTTCCACATTCATTTTATATGTTTCCAACCACTCCTGATGAGGTGGTATCAGTAATCAACAATTTAAAAATAACTAGTGCTGGATTGGGCAACATTCATCCTGGTCACGTTAAAATTATTTCTAAATCAATATCATTTGTACTGTCTGAAATTATTAACCTCATGTTTAAAACAGGCACATTTCCTCGCCAGCTTAAACGTGGTAGGGTTATTCCAGTTTTTAAGAAAGGCGATCGCTCATCACTATCTAACTACAGGCCAATCTGTGTTTTACCCTTTTTAGCAAGGTCATCGAGAAAATAATCGAAAAACGATTGATCAAATACATAACCAAATTTAATATTGTCACGTGGTGGGGACGTTAAGAACACAGTAGCAATACTGTGAAAAGCAAAACTAGATTTTATTGGCCGAACCTGTGCCCACAAAACAGGCTACACTTATAGCACAACGAGAACGGCGAACACAGTCGGCGATCGTCGAAAAATCTGGTCAGCGGGTCAAGCGCGTCGGCTTTTATACAGCAGTCGTCGAATGTACCAGACTAACCGTTGGGACCCACGTGCCTTCCACAAAGTTTTACACCATTCGTGGCAGGCGATGAAATCAGATAACATAAGATTCGGTGACAACATACAGCGAATAGAAGCATAGATAACTTTCCAGAAACTTCGGATACATGCAGGCGCGTCCCGCGCTGTGCGATAACACTTGTTAGGCGGCGAAACGTGGTCGCCCGATAAAGATAAGTACACGTGTCAATATTCTTTCACCTGACCAATTTGGATTTAGATCCGGTTACTCTACTGACCTAGCACTTGCATCTGTTACTGATCAATTAAAGAAAGCCATTGACAACGGTAAATTCGCAGCATCCTTATTTGTAGACTTTTCAAAGTCATTTGACAGCATTGACCATGAAATTCTTTATCTGAAACTAGATTCAATTGGTATCACAGGTCCTCCTTTACTACTATTACGCAGCTACTTACGAGACAGATACCAGGTTTTTAGTGTGTCCGACGCTCATTCTAAACCTAAAATGATTAATTTAGGTGTACCACAAGGATCCATATTGGGCCCGTTACTCTTCTTACTTTATAATAATGATCTACCTAACTGCCTCACATCTTCTAAATGTATACTATATGCCGATGATACAACAATTACTAATTCTGGCGAATGTCTGTCAACGGTAATAACCAAGCTTAATAGTGATCTTTATAACTCGTTAGAATGGTGCAAAATGAACAGACTTACCATTAATCCTACTGAAACTAAATTTATTTTATTCTCATCCCGAAATAAATCCTCACTATGCATTCCACCCATTTTCATTGGTGACCATTTATTACACGCAAGTGAAGAATGCACTTACTTAGGTGTTATTATTGACTGTAACCTAAAATTTCATCGCCATATAACGCATATTAAAAAGAAGTTATCTCATGGAATACGCAATCTCTTCAGGGCGCGTCCATCTTTTCACGACCTGTGTTGCTCCCACTCTATTTCGTGTTTGTACACTCTCACATTAACTACTGCATAACCTCCTAGGGTAACACGCACACTACTCACCTAAAACTGATACAAACCATCCAAAACCAGGCAATTAGAATAATCACGTCGAATCCACACACCACCAATGCTAAAGAGTTACTACAAGCAAATAAAATTCTAGACGTTGCAGCCCTTGTCAAGTACAGCCCGACCACTGTTCTTTTCAAAATAATAAATAACAAAATGTCATTATCGCTAATTCCTATATCATCTCTAACCAACACTAACTCAACTCGTTTTGCGCTGCATAATGACTTCATTCTGGACAAAGCGCGCACTAATTATGGGAAACAGACAGTTCACTTTGCAGCCATATCATCATGGAATACATTACCATTTATAATAAAACTCCTGAAACCCCATCGACTTTATGATGAACTGAAAAATTTTCTCTTATGTGATTTGTAATTGACACTATGCATTGCATAATCCAATTTTGGTTTTAGACCTGCCACTGCCATTGTTATGTACTCCAACAAGTAATTAATTTCTTTTTCGTTAATTGTTTTTATCTTTCTTCCTTTTTACTTTGGTTTTATCTAGTTTCGAAATATTGCTTACTGTCGTTATATTGTCTATTAATTACTTCGTCTACTTAGATTTGTATGTCATTATTTATTATTACTGGAATTGTACCAATTGAGCTGCTGTTGCTTACTAAACGAACTTTTATGTTAACCATGAACAGAAGGCCCCAATTCAGTTTTAACTATGGGACCTCCTTCTGTATATTTCTATCTGTATATTATTTTCATCTAATAATACAATTGATTGATTGATTGATTGATTGATTGATTGATTGATTGATTGATTGATTGATTGATTGATTGATTGATTGATTGATTGATTGATTGATTGATTGATTGATTGATTGATTGATTGATTGTGAAGCTAAGATGCGAAAACACCGCGTGTCCCGCTGCTTGGTGCGCGGCTTACCATGCGGTGACCGTAGCCGATGCCGGGTTTCTGAGCGCGTGGGTCGACGAAGTTCACCGGCGGCATGATGACGCAATCGGACCTGGTGTTGTCGCTGTAAGACAGGTGCCCCAAGACAACAACACCAGTCGGAGTGAAGATGTTCCTGCGAAGCGGAAGAGAGTGGCGGAAGGGGGGGGGGGGGATGTTGCGGATATGTACAGTATATGGATAGACAGCCTATATGTGCTATTGTATCCTATCAGTAGACTGCTCGCAAAACGCTGCGCCTTTTCGCAAAACTTTTTTTCTGTAGATTTATAAAGCTTATAGGATGTGTATAAGGGAATTCGCTGACAACATTATATTGTGTGGGCTGTTGCGATTCATAAATTTATTAGTTGGATTATAGCGTGAACTCAGTAGACACATTCGTAAAAAATATGGAACACAAAGAGAGAAAGTGGCAGGCCAGATGCTTCTTACGGTCAGTACACTAATAAGCCTTCTAAACAAATTTGCACAGAGATATTCAGTAGAATCGTAGAGTACCAGATCTCTGTCGTTTCTATAAAATATCCAAACAACTTGGAAAGGCTACGTGCGTGATACATTTAGTAGAAGCAGAGCTCGTTGTCGCAATACATTTCTTAGTTTACGACACGAAAATTGAGCTTTGGAAGGCACGCTCACTTTTTGTTTGGGACAATGACACAACAAACAAGCACAAATACAAACAACAAACTTGTACGAGATGCACGTTGAAAGCACTGTTGCATTGCATGACCGCATGCATTAAGCGGTGTCGAATACACATGTAAGCGACCTGGTTTCTGTGCCTTTATCGCGGACTAGAGACTTGTAAAGAAATTTCGAACATCATTTGGTCCTGCCTTTTTCTTTTTTCCCGAATTCTTTTGTAAGGTTTTTATGGTCTAAGAAAACCATCCAGTATATGTAAAAGCTTCTGCTAACTTATACTTTACAGGAAATGCATGCAGGTAAACTTGCGTCAACTGCGACGAACGATACGTTCGTCTAAGTTTATAGCACACGAGGCAGAAGAAGCCTCATAACTCACACAATCGCGTAGGACGCGCTGGAGTTGTGCAGCCGGAAAGTGCGCCTCCACTTTCCGGGCATCTTATGTTGAGTTCGATAAGAAGCCAAGCGCAGTGAGTGACAACATTCGAGTGCTCGAAAACTCTTGTCATTACGCTTCCGGCCCGCGTATCCATAGTCGCGTATAAGATGGCAGCCACCCTTACTTTATATAATCCGAAACTTCGGCGCAAACTCGCTCCTGCCTCGGGTAGATTCCCAAAAACGTGCAGGGCGGCTGGACATTCTTTGACAATGCGTATTCTTGCATCTCCTGAGGTGAAACGAAGCAAAAAAAAACCAATGAAAGTTTAGCACATCTGCGCAAAACTCCCGGTAAGCATTCAACGAGCAGATCGTCATGCCAGAGCAAGTTCCCGAATACCTTGAAATATTTCCAAAAAAAAACGCCGGTATCAAAGAAATATTTGTGAACTAACCGATGCTCTGTACACTAATGAACGTCCATAGAAAGTCGTAAGAAACTAATCTAAGTCAACAGAAAAAAGAGAGATGAAAAGAGAGCTCGAGGGATTTTCTAAGAAAAATGTTTCAACTATGGCGCTGTTAGCATGCTTTATTTACGCAAACGATTATTATTCGCGCATTTACAGGGCAGCCATCGCGTTCTCATTATATATTTATATTTTCTTAAGCTTGTATACGTGACCTGCACTCTACAACCGTTTTCTTTTATTGCATTTGCATATGTTCCTGTTTATGTAATTGGTAAATGACTGTTGTCTTGCATCGTCTGCTGAACGGAAATAACTACTATGGTAGAGAAAGCCTAGCAAGGCACTGCCTTTTTTTTTTCTGTCCACCTATAAGCGCAATCTTTCCGCGCACGTATCTAGACTTGAATTTGAAGCTTTTTTAAGGTTGCTGAGGTGTCCACAGAGGTTACTCAAGTCGGTACAAGCCTTCACGAGTGCCTCTAATTGCACAGAGAAGACATTCCTCACGGTAGGAAGCAGGGCTAAAGTCTTCTGGCAGAAAAAAAAATGCGTTTTCATTCACTTGGTCGAAAAGGATCGATATTTTACAGAAGTAGAGACCAAACGTTTCCTGAATTTCGCACCGATCCCCAGCGCCGCTATTTTGTATTTTCTCTATGTTGGTCGTTTCGACGCCGAAAGTCGCAACTATAGTGTACTATAATAATGTACACATTCTGTGTGTACATGAATGAATAAGTGTACATTATTCTAGTACACTACAGTCGCAACTAATCCGCTTGGGTTGCAGTCCTCCTCAAATGAAAGCCGACCAAGCGGACCCGACCGGAAGCTTCCAATCCAAAGTTCCCAACGTTGTCACAACGTTACCTCAGAGATTGGGGGCCGCTCGGTGCAGGAAGCTCACGGTATCGTCGCCACTAGTATTTCGCTTGTGCGCTTCTTTCTTTTAATTCTTCTTTGGGGGGGAGGGGGGGAGGGGGGGGGCTGGCCCACGTAGCTGTATTGGTTTTGCAAGATGGCAATTTACTAGCGAAAGCCGATGTTATACTCGTGTTTATTATTCCTGTAGCACAGGTGACGCTACCACGTCTCGCACTCGACAAGTTAGGCGCGAAATATAAATAGCGTGGCTCGAAGATGCTTTCTGCCTTAGTTTTGGCTCTTTTAAATGGCAGCCTGTATTTTGCAACGTTTTTGTATTGAGCAGTATTTTCTGTTATGTATCGTTGGTTTCATCGTAGGCTACTTATAGTTTACCGGTATGTATGTATGTACTTTGTGTGTGTGTTTTTAATTTGCGTTATGCTTGAAGCAGGAACTGCTCTAACGAACGCGTTCCCTGCGGGGCTTGCTTTTTTCCATACAGCCACTGGCTACGTGTCTGAATATAGCGATGCATGTTTTATATATTGTCCTAGAAAGCAACATGCAGTCAAAAGCTTTGTGACAGTAAACATGGAAGCTCGTGTGGCACTGTAGAGGCACAGCGCTGTAGCGCGAAAGAAAGAAAGGAAGGAAGAAAGGGTGAAAACGTGAGAAAAGAGAAGCTAGAGAAACAATAAAATCGGTAGAAACAACAAACGTCAGGATAGGAAAAGGTATGTCGATAAAGAGATGAAATATTGTTTGTTCTTGTGCCACAAAGGTGACAAAAGAACAAACAGAAATGAAGATAGATAGATAGATAGATAGATAGATAGATAGATAGATAGATAGATAGATAGATAGATAGATAGATAGATAGATAGATAGATAGATAGATAGATAGATAGATAGATAGATAGATAGATAGATAGATAGATAGATAGATAGATAGATAGATAGATAGATAGATAGATAGATAGATAGATAGATAGATAGATAGATAGATAGATAGATAGATAGATAGATAGATAGATAGATAGATAGATAGATAGATAGATAGATAGATAGATAGATAGATAGATAGATAGATAGATAGATAGATAGATAGATAGATAGATAGATAGATAGATAGATAGATAGATGGATGGATGGATGGATGGATGGATAGATGGATAGATGGATGGATGGATAGATGGATAGATGGATAGATGGATAGATGGATAGATAGATGGATGGATAGATGGATAGATGGATAGATGGATAGATGGATAGATAGATAGATAGATGGATGGATAGATGGATAGATGGATAGATGGATAGATGGATAGATGGATAGATAGATCGGACGGACGAACGGACAGACGGACGGACGGACGGACGGACGGACAGCAAAATAAATGAAAAGCTTTTCACCTAAGCGCTCACCTTGAGGGTGGTCAGCGCTAAGATGATATCGGCGGACGGCCTCGCTTCGACCTGGAGCTCGTCGATGGAGAGAAAGCCCCAGTCGTAGACGCTGTATGTCCAGTAGCTCTCGTAATCCGCCTTACCCTTGGGTGTGCGGAAGGCACCACTGAAGTTGTGAGCATCGCTGTGATAGAAGGGGATGATCTTCCTTAAATTTACATTATTACACTCATCGCGTAGATAGGAGCACGTAGTTATTACTGCAAGCACCTAGAAAAGTGTGTCTGCAGAACTCGCTACAACGCACAGGATCGAATTCCGCGAGAATGTTTGCAGGTGAAATCCGGCAACCACGGCTGTACGTGACGTAAAGCGTAGGCCACTGTTGAGGGAAAGAGTATTCTGGTGCCAATTATCGCCAAGATGAGTAAGAGAAACCTGCTCAAATTCTTTTTTGTTACGGATAGCGCATAATTAAGCTGTCAGAACAGCGAGCTTTTACCCCTTGGGTTCGAAGAAACGCTGCAGTTATGTCGGCTTTATTATCGGTTGATTGCCGTAACACTGGGACATACAGATCGAGAATTGACACATACGCACCGCTGAAAAAAAAAGCCACCGTCCTTGGCTCCCCCTCGCACTCCTTCAGTCGTACCTACAGCGTACGACGCATGGCCACGGTGTTATCGCATTTCAACTTTATACCGAACATCACGGGCGACGGCGACAGCAGAAATGTGCCTAGAGTGTCGATGCAATTGGCTATCGCAATAAAAGCGCGGAATTCGCTCATTAGCAAATGACCATGCTTGTGTGATAAATATGAGATGAAACACCGAGTTTCTTTTTACGAAGCGATCAAACGTCACAGTCGAACTTGACACGCGAGTGTAACGCACCCTACATATTGAATGCTGCGTTTAATGCTGAATGACAGGTATACGTGACACGCCCTACTCCAGCGCTGGCTCGTTCGCTCTCAAATTTCGCATGGAGGTGCGATATCGCGACGCATGAAGTTTAAGGAAAGTTTGGAGGCAGAAGTTAGCCGTCTCGTCAAGGAATAAACCACAGTACCGTGTCGCGTACGGCAATGCTAGGACAAAGAGTTATGATTTTGCTTTAGCCAAAGCCACCCTTCCCCGCCGGCCAAACTTCGTAAAAGAACAACGCCCTGAAAAAAGAAAAGAAAGAGACATCTCGGTGAAAAGTCTGCCTACACTCCATATTTTTCCCTTCTCCACGATCCGTGGCGCCCCTATTGGCCAACTGGCGTCACGTGGGAAGGGCGCGCCATCTTTGCTTGTTCACTCTCTCGCTGCGTCGCCATTTTCGCGGCGAAATTGTGAACGGGCAGGTGTGGTGTGTTCATTAGTGTTGTGCACGGCGCTGGTTGCGCCCGTCGTGGCTTTGATATTTCATGACGACAACAACCGTGGTCGTTCTTGCCGCGGTGTTAATGTGTTCGTGATGTTCCTGCAGTCGTCGTGACCTGCACTCTGCCTTCGCAAGCCACAACCGATTCGGCGGAAACAGGACGTTCTTCACGATACCGCCCAGCAAGCGTGATATTGCGAGAATGAATACCTCGGATACACCTAACTGACTGAAAAAAACATCAAGCTCTGACACTCGTCGCGACTGTGCGAAGTAATCGTGCGAATACTATGGAGTAACAGTATATCTGTCGGTTGAAATGTTTAGCTGTGCGCTATTACCTTTTGGTTGTCATGCCGTTGTACGTTTAGCATGTTCCTTACAACGATACCATCGCCTCACTGTGGGAGACGTTTCCCTACTCTGTGCGATCACGGGTAAAAAGCGTGCGAGCATGTTACAGCGTACACCGAACAAGGCCACGAGAAGCTGCGCGATGACGTCACACTTCGATAAGGACATTGTACCACCGGTGCTGCCATGTGTCTACACGTACAACATGTGTATAGTGCGAGCTGCTCACCTGAAGGACACGGACATGCCGTATCGTGTTTGTTGGCCAGTTTGTCCCTGTTTGACGAAGTCATGCACGGCGGAACTCTGTCGCTCGACCGCGAAATCGTTGTTTTCGGGAGACACTGCCAGTGACTCGAAAAACACGAAGTCGCAGATGCCGTCGCCCGGGAAGTACAAGGGTTCTGGACCATCCCCAACGGTGCACACCGTCAATGCTAGGGCGGGACCTGTAACAGCTGACGTTGATGACACATCAGGCGAATCCGCTCAGCGGAAATCAGAAAGCCGATGCATGTTTTACAAAAGCGAAAGAAGGAATAGGCCGAGGTCATCGGAGGACAATGGCCGAAGTGAAGCGATTGCTTTCCCGCAAAGCTACTCAGACACAGCGCTGCTCCACCAATGTCTCGTTACTCTATCATAAGAGGCTCCAAACACTGACACCAAGGAAAACATAGGGGAAATTACTTGTGCTTAATAAATGAAATAAAGTAACGATAAATTAATGGAAATTACAGTGGATGAAAAAACAACTTGTAGCAGGCGGGAACCGAAACCACAACCTTGGCATTTCGCGTGCGGTGCTCTACCAATGGAGCCACCGCGGCACCATTTCCCCATTCACTTTCTTGGGTATGCATGTGTCCTAGTAGAAGTGTCCTAGTAGTCGTGGTTGTTTTTTCATCCACTTTTATTTTCATTAATTTATCGTTTGTATATTTCATTTATCAAGCACAAGTAATTTCCCCAGTGTTGTCCTTGGTGTCAGTGTTTGTTGGATTCTTATGATATGAGTAATAAAAATCGGGCCCTTCGGTTAACCCCCTTCCTTCTGGTTTACTGCGCTTAAGTAAGAAATTTGAGGCATCAAATGGAAAAAAAGAAGCATGCCAGTTTCGCCAACCGGCATTTTCTTTCTTTCTTTTCTTTTTTTATTTCCTTCATTTATGATTGAAGGTATGGGCCCGGCATTGTCGCTGATAGCGGTAAAATTACGGCACACCATTCGCTCATAAGGGAGTTTTAGATTGTGCGCAATCAATGCTCCCACTCTCTCTCTTTACCTCTTTCTATTCCCCTTTCTGCCACCCCCAGTGTAGGGTAGCAAACCGGATGCTCGTTCGGTTTACCTTCCTGCCTTTCCTGTTCTTGCTCTCTCTCTCTCTTAGACAATCGCGGCAAATTTTCGCCGTCGCCGTGATGTCCCGCATAGAATCGAAGTGCAGGAGAATGAGAGCACGGCGCGCCGTATCGTTGCTACGGGTGCGAGGCGAAGCTTTCGAGGATGAGCCGAGGGTACTCCGATTCATGACGTCACGCTACCTGGCCCGAAATTTCTATTGACAATGCTGGCGTGATCAAAGCGGTGACGTCAAAATCACTGTTGCCTACTCGGGAGCATCCCCATTAGATTCTATGGCAGTCGGGCCAGGTAGCATGACGTCATGGATCGGAGTGAAAAGGCCTTGTGCTATCTAGGTGGTGCTGGCCGAGCGATGCGCGCCCTCTCCCCGCGCGCCTAGCGTGTGCTGTCACGTGATCGAGCGCGCGCACACTCATCTATAGAGGAAGAGAGGCAACAGTGCAACATCCCAATTTTGCGAAAACAATTGTTTGTGGCAAATAAACAAAAGCTGTAGTATGTTACACTTCATATTTTTGTCATCATCAATGCTGAAATTTAACACGCAATCATCCAACGGAGGTCTCTCTCAAATCGCCATTGAGTCGCGTGAGGTAAGGTTCCGTACCCGATCACTTAATCACAGCTCGGCTACATTCTTGACTATGTCATGTTTTCTGCGCGCTTGTCTGCCTTGTTCATGGCCACGTCAATGAATCTCTCGAGTTTTCTTTCATTTTTTGATACGTGAAAACCCTAGTGCGAAGAAAGTGGGGGCAGACAAGATGCGCCTACCGGTTGTGGTCGACGGTGTCTTCGCTCTGTAGATGACCTGATGGACGACGTCTTCTTCACCACTACCGCCACTGCCACCGATGCCGCCTCTTAGCACATCGTCGTCGTGGTCGGTTCCATCACCCTTTGCTGCAATAACGACCGCGAGAGAACAAATCCAACCTCTAAGTTCACATTCACCAAAGGAGCCTCAATGACCACTCGTAGCCACCCTTATAAACAGTGATCAAGAGAAACGCTCAATAAATGAAGCTTTGAGAGATGTTCAACGTTCTAAAAACCTCGAAGCGTTCTTCTTTTTTCTCCTCCGTACTTTTTCTGCATGGAGACCACTTGGTCGAAGAAACGTTTGTAGTAATACAGGCTCAACATTTTGTTGCCGTTCGGCAATGTGTTCTTAACTCTTGAGAGCCGCCGCCAGTTAAAGACAACAAAGAACCGAACCTCGAAAGGTTTAGGTACACTAAGCTGAAATAGTAGGGATTGCGGTGTCATTTTGCTTCGAATTCGTCCCTCCTTCGAGCTACGAATCCGGCAGGGTCATCTCAGTAGTCATGGTAAAGGAAGTCTCGACATTTCCCCAGCTGCCCTGCAAACAGCTATCTCTGTAACAGCTATCTCGGTAACAGCTATCGCTGTAACAGCTGTCTCTGTGAAACGCTTTCCGTGATGTTCCCGCTGAAAGCGCATACTCACGCACCCAATACATTGCTACACCCTTGCTGGACACCGCGTCAAGTTCCGTGCGTGTAATAACGGACACATTCGCAATAGCGAACGAGGAGCCTTGCAAGCACTTCGCGGGACCCGAATATTGACGTGATCTGAAGGATCTTAGCTGACCATACCGGAACACAAGCGCGAAGAGAACGTAACTGGACCTAGTGCCCTCTGGTGTTTGTATCGCATATGTCCAAGCCGAGGCAATCCATTGGCACCAAATGCGTCGCTTTCAAACAGAAGCATCTTGCCGAAAGATGTCGGAGATTGGCTTGGCTACTTGCCCAAAAATTGTGCCTCAATGAAAATGAGAGCAAGCGAAGGGCTACAACGCTATTCACCCGCCGTGGTTGATCAATGACTATGGCGTTGGGCTGCTGAGCACGAGGTCGCGGGATCGAATTCCGGCCATGGCGGCCGCATATCGATGGGGTGCGAAATGCGAAAACACCCGTGTACTTAGATTTACTGCACGTTAAAGAACCCTAGGTGTTCGAAATTTCCAGAGTCGTCCTCTATAGCGTGCCTCATAAAGTGGTTTTGGCACGTTAAACACTATAATTTAATTAAGTTACAACGCTTTTCATTAACGATGCGTGATAGCCTGAGTGCAGCTATAAATAAATAGGTAAATAAATAAATGGGTCACACTGCAACGAAGGCAAGAGACGGCGCTATCGGTGGAAATCCAGTATTTATCTGCGACGGCAAGTTATTCCTAGCGTTTTTTCTAGTTTGTGAAAACTTTTCTATGATGCTTTTTTGTGTCATGTGTGCCTTCGAGATGTGCAACCAGGTCGAATTTCATTTGTGATAAAAATAAATATTTAATGATAGCACTCGCTCATGTCGTGTTCTCCGAAGGATCTTTGGCTGCTTCACCGATTGTTTATGTGCATAAGCACGTGTGCCAGAACTACCATATGCTAGAAAATCATTTCACTCGCATTTTTATGAGAAGAGTCCACTTCGTCGAGCGTGGCATATGCAAACGGTAAGCACGGTGTCCTCGCCAAATACCCTTCGTTAGCTGATAGCATACGTAAATAGCAGAACGCCGTGTAAATACGGAGGATATAGAGTGCATCCTATGTTTTTACATAAGAAAATACCGCGATTTTCTTTCCGTATGCTATTCTAAATCTGCTTATTAACTAACGTAGCACCGAGTAATTACATTTTTCGTCTTTTATTGTCCTTGTGAAGCTAGCGCAAAGTCTCAACTTCTTTTGTTTATGGCTGAATAGATTCTCAATAGTTTACCCAGCCTTACGAATATTCAACACGAAAGCTAAGCAAGGCGTCGTGGTGTGCCTTAAATAAACATATCTACTTTAACTGTCAAACCCACGTGTTGTTTCAAGGTAGTTGAAGAAAAAACCACTCATTAGGCGCAATGCGGCGTTTTCATGCCAAGGTGTCTCGTGAGACTTGTAGAAGCTAGGATAGCCGCGAACTATCTTGGAAATCGGGTGGGCCATTCATTCGTGACTTGCGACTAAGTAAGCCGAGAGGAGGTGGAAGATTTATTCACACTTATCCGGCGATCAGCGACAACCAGAGGGTAGCAACATCGTGTATTCCCACTGAAGAGGGAGCCACAGATGCCGACATGTTTCACAGCGCTGCTCCTTGGCTTACGTAAACATTAACTACGCACGTTGAACTAGGCGAATGTTCTATTACAATCGCGTTAGAGAAATATCGCTTTACCCGGACTATCGCTTTATTCAAACATTTCTGGTTTTCATACCAAGGTCCATGCATTTCGGGTCAGATAATGCGACGCGCATCGGCCACGGACTGTGCTTAATTGAGAGTTTTACAAAAGCATTTCCAACCAAACGTAAGTGCATTACGTACGTATATAGAGAAATAGTGTTGGCCTCACTTCGCATGTTCCGTGCATTATCGGTTTCTGCGGTGTGGGCGCGCTGTGCTACCGTGCGTTGTTTAACAAGTTCAACCAAACTGGCTTAATGCACGTTATGCTTGAAATAAGAAATAGCATACTCGAACATGGAGGCCACTTATGGCTCCCACTTCAGCGTGAATTCCCTCGGTGGCTGCGCTCTCGTTACCATTTCTCATTAGTGAAAGCTCCAATGAGCTTTCGCTTCCTCTAAACTGACCTTAAAATGCAGTTACGAGAGCATCCATAGCACGTCCTATTTCCGAGATCATTGGACGATTCCGGCATCCGTTGGGATAACGAGACGCGCCGGTATAGAAAGGAAAGCATGGCTGCTAATGGACTGCCTTGCCTTGGATATGTATGGCACGAGACACCAGAGGGCGCCCCGCCTTTCGGCGCCTTCCTTAAGGTTTTAGCGCCTTCCTTATGAAGTGCCTTCCTTGTGAAGGCGCTAGCGTTTATCGTACCAGGCGAAAAACGCTAATCTGAAACGGTCTAATTACTAAGTGCGAAGTCGCAAAACACTCCCGAGGTGCACGGGGCAGCACACACGGTAGTTCTTCGCGTTGTTTCGTTTTCCGCTCGGAGAGGCAAACACCGCTGCGACGGCCACACCAAAACGGGGTGGAAGCTATATGAACGTATACTTCACGTGACGAGTA
Source organism: Dermacentor albipictus (assembly GCF_038994185.2). NCBI lineage: Eukaryota > Metazoa > Arthropoda > Arachnida > Ixodida > Ixodidae > Dermacentor > Dermacentor albipictus. Next base: position 97,607,175 of record NC_091828.1, on the reverse strand, counting down.
CCGATAGACAAGGCGGCTGCTAACGAGCGTAATCACAAATTTCGCCAAACTAATGTCCTAACTGCCGATCGCGATGCGTTTCAAGATGCGTTCTACGAGCTCCCTCACTCTCGGAGTGCCCTCTACCCAACTATGGCTTCCTGAGAGCCCATGTGATTTGGACATTACACCGCTTATCAAGATGTAGTACATTTCGTGTTCCGATGACTTTTTTATGACGAGCGTTTACTGCACGAGTTGGTACGACACAGTAGCTCATGTCAAGAGCAGCGATTCGCGCAGCACAGGACAACAGGAACCCTCAACGCACAGCTCGGCGGGTGTGCCTCTGTTCGTTTGCCTTAGTGTACGTTAGATTAGCATATGTAGTCCAGTTAAAGGAGGCGAGCCCGACGCATGCGCGTTGAGCTCGACGCGCTACATCTACACGCAAGGAAAGCACTTGTGTTTGCTTGCCTATATACGCTAGTCTAAAAGAAAACGCCTACTAAGCGGCAATGCCCTCCTTGCCTGCTCCCGCCACGACCGATTCATCATGGAAAACAGCGCCATCGCTACCTTCTTTGGATCCTCATTCACCATGGAACGCACCATCGTCAGCAACATCGTCCCCTACGTCAGCTATAAAGCCGGCCCTGTCATCCCCCGTGCTCTGTGGGCTCGGTGGCTGTGCTTCAGCGCAGACCACTAATCCGCTGTATTTCGCCATGCAGGTCAGTAGAACGTACCATTGTTTCGGGAAAAAATCCAGTAACTACTTCCTAATACAGCTACCGAGCCCATGGTGCTGCGCTACAATTGTTATTGAATGTGTTCATGTCATACGGTCTTTGCCGCTTTTGTCGGGTAATATAGAAACTAACCCTGGCCCTCCCGGTATTCAAGACGTAATGTCTGAATTAGGAAAGCTAGCTTCTGGCCAGTCAAAACTTATTACCGAAGTACTAGACCTAAAAAGCAAGCTACTAACAACAGACAAAACCCTATCGGATTTAAGTAAACGCCTGACTGACTTAGAAAGGCATTACAAAGCCATTTCAACACTACGAACTGACCTTGATACCATAATAATAGATACCACCCAAATGGCAGGTCAGATCGCACGCCTTGCTACACAGATGGATGATAACGAAAACAGGTCACGCCGTAATAATCTAATATTTTATAATATCTCCGATCCTAACCCGAAAGAAACATTTGCAGAATTTGAAAAAATCCTCATCCGCCACTGCAATGAACACTTGAACTTCGTCATTGATCCTAACCATATTGACCGTGCGCATCGCCTTGGACGCCATACAGAAGGCCGTGCTCGGCCACTTATCGTAAAATTTAACCAATTCAAAACTAAAGAGTCTCTACTTTCTAATGGCCCTAAATTTAAGGGAAGCAGTTTCAGCGTCGGAGAAGATTTCCCTCAACCCATCAGAATTGCTCGTAAAAACCTTATTGCTTTCGCTAAATCAAAATCAACGTCCTACTCTCTCCGCTTCAAAACATTACATATAGGTACCAAATGATACGTGTTCGACCATTCCACAGAATCTGTTAAGGAAATATCGTAGCAATCGCCCGGTCATCAGCATGTGCCTTCCCACCCTCGGCCCGCAGCGCAATAAAACTTGTTCCTTTCCGCTATTTTCACTAACATACGGAGCTTCATCCCAAAACGTGACATTATTTCTAATCTCGTTTCGTCATCTTGCAGTAACCTTCTAATATTAACGGAAGCATGGCTTACAGGAGACGTAACGGACAGCGAAGTGCTCACTGACCTACCAAAATTTCAACTCTTCCGAAACGATCGCAAGGGCACGAGGGGGGGGGGGGGGGAAGGGTACTTGTCGCCGTAGACCAAAATATATCATGTACATCTGTGAATACTATGTCTGATCTTGAAATCCTATGGCTTAAATGCCATGCCGCACCCTATTCAATTTTACTTGGCGTTTGCTATAGGCCTCCTCATAGTACTCCAGACTTCTCTTTCAAACTGAATAATATCTTAAGTGAAATAACCACCAAACACCCCAACATGCATGTAATTCTATTTGGAGACTTTAATTTTCCTAATATCGATTGGTCAAGCCAGCCTGCACCAACGGCTACATCAAGGGAATCGAACGAGTTCCTTGAGGCATGCCTCAACTTTAACTTATCTCAAGTGCTCACAGAACCAACCCGTGTCACCGATAACTGCCAAAATATTTTAGACCTTGTCTTAACAAGTGATCCTGAGAGCGTGTCATCCATCGCGTATCTTCCCGAAATCAGTGACCATAAAGTCATTCATGTCGACTTCGTAATTAAACCCGTATTCACCCCGACTGTTAAAAAGACTATTCGCTTGTATGACAAGGGCAATTATGAAGCAATTAATCATGAACTAACGCAATTTTGCCCCAGTTTTGCAAGTGCCTTTCCTTGTCATACCATGGGTGAAAATTGGCAAATTTTCAAAGAGAAACTAAACAACTTAGTTGGCAAATACATTCCCCAAATTAGCATTCATTCCAATTCAGCACAACCCTGGTTCAATAAAGCACTGAAGCGATTAGAAAACAAGAAAAAACGTCTCTTCCGAGCAGCCAAGTCTCGTAACAACCCTGACGCATGGAAAAAATACAAAACCGCTGAAACTGCCTACCTGGAAGCCATACTTCATGCCAAACGTTCATTCTTTTTTTCTGATGTGCCGAATATGCTTAAGAACGACCCAAAAAAATTCTGGCAAGTCTTAAGCCCACACGACCCGCGGACTATTACCTTATCAAATGAATCAGGCGATTCCCTAACCGACGCTGAATGCGCTCACTTGATTAACACAACCTTTGCGTCAGTATTTACACAAGAAACTGAAATGTCATTTTCTATTCCTCATGCGAACTTTCAATGTACCATGCCACCTATTACATTTTTTCCATCTGGCATTACATCCCTCATAGACAATATCAAACTTTCATCGGCAGCTGGTGTGGACGACATTACGTCTAAACTTCTAAAAAACACTAAATATATTTGTGCAGCCTGTCTCTGTCTTCTATTTACACAGTCAGTTTCAGCAGGCGTGCTGCCTCCAGATTGGAAGCACGGAAAGGTCGTTCCAGTTCATAAATCAGGCAACAAACACTCTCCATTAAATTATCGCCCCATCTCATTAACCAGCGTACCCTGCAAAATCCTTGAACATATCATCTACACACATATCATGGACTTCCTTGATGCCAACCATTTTTTTCATCCTGCGCAGCATGGCTTCAGGAAAGGTTTTTCCTGCGAAACGCAGCTAGCTATGGTCGTTCACGACCTGCATGTAAACCTTGACTCTAACTCCCAGACTGACGCCATCTTCCTAGATTTCGCCAAAGCTTTTGACAAAGTTCCTCATGAGCGTCTACTACTAAAACTTGCCGCATTACATCTGAATACTAATATCTTAGCATGGATTAAAGAATTCTTAAGTAACCGTTCAGAATTAGTCTTTGTCAACAATCAAGCATCTAACTCTACCCCTGTAACCTCAGGCGTACCCCAAGGGCCAGTCCTTGGTTCACTATATACTATTTCTAATTTACATTAATGACCTACCAATGCATGTATCTTATAACATCCGTATGTTTGCAGACGACTGTGTAATTTATCGTAAAATTAACAGCGTTTCCGATAACACGTCCCTTCAAAACGACCTGCGAAGTGTACAGGAATGGTGTAACCTTTGGCTAATGGAACTAAACGCTAACAAATGTAAGACTGTCTCCTTCCACCACCGCAGAAATCCACTTGTTTTCTCGTACCAAATTGTTGACGTCAACCTTGAATTAGTTCCTTCCTACAAATATCTCGGAGTAACCCTTTGCAGTGACTTAACCTGGGAAACGCACATTGTGAACATCATTTCATCTGCTAACAAAACACTAGGGTTTTTAAAACGCCACTTGCGCCACGCCCCCAACATGTAAAATTACTAGCCTATCATTCTCTCGTCAGGGCGAAATTAGAATATGCATCCCCCATTTGGAACCCTCATCAAGTATATCTCATCAATCAACTGGAATCGCTTCAAAATCGAGCTGCAAGATTTATTCATTCTAAGTACTCCTACAACATCAGTATATCGGCACTAAAAACAGAATCTGGCTTATCATTGCTTGCATCTCGCCACCGCATTGCTAGTCTTTGTCTTTTTCACAAGTTCTTTTACAGCTCACTTGGCAAAGCACCATACATTCTCCCCCCGGCACGCATATCCAGCCGCACCGGTCACCCGCAACAAGTCGCGCGCCCACGTACACGCACTGTCACTTTTTCGTCTTCATTCTTTTTTCGTGCAGCAACAGACTGGAACGGCCTTTCCAACGAAATCACAGTCATAACCTGTCCTAGCACATTTTTAATCACCGTAACAAATTATCTTACCCTGTAATAAAAATATGGCCTTCAATTTCTTTATGTATGTATGTACCCACCCCTTATGTAATACCCCTTCAATGGGGCCTTTAAGGAAATAAAATGAAATAAAATGAAATGTTGCTGCTTACGTTTACTGCTGAAGATCACCACCAAGAAGACGGCGGCTATCAGTATGCAGACGAGAAGGGCACCGATGACTGCACTCAGGCACCACTTGCTGGCGTTCCCCTTAGGGCTGGAGGAACACGAATTGAACATGGTGCGTAATGAAGGCCTCTCGTTATACCCCGTGAGAGAAACATGTTAGATAAACAGCCGAAAGCTTGCCGCAAAAGTGGGCGCGTGCAACAGAAGTGAATACTGGTTTACTTACTCCTCATCTGCGAAACAAAGAGAGAAAAAAAACGCCATTAGTGAAGCTGTTTCTACGAGCTACGTTGCATATGCACTCTATTCCGTTTCTCTACAAGCAACCAACACTCCTGCATACGGTCCACAAGAGACTCGCGGCTTCTATTTTGTCGAGCAATCTGTCAAGCAATTTCAGCCCTGAGAAGCAGCGCAGCCATTTTTGTGAAGCTTGACGCTGTTTTAGGAGCCTTGTTTAAGCGCGTTTCAAGTGCACGTAATGGAGGATGACTGTAGCGACTGTGCTGCACAAGGGATTCCATGTTTTCCTACTTTGCTCCAATGTGGCTACATTTTAGACCTCTTAGCTAAATGTCTGTTTGAATTGAATAACATATTACTGTTTAGCATGCTTGGGGTTTCAGCAACGAGTACCTTCTGTGGCAACTGGGGGTCCTAGGTTGTTGTATATTATTTCCTATCCGTAGAGGAGTAAGGGAACGTGGGGCTGGGCCCGATATCCAAGAGGTTTTACGCACTAGTTTATATTACATATTACAAGTTTCAAAGAAGTATGGAGAAATAAGGTCACGAGTAAGTTGCAGCAGCCGATGACTCCAGCCGTCCGTCGCTCTTTTTATGCCCTGCGTGGTGATCGTTCAGTCGCCTCCCCCAATCCGGCGTCAGGAGACCGATGACCTCAGGTCCCTCGGAAGGTAGTTTTGTCGGAAACATACGTACATCAATAGGCACAAACAAGATCTGGGGAATAGCACACTGACCCGGTCTCCGGCGTGTACGCGCCGATTTCGGCGGCCTAGAGGTGAAGGAACGTCGCCTCGCTAATTGCCCCAACCTCTCTTGACAAAGGTATTCCAGTGGTTGTCAAAAAGCATCCCGTTTGAGAACAATTTTGACGAGGCCGTCGGCCCGTTCCCCATAATTGCGCTATTCGTGACCGCAAATTGTCGCGGGTGACGTGAGCGATTCTATTTGACTATGTGCGGTCGTGTGAGCTAGCGGCCGTCAGGGTGAACTTAGTGCCGGTGAGCGTGTGTGGAAGTTAGTGTGCACGTGAACGTGGCCATAAACGAATAAATATGAATGAGTCAGTTCCCGCTTACACATTGCAGATAGACGTATGCCGAAGTCACACCAGCGCTGGCCGGCACGGACACAAAATATTGTTGCTATGTAGCGAATGGCGGCAGCTTGTCTGATTAGCTACTTGGCTGTGTCATCTTTCGTCTATATTCTGTGCTGACTTGTCTTTCTTGGTCATTATCAGGGATTATGCAAACTTGTCTTTCAGCTTCCCATATATGAAAACCCTACTGCTTCCCTTTCTTGTGTTTCCCACTGTTGACATCCTGCACATTCAACGCGCGCACTCACGCACTCTCATTTTTCTTTTTAATACAGCGGGCGAAGTAATTTAGAAAAGAAGCTTACCGAATCTTTCAGCTGGAAACGGACAACGGAGAACCACCGGTTTATAGTTGTCCATGTTGTTTCACAAGAGACAAGACAATCAAAGAGGCGGGTAGTAGGTGGTCCTGCCGTCACACGATTCCGAGTCTCTGAACTAAATTACTGCGAGTGGCATTTTCTAAACATGCACAAGGATCCAGAAATTGCGAGCAACGTCACCAAAGAGTAGTTGGAGACCTCTGAACAGACCAAGCTGCCCTCCCTGCTCCCACAACCCGTTCCATAAGAAAAAACCTGCAAGTTGCAACAAAGGGCCTTCCAACTATACAAGCATGAAGTAAGTTTCTACAGTGTTCAGTAATATCCAAGAAATATTAAGAATGTGTTAAACTGCGGAGCGAATGCCTAAACGAATGAAGTGCGATGAAAGTACTCAGCACATTTCCGAGGTCATTGCACTCGTAGGGGGTCGCCTTTTCGTGGGCTTCCGCGATTGCATCATCTCCTGTGTGGAGTTCTAAAGAAAGCAGGTGTTTTTCTCCGATGCAGATGCTCGCTGCGGCGCACCCACATTGCAAGAGCTCTCGCATTACATTCCCGCACAGACCATAATACTGCTACGCGAAGACAATCCACCAATCACCGATCGCGACGCGCACATGACGTCACTAGGCTCGGCGCGGTGACACGGGTGGCGATTGTTGTGTACGAAAACAAGAAGCGGGCACCCTCTGATTCAGTTCTTGGCTGATTAGAACCCACACTAACAAAAACTAACGCCCTAATAAGGCTTCACGAGATGGTAAACTTTCACATCGGGGCGTAATTTTTCCTGTGTACAATAGCCGCCCAAGACAATTAAACGGCTGTGTTTACTTATTTGGGTATTTGCTTATTTTGCAATATATAAGAAATAGCGAATACTATAAACGATTGGCATTGCTCAGGAAGATAGAAGAAGTTATCAAAGAAGATAAAGAAAAATTAATGTTTTAAAGAACATTTTCAACGCCCGTTAGAAAACTCGGGACACCAACAATTTCCCGGGAGAAACCATACTATTCAGCAATCATGCGAGGGAAAAAAGGAATATTTAAATGAATAAATGCCTCACTTGTACGTACAATCTTTTTTTACTGTTGTCCCTCCTGCTGGAAATATAATGGGGTGCTTTCAAATGTTTGTGTTTATCAACGCATGTTCAGTGGTAGTACATTTGAAACAAAACTTTTATGCGAACCAACTTCCGACGCAATGCCAATGGCGTCTAGACGAGATGAACTACGATGTCACAGCTTCTAACAAAAAAAATTACAATAGCCAGCGACGAATCTTGCGGAGCGCTTATGAACCCTTTCTAGTTTGTCTTTAGGCATTCCGGTACTCGGGTCCCATGCTACGGATGCACACTAAACTATGGGCTCTATGATAGTAAAATAAAGCGTATCATTTTTATACACCCCCCTGTGTCTGGTTAGATAACTTCGATGAAACTCTGGCGCTTCCTCGTAAGCGAGTGCTATCACGGCCGCAGTCCCACTTTGGGACGCGTACAGGTGAAGATAAGGGTTATTCGGTGGCCTTGACAATGTCTTGGAGTGCTAGTGGCGTTCAAAATTACAAGTCGCATTTTCGCCCGAAAGGCGAAGCATCTATTGCGATAGCAGATTAGTGCAGAGCTACGCGAAGTAAGGATAGCTGTTTTATCTGCTGTATAAACTTAACCGAAGCATACCAACTAAATTAACAGGCATGGTGTGACGTGCGCTCAAGCAACCATGATCAAATTTGGCTCGGTGACCACGGAAAGTCGCTTCTAAACGCCGGAGCGAGGAAGCAAGGCAGCAGCAGCGAGCGAATGGACCTTCGTGCCGCGTCTCACATCGACGCGAACTAATCCGCGGAAACACAGCGCGCACCGGTCCCGTCGCAGATGGCTTTCAAAATACAGCGGTACGGCTGCCGGAGTACAACGCTCCTCCCCTTCCCTACGCTCCTCGCGGTGCCTTGAGCGCGACGGAAGACAGCGCGCTTCCTCCCAGCTTCCCTCCCCTGCATGCGCAAGGTTGCGCCGCGAACGCCGGCACACCCTCGCTCGCTTTCACTGGCACACAGAGCATACGGCACGTGGCGGCCATTTTGTTGCACTTGGACTTAATACAGAACCTCACGGCAACGGCAATGGAAGAAATTCGTCTGGTGTCCCCATATAATTGCCATCGCAAAAAAAAACAGCTCTAAGTGAAAGCTGTCTTATAACAGACTATTCGTAAATCTCTTTGTTCGTGGCCTACTTGTTGTCGAAATAAATACGCGCAAGGACACGTGAGAGAACAATTGGGGTCCGTGGTCTTTTCAATTGAGACGCTATTTCAACAAATCTTAGAACCAGACACCAGTCTGGCCATTTACTCTCTATTGAGGTCAGTCATGTGTTGTAATCTGAAAGATGAAAAGTGTTTTGCAGATCGAAGCAACTTTCAGTAAAGTCGGTCACATAAAGCTGATGTGGAACCAGAACACGCGGCTAAATACACTTATAAGAGTGCCCGAGCGTCGGTCAAATCAACGGAACAAAACCTAGCTTATGTTTGACACGACAGACTGGACAAATCTAAAAAATGAAAACAAGAAAGCCGGTAGAGATGCTATTTTCAAGCTGCCACGCCAACACACCTTCACCTTCGCGACGCCGCAGCTTTGGGAGCATCTGCGCTTGTTGACGAAATGAAAAACGATTGTGGTGAATTCAAAACTAAGCAATAGGTGGCGCCTGAAGCTCTTATTAAACTGCCGGCATTAAGGATGTTCAAATTTCCGAATAATGCTGCTAATTCCGCGACGCCAGCTCGGTGTCATCAGCACCTTGGTTTGTGCGAGATATTAAAAAACAGGTGAAACCTTCATCCCTAATTCTCTGCCCTGGAAAACACCTAAGGAATGTGCAAATATCACCATGAAAAAATGGTACGATCCGATCACTATGCTTTCGCATGAGTTTCCATATGGAGGCCCAGAATACGCGCAATATAGATACCGCAATAAAAACTTAGAAATGAACACAGCACTGTTGCCACTTACACATCGAACTGGTCGCTCCGCCATATTGAGCTGAAAATTGAAAAAAAAAAGAGAAAACAGAGGCGGCACAGTTGGTCACAGTGAAGAGATCTAGATTTGCGTCGAGCCTGTGTTTGAATGCGACTGTATAGCCCTACGCCACGCAACCATAAAATATCCCTACAGTTAAACGCCACTGCCCCAGTCTACATTCCTAGTTGCTCGTAGTAACACTGTTGCACTACAAGTATTGAAGGATTTACTTACACGTGAACCCAGTAGTCGCGTAGGTGGTATCTGTGAACGGAAAGGCGGGGCCAATAGTTAAGGACATGTGTCACAGGAATGTATTTTTTCCCTAATTTCTGCGAACGTGGTTTGCAGAATCTTTATATACATGTTATGTACACTCTCGAAAGAAACGGTGTGTTGTTAGCTTACCTCCCTTGGGCTACATTTAACTTTGTTACATCGAAAATCTTCAACCCTGCTTCTTCAAAAACTCAGTGTGTTTTACGACGGAAGAAAAGGCCAGGTAACAACATTTGCAATTTTTTAAGGACTTCCTATAGGGGGAGGGGGGAGCATTATGATTTACCTTAAAACAGCCGTCGACTTGCTGCGGTGGAGGCTCTGTGAAAACCACGTTCCACTTCTGAACGCAAAGTCGGTGGTTCTATTCCCTACGGTGGTGGGCAGTTGTCCGATGACAACCAGTTTTAGAACTGCGCAAAAAAACGACCATGGAGAGAGAGAGCACAAAACGACAGGCGCAGTATCCTTCAAGGACTGCGCCTGTCCTAGTGTGCTCCCTCTCTGGAGTCGTTCATTCGCGCAGTTATAAAACTGTTCGCTAATATGCACAAGCTCGCCCAACAAGAAGTTCTTCTAAAATACATTTGTTCAAGGACGCTGATTCGACTCATTGCGCGCGCGCCATCCTTACGTTGCAGGCTAAAGAGACCCATCCCAGCTTGTCGAAATGTATCAGGAACCTTCCACTTAAGGGCCTCTAAATATAGCCTAGTGTCAGCTTGATACTTCACAATTCCACTCAACCGCCGATGAAATGAAGAACGAATCAACCGAAAGTGCCAACGCACGCCCTCAACCAAGTCCCAGTGACAACAGTGAAGAGGCGTCCCCGAATACGAGACGTGTGCCCGAAAACAGCGTGGACTGTTTCAAAAACGGGTCTTGAATGACAAACGGCTAACATTGCGCAAACAGCACGTACCCATCTCGCTGGGAAAGAAAGGCGGTTGTAGCAGGCCTGGCTGACTCGATAACAATGGCTTCCGCTTCTTGGCACTTCGTCTTCGTTATTGTCGTTGCGTTTCTTTTAAATTTGGCACGTGCCCACGAGACATGGTTTTGCCAAACGTTCGCCGTTGAAACAGCATAAAATTATTTTTCTTTTTGCCGCCAGCTTGATCCTAACTAGTACAATTGGGAAAAGAAAAAATTGGAAAATAAACCTAAATGTAACGGACAAACGCTGCTACTTTGGGATGGTGATGACTGTTTCGTCGGTAGGTTCAAAGTGAAACCAAATGCAGCCCACATTGAGGGGATGACCAGGACAGGGGATTCCATGCAATGATCTTAATCCCTGACACTGTTTCCAAAACTCTCGTTTACCGCACACCTGAATAGAAACAGCATGGTTGGACGTGAAAAGAAGAAAACAAGGAAAGCTATGGAAAGGTTGGCAATGAGCCTTGGTGAATGTATCTCACAAGCCGTTTCTAGTCATTTATCTCATTTGATGCAAACTACCTGCCCAGCTCCTGTACCAACGCAAACAGTTGATCCTGAGCACCAAACTAACCATGAAAGATCAGACGCCAATCCTTGCAATAATGATATTGGACGTTCAAATCCCTCTTCTTCGGGCCCTACAACTTGTAATCTGATTATTACAGATTTGGAGATGACAGAGGTAAAACAAAATGCTCGAGCATATAACAGAACCATGTCGTCTATTAGTGAAGACTCCTCCCCCGGTGCTCACTCAAAAGCGAAGAAAAGTCAGTCCAGTGTTGTGCTAAAGGATAACATTTTGCAGAAGGCGGTTTCGACTGCGGCACTTTCCAAAAAATAGGATCACTAAAAGTGCTTCAGTGGAACTGCCGCTCTTTATATTCTGCATCAGTAGATTTAACTTGTTTACCTTCTCAACTTAATCCTGATTTAATTATGCTACAAGAAACGTGGCTAAAACCTGAGAAATCTTTTCAACTGAAATTCTACAGGTCATTTCGATTAGACCGTTCTACAAGAGGTGGCGGGTTGCTTACAGTTATCTCATCTAAAATTTGCCATAAGGCGAAAATTTAATTTCAAGTTTCTACTCCAGAGTGTGAAATCCTAGCTATAAAACTGGTTCTCCCGGGATGTTGTCCTTTTACCGTAGTTAATGCATATTTTCCATCTGGCGTACAGGACACTAGCACACTGGATAGTATTATTAGCTCTTGTGGACGTGACATTGTAATCTCAGGTGATTTCAGTTCTCACCATATCTCATGGGGTTTAAGAACAGATTTGTGCGGCACCCGATTGTGGAACTGGTCGTTGGACAATCGCCTCACGTGTGTAAACTCCGGATCTATTACGTTTGTTAGAGGCCGATCTTACTCTTCACTAGATCTTACATTCTCTGGCCCGAGTCTATCCGTAACATCTTTGTCGACTATTGATTGTTCGACAAGCAGTGATCACCTTCCAATAGTATTTGACGTTGCACGTCCGGTAACATTTAAAAGTGATCAGGTTCGAACCTTCATAAGTTACAACATTTTCAAAAAATGCTTACGAAATGTTCTTTCATCTCTGTCTGATGCGCCTACAGAACAAAAAACTACGATTATCTGTTCCGCTTTGGAAAGTTCTCAAAAAAAGGCTCAATTTGAGATTGGATTGAATAAAAGAAATTCTTACAGTCCTTGGTGGAATGAAGAATGCACACGAGACTACAGAAAGAGAAAAGCTGCTTGGAAAAAATTATTGCATAACCAGAGTCCCCAAAATTGCAGTGACTATAAATTCTTTCGAGCTGTCTTTAAACATACAGTTTCTAAAGCCAAAGATGAATTCGACTGTAAGCATTTTGATTTCTTATCTAACAATAAAAATAAGCTTGCATTGTTCCGCTTTCTGCGCGGTAGAAAAATTCTTCCGCGTCAAATTGATATTGACTCTATAATATTAAGTAGCGATGAAATGAAACAATCACTAGAAGAAATCGTGAAGGGATTAGAAATTAGATTTTCTTCTGTCTTGCCAAGTGGTTCTCGCTTATGAAGGGCATCAGATGATTTTACAGAAATCTCCATGTTAGAATTGGCTGAAATCGTGGAGCGACTTCCAGATTCAGCTCCTGGTGTGGATGGGGTAACATCTACTATGATCAGAATTTTATTTAATGAACTCCTGATGACCTTTTAGCTATTGTAAATTACTCAATTCGCTTCTCATGGATTCCGTCTGCGTGGAAAATTGCTAAAATCATCCCTATTCTTAAAAATCATGGGGAAGGATATACAATAGATAACACTAGGCCAATTGCGCTAACTTCAAATTTGGTTAAATTAATTGAAAGAATTTTATATGCCCGCATGATTAAATTTATACAGAACAAGGACTTGCTTAGCCCCTGCCAAATTGGATTCCGACCATCATGTTCAATTTGGCATGCTCACGTGGACCTAGAAAGTAGAATAAAATTAGCACGGCGACAGAGGCAAATAGGTGCTCTTGTGACATTAGACATTTCCAAAGCCTACGACAGTGTAGAACACTTAATTTGATTAGATATATTGCGAAATCTAGAGATTCCAAATTATTTTACAAACTGAATTGGTGAATTTTTAAATGGAAGAACATTTTACTGCAGTCTGAGAGGCGTTTCCTCGAGTATATATTGTTACGTAGGAAGACGCAGACGACAAGCTATGTACAAATATATTTACAAGGAAAATACGCTGCGCTTGGCCAAGAGGCAACAGCCCGCGCTAGCTTCTAAATCGTCGTCGTCGTCTTCACACTGCTGGCCTTTCGTGATCGCACATATTGTGCCGTAGCACTACCCCCGGCTGCAAAAGCGCCGTCCCGGAGCGACTAAAGATCGGACTCGGAAGCAGTGTAGTAGGCCTTGAGCCTACTGACGTGTACGACATCACTAGATGCCACAGGAGAGGACGAGCTTGAGCCCACAGGAGCAATTTCGTAAGTCACAGGCGTCACCTGGCGCAGCACGCGGTAGGGCCCTGTGTATCGCGAAAGAAGCTTCTCGAAAAGTCCGACGTGACGAGAGGGCGACCACAGGAGCACGAGCGCACCAGGTGAAAACTGTACGTCACGATGGCAGGCGTTGTACTGACACAGCTGCGTGGTCTGTGAGGCCGTAAGTCGAGCACGGGCAAGCTGGCGTGCATGGTCGGCGAGGGCGATGGCGTCGCGCGCATACTCGCTTGTTGAGACCGCAGCAGGAGGAAGTGCCGTGTCTAGGGGCAAGGTAGGTTCGCGACCGTACAGTAGATAAAAGGGAGAAAATCCGGCGGTGTCGTGCCGGGAAGAATTGTACGCAAATGTTACGTAAGGAAGGGCAATGTCCCAGTCGTGGTGGTCCTTGGAAACGTACTTGGCCAGCATATCGGTAAGAGTACGGTTTAACCGCTCTGTCAGGCCATTGGTTTGAGGATGGTATGAAGTAGTCAGTTTGTGTTGAATGGAGCAGGAATGCACAATGTCAGCGATAACTTTCGAGAGGAAGTTTCGACCACGGTCAGTAAGCAGCTGTCGCGGGGCGCCATGAAGCAAGATAATGTCACGCAAGAGAAAGTCCGCGACGTCAGTGGCGCAGCTGGTAGGGAGAGCCCGAGTGATAGCGTATCGGGTGGCGTAATCAGTCGCGACGGCTACCCATTTGTTCCCAGAGGATGACGTGGGAAAGGGACCGAGCAGGTCTAATCCAACACGAAAGAACGGTTCCACAGGGACGGTGATCGGCTGGAGATGACCGGCAGGTAGCACCTGAGGTGTCTTCCGACGCTGGCAGGGATCACAGGCAGCAACATAGCGTCGAACGGAGCGAGCGAGACCAGGCCAATAGAAGCGGCGGCGGACGCGGTCGTACGTGCGGGTTACCCCAAGATGTCCTGCAGTGGGTGCGTCATGCATCTCAAAGAGCGCAGTCTGTCGTAGATGTTTTGGCACGACAAGAAGAAGATCAGGGCCATCAGGGAGGAAGCTCCTTCGGTACAGAATGCCGCCCTGGAGGACATATCGGCGAACGGATGCGTCGGTAGGTGTAGAGCGCAGACGCTCGATGAGTACTCGCAGCGATAGGTCTCGGTACTGCTCATCGGCGATGTTAGCGAAGGCAGACACAGAGAAAATGCCGTCGGCGGTACTACTGTCGGCGTCGTCAGGCTCGTCTACCGGGTAGCGAGACAGGCAGTCAGCGTCCTTGTGTAGTCGGCCAGATTTGTAGGTGACAGAGAACGAATATTCTTGGAGGCGTAAGGCCCAGCGACCAAATCTTCCTGAAGGGTCTTTCAATGAGCATAACCAACAAAGCGCGTGATGGTCTGTGACAACGGAAAAGGATCGGCCATATAAGTATGGGCGGAATTTTGCAACCGCCCAAACTAGGGCCAGACGCTCACGCTGAGTGATGGAATAGTTGCGCTCCGCGGGTGAGAGGAGCCTGCTGGCGTAAGCGATAACACGGTCGTGGCCACGCTGGCGTTGTGCCAGTACTGCGCCAATTCCGTGACCGCTGGCATCAGTACGGACTTCGGTAGGCGCAGAAGGATCGAAATGGGCCAGAACGGGAGGCGTTGTGAGAATGTCGATTAGATGAAAGAATGCAGAGGCCTCGTTATCGCCCCACTGGAAAGGAGCGTCTTTTTTCAAAAGGTCGGTTAGTGGTCGTGCTATGGCGGCGAAATTCTTCACGAAACGGCGGAAGTACGAACAAAGGCCGATGAAGCTGCGCACATCCTTGACACACGTCGGAACAGGGAAGTGCGTAACAGCATGGATCTTGCCTGGGTCCGGTTGCACTCCGTTCGCGTCAACGAGATGTCCAAGGACGGTAATCTGGCGACGGCCGAATTTGCACTTCGATGCGTTGAGTTGCAGACCGGCTCGCCGAAAAACGTCCAGGACTGCTGAGAGGCGCTCGAGGTGCGTAGCGAACGTTGGGGAGAATACGATAACGTCGTCCAAGTAGCACAAGCACGTGGACCATTTGAAACCGTGAAGAAGGGAGTCCATCATGCGTTCAAAAGTGGCAGGAGCGTTACATAGGCCGAACGGCATCACCTTGAATTGATAAAGACCGTCGGGTGTCACAAAGGCAGTCTTCTCGCGGTCGAGATCGTCCACGGCAATCTGCCAATAGCCGGAGCGAAGGTCAATAGAGGAGAAATAGCGAGCACCGTGGAGGCAGTCAAGGGCGTCATCAATCCGAGGTAGGGGATACACGTCCTTTTTGGTAACCCTGTTAAGGTGCCGATAATCCACGCAAAAGCGCCATGAGCCATCCTTCTTTTTTACCAGCACAACCGGTGACGCCCAAGGACTACATGACGGTTCAATAATGTTCTTGGCAAGCATTTTGCGA
Source organism: Dermacentor albipictus (assembly GCF_038994185.2). Lineage (NCBI taxonomy): Eukaryota > Metazoa > Arthropoda > Arachnida > Ixodida > Ixodidae > Dermacentor > Dermacentor albipictus. The sequence continues at coordinate 97,591,292 of NC_091828.1, read as the reverse complement.
ACTTCTGCGTGAATAACTTGACGCTCAGCTGGTGACACTCGATACGGGCGGCGATGAATAGGAGGGGCATCGCCGGTATTAATGCGATGTTTGACAGCTGTATTTGGGCTAAAGGACGATCGTTAAAGTCAAAAATATCGTGGTAGGAAAACAGAACGCGGTAGAGTTCACGAGCGTGCTCGGAGGGCAAGTCGGGGGCAATCATTTTCCGTAAGTCAGCGATGGTACAATTTGTCAACTGCGATGGGAGAGGAGTATCGGATGAAGTGTCGTCTACTGCAATGGATGCTACTGAGTGATCCTCGAATGAACAAAGCTGGGCCAAAGACATCCCACGTGGCAGCACTTGTGTCGTCAAGCCAAAGTTGACCACTGGCAGGCAGACGCAATTCGCCGTTATAGATAAAACTGTATGGGGTACTGTGATCCCGTGTGTAAGGAGGACGTCTGGCATAGAAGCCGCGATGTAGTGACCGTCGGGGACTGGTGGGGATGACACTAGGTCAACGTAGGTCAGTGCCGAAGGTGGCAAGCGAACGAAGTCGGCGGAACTGAGGCGACTGGGGTGTGGTTCAGCAGGGTCCAGAACAGGCAGGTCAAGGCGGAGAGTACTGGCGGAACAATCGATGAGAGCAGAATGTGCGGAGAGGAAGTCTAAGCCGAGGATGATGTCGTGGGGACAGTGGGCGATGACTGTGAATAGCACGATTGCTGAGCGATCGGCGAAGGAGACGCGGGCGGTACACATACCAATGACGGGGGCTGTTCCGCCATCGGCGACACGGACAACAGGCGTCGTGGCGGGCGTGATAATTTTCCGGAGCCGGTTACGAAGGTCAGCGCTCATTACGGACAAATGCGCCCCAGTGTTTATGAGAGCAGACACAGAAACACCGTCGACTTGCACGGCAAGAAGGTTCAGATGAGTGGGCAAAGTCAGTAGAGGATTTGGCGGCGTAGGGGGCAATGCAGCGCCACCTCGAGGCGCTGCATCGTCTAGTTTTCCGGCTGGGAGCGGTGTCCGAAGGGAGTCGGCGAATAGGAGCGACGGGGCTGGGGAGAGCGAGATTGTCGTCGTTGGGGCGAAGGCGAACGAGAATAGGGGCGGTTCGTTGCAGGAGAATCAGTAGCGGCATTATCGGAGCGTGCGGCATAGGTACGAGAAGGGCCACCTGAGGGGCGAGAGTAGGCAGTATAAGTAGACCGGATCGGGGAACTCCAGCGACTACGACAGTGCCGAGAAATGTGCCCGATGCGATGGCAGTGGAAACAAATAGGCTTGTCGTCAGCAGTGCGCCATTCAGATGGGTTGCGGAAACGTGGTGGGTAAGAAGACGCGGGACGGGGCGAAATCGAAGAAGCCGGGCGGGTATCAGGGCGATGGGCCGAGCAGATGGTGTGAAGACCCATGTTTTCAAACTCCTGGCGGACAACTGCCTGGATCAGTGAGACCGTGACTGCAGATGTGGTGGTGGGACTGGAGTCGAAGGCAGCCGGATAGGCGGCCTCGATCTCACGCCGGACGATCCTGGTAACATCGGCAGTGTTGTTGGGACGAGGAGCGTCGGCACAGGAAGATGTCGCTGGGGTGTTGGGCAGACGGGCAAACTGCTGGTCAATACGTCGGCTTTTGTCGAGTTCCAGGCGGCGGCACTCTTTTATAACAGCATCCACCGTGGCTACGTTGTTGCAAACGAGCAAGTTGAAGGCGTCATCGGCAATGCCTTTGAGGATGTGGGAAACCTTGTCTGATTCAGTCATGTGGGTGTCAACTTTGCGGCATAGAGCCAAGACGTCCTGAATGTATGTGACGTAGGGCTCCGTTGACGTCTGCACACGACCGGAAAGCGCCTTCTGCGCGGCAAGTTGGTGACCGTAGGGGTTGCCGAACAAGTCTCGAAGCTTTTGCTTAAGCGAATCCCAACTGGTCAGCTCATCTTCGTGCGTCCGATACCAAACTCGAGGTGTGCCACCGAGGTAAAAGACGACGTTGGCGAGCATGATAGTTGGGTCCCACCGGTTATTGCGGCTGACGTGTTCGTAAAGGCTGATCCAGTCCTCGACGTCTTCCCCATCTTTTGCCGAGAATACGCCAGGATCACGGGGAGCGGAGAGGGTGATGTAGGTCGTCGAAGTGGCAGCAGGTGTCGGAGCCGGTGGAGTCGGGTTGGCGTCGCCGGGAGCCATGAAGGTAGGCTCGACGTATCGTCCACTGCGAAGCTCCGTGACGAGGTGCAGGGAACGTCCACCTCCACCAAATATGTTACGTAGGAAGACGCAGACGACAAGCTATGTACAAATATATTTACAAGGAAAATACGCTGCGCTTGGCCAAGAGGCAACAGCCCGCGCTAGCTTCTAAATCGTCGTCGTCGTCTTCACACTGCTGGCCTTTCGTGATCGCACATATTGTGCCGTAGCAATATAATCAATCACGAGGTGTTCCTCAAGGAGCTGTCACTTCACCATTACTATTTAATATTCTGATGTGTTCCATTCCTCTTCATCAAGATGTACAAGCATACGTATACGCGGATGACATTGCTTTCTTCGCATCAGAAGGTGATATTCACTCTCTATATTACCGACTACAAAACTACCTCAACGCCATAGAAACCTGGTTAAACAAAATTCGCCTTTCACTTAACGTTAGAAAATCCTCGATATTGGTTTTCCCTCTTAATAATCCCGTTAATATATCGATATCCTATCGCCTCGAGACTATACCCCAAGTGGAGTCGGTGAAATACTTAGGTGTAGTATATGACGGTTCCCTGGCGGTGTAGTATATGACGGCACGGGGGTCAGGCGAGGGAGGAGGGGAGTTCTCCGGCAGCTACCACACTCCGTTTCAATCAGGGGGGTATTCTGTAAGAGTCTACCTAGTGGACTGTCCATTTCGGTCGCTTCTGATTGCGTAGGGCCGTTTGTCTCCTCCGCGCTCGTACCACTGCATCCAATCAGCAATGGCAGAAATGGATAGTCCTCTAGGTGGACTCTTACAGAATACCCCCCCCCCCCTACAAGGTGCAACGCTCTGGAAGGTACGGAAGAAGTTCGGTGACCAAAATGTATCACTACGCGCGTTCTGTCCATGCCTCGCTGGACGCCAAAGGCGTATGCTCGAGCGAGCGTGCACATGAGGGTGCCGCATGGGGTTGGCAATAAAAAAACCCGAAAAGAAACGCAGTTAAAGACAAATTGATCTAGAACAATGCATTAGATAACCGTATACCACGGTTTTTTTTTGTAAGTATTAAAACGTTTTTCATTCAATGCTGAGCCACATTAAAGAACAGTTTCGCAGAATTACAATCAAGAACGTCAAATTATTTCTCAGTGGGCCTCCACAGCATTGCACGTGATGTCTCAAACGGAGTAGAGTGTGCCTTGCCGGCACTCCGTACAGAGTGGAGACAACCACGGCGTTTACAGCGGTGTTGGCCACGCGAATCGCGGATGCCGTAGGGACGCGTCGCCGGGGCCCGGGTGTCTTATGTTTGGTTTGGCACTACTTTACTGGCCTTCGCCCAGCTCCGCTCGTCTCTGGTGCCTGCAATAGCACAGCCACATAATTTTTTTTTTGCAAATCTAAAGAAAGACCATTGGGGGGGATAAAATGGTAGTTTTCCCAGAAGCGCGTTGCACCACGCATCGCCTTTGCTATTATGTCGGCCGGAAGGTTATGGCACGTTGCAACCGTTATCATACGTTGCACATATTTTTGATAAGTGAGCGAAACACTTATCCATTAGGAATAGTTAGGAATAAAGAAAAGAACGCAATAGGCAGTTCGCCGCTTTGATTTAGCGCGCTAGAAGACTTCTGAATTGGCTAGGCTTCGCTAGGGTGGATTTCGATGACAAACCGGCGACGTGTCAATGCAAGGACATCGCTCTTAGGGCTCGACTCGGTGGCTGAATCAGCACGAGGTCGTAATGGTGGAGCCGAAATTATCGAACGGCGCACTGTGAGGTGTCCGAAATTTCAGCCTTTGTTATTTTGGGCTGCATAAGATAGTAGCGGTGTTGCCAAGCTATCGGCACTGCACGAACGTTCTGTGCATTAAATATTTACGAACTTCTTGCTTGCTCGAATCTTTCCCGCTGCTTTTTAGAGGCGGTTTCCTGCTTACAATACAGGTGATATAAAATGAAAAATCAAAGTTTAGCCTTCCCTGAAAAAAAGACAAAAAACTTGAGCTTCCTTTTGTTGTTCCTCTTACTGAGAGATCCCACCTTTTTGGTTCTCATTAACGGGAACTTCTTTTTCAAATTGTTTGCATTATCCAAATACAAAAGCAAACAATATAAAAACTGCCGTTCCGTTTAACCGGCAATTCAGTTTGAGTTATTTCCGCTTACTTATATTCTACTTACGTGGAACGAATGTCATTAAGCCTTGTCTCTTCCTCGTTCGTAGTATCTTGCTTCTGCTGTTATAGTATAGTATCTTGCCCATATACCATCTCAGATCGCATTCCATATAGGTTCCACTGTATGTGTAGTATACTCCTCCAAAAATGTGCCACCCACATAGCCGCACCTATGTGTACCTAGGACAGCAGTGTTTTACGAGGCTTACGCCAAGGTTAAAGTGGCTAGAGACCTGAAGAATTAATTTTTTTCATTTGAATCCATAATTACAAAGACATGCAGGATGCCGTAAACAGATACTTGTGACAAAACAGCTCACAGTCTACGCTTACTTCACCTAAATATAATCAATCAGGGGGGGGGGAGGGGGGCACGGCGGTGCACTGAGACGATGTCGCTGCAATAACCACTAACATCATCTAATGTTTTGTAACCTAACTGCCGTAGTAGGAACGCACGCACGACGGTGTATTGCAGAATTTGCAGTATGCACAACTTTGTAACAGTGCGGAAAGCGGACCATTCACGTGTTTTCTTGCGATTGGTCAGAATATGGTTTTTGTCATCAAGAACGCGATTTTGACCAATCACGTGAGGGCAAACAAACGTTTCGGCTTCTGAACCATCACAAGATCGAACCGCACGTTTCTTCGCCTACTGATGTCAACAGCGTCGTGTTGCTTTGTTTTAGACTGGAGCTTTGCTCGCTCATCTCTAGACTTAATAAGCACGCACTCGGCAGTCCTCTCAACAAACGTTCGCCATTAGTAGCATCGCCCTTCACTTTGGACATCTGATCTTGTGGTTATAGGCAAGGGTGCTTGTTTGTAAGCTGTAAACTGAGTTTCCCACTTAATAGTTCTTTCTGACTGTAACTCAGACCATTACACCCTTTACGGGAGTAAGAGCGGGATATATAGGCCGAATTGCCCCCTTGAGGACCCTTAAAGATGAGAATAGGTGTGCCAGTGTAGTCTTCCATTTGTCTCCTCCTACCTCATGACATCGTACCTGACTTGAGTCGCTGTCCGCTGTCAATAATGCTTGGAGCGTATACACATACATCCTTCAGGCATAATAACGGTTCACGTTGCATTGCGAACGGTTTGTCGAATTGCGAGTATTGATTGTTTACCTAACCACTTCCGTGGCAACTCATACATAAATTCTGGGTCCCAGTGCTAGACCTGGTAGCTTCGCAAAAGCTGCCAAAATATTCCTTATTCCACTGTGGCAGATAAGACAATTCCAGTCCTGGAGCTGCATTTTTCGTAGAGGTGGACATTACTTGCACCCGAAGTCGAAATACATATTGCACGGATTAGCACAGTTTCACTAACTAAGCTTTTGACTAATTACTTTACGGTGCATATTGGGATTTACGAAAGGTATCAGGTGATATCGCAAGGCGTACAAACTTGGAATGAATTCCGACGATGATACCTGCTTCTGTATATGCCCCACTGCTGGGAATTTCGCATTCCTTATTAAAGCGCCACTTATACCCGCCGCGGTTGCTCAATGGCAATGGTGTTGGGCTGCTGAGCACGAGGTCGCGGGATCGAATCCCGACCACGGCGGCCGCATTTCGATGGGCGCGAAATGCGAAAGCACCCGCGTACTTAAACACCCGCTGCACGTTAAAGAACCCCAGGTGGTCAAAATTTCCGGAGTCCTCAACTACGGCATGCCTCATAATCATGAGGTGGTTTTGGCACTTAAAACCCCATAATTCAGAGCGCCACTTAGGCATTGAAGCACAAAGAAAGAAATATTCAGGTGAACCCATCTCACGATCGCTGTCGACACTATTCAGTTTAGCATTGAAGCAACCTAGCAATACACTGTATTGGCAGATTCGTCCCATCAATGTCACCGTTTGGTTCGGTTTTCTGTCACCACCATTTTTTTTTTGTTCACACTCTTTAGCAGCTCTACACAGTCCGATCCCACTTCAATCCGCTTCGTTCACCACACTTGGCTGCTGCTTGTCGTGTACGCTTTCATAGTCTTTTGGAACCCTCCCGCATTTTCGTGGCTGCCGTCGCTGTCTTGACGAATAGCTAGCTCACGCTTAAAACAAACTGAACTGAGGCAATTACGTGCGCAGAAGTGGTTTTGAACATCTGCCGCAATCGCTCGTATACTTCTGTCCTGCCAAGGCCAACCAGATCCTATAAGGTGATCGCCGCATGCGTCACATGCGCCGCATGGGTCCGCGAGAAAACATACGCGAGAGTTTTCTTAACGCCTTCGACACCGGAATGAAATGGGCATATTTGTGACATTCAATTACCCGTTTTACGAAAGCGTTGGTTCACGTAGATTTCACGACTGAATGTTTTGACATTGCTGCCTTGGTTCGTCGTACTCCAAATTGGTTCCTATAGTGGATACGACTCGCGAACTTGCCAGGAACAATTGGTTAATTGCAATATATGCCATGCAGTGTTTAGCTAAAACCGTATATTATACAAATGAGCAGTGCTTTCTTCTCGTGCAATTTCCGCCTTTCTTTTCGAGTATAACCAAGCACAAGGAGTAAACTTCTGTTACACAGGAGATAAACAAGTACTGACTTCATCTCATGTTTTCCCTACATACAAAGGGTCACGGAAAGCGACTTTCTGCGTCCATGGGCCCCGGGCAAGTTGCGCACTTTCGCTGTTTTCTAATTACGACAACAACAACAACAACAACAACAACAACAACAACAATGACGACGACGACGACTACTACTACTACTACTACTACTACTACTACTACTACTACTACTACTACTACTACTACTGCCACTACTACTACCACTACTACTTTACTACTACTACTACTACTACTACTACTACTACTACTACTACTACTACTACTACTACTACTACTACCACCACTACTACTTTACTACTACTACTACTACTACTACTACTACCACTACCACTACCACTACTTTACTACTACTACTACTACTACTACCACTACTACTTTACTACTACTACTACTACTACTACTACCACTACTACTTTACTACTACTACTACTACTACTACTACTACTACTACTACTACTACTACTACTACTACTGCTACTTTACTACTACTACTACTACTACTACTACTAATACTACTACTACAACAACAACAACGCGTGCAACTCCTGCAGGTACTGCGCCGGAGCCCTGGAACGCGTGCACAGCCACCCCGCGCTGCTCGGACAGGTCGCCCAGCTGTCGTCCGTCGGCGAGGTCGACGCAGCCGCCTTGGTGCGCGAGGCCCTCGAGAGCATCCAGGACATGCACACGTTCATGAGGCTCGCCGGTGTGGTCAAGGAGCGGGTGCGCTGCCGCCCCGGCACGGAAGCCGGCGGCGCACAGCTGGACGGCCTCGACGACAGCTGCTGGAGGCTCGTGAGGCGATACCTGAGGCTGGACGACGTCGTGGACTCTGCGCCGTTGCCGTCGAGTTCGCAGGCTATCGTTCAAAGCCCTGCGGCGAGCGTCCGAGCTGGCAGGTCAACCGGGCGCGTATATTCTATTGGCTTACAGCTCTCACGCCCCTTCGTGTCTTTGTTTGTTGGTTTGTAATGAAAGGTAGACGCTTTGATCGACATTTACGAGTGTTATGTGTGTCGCGTACGGAGAACGCCTCGGCTAATGAAGGCCTGTAGTCTCCGATTGTAGGGAACCCTTTAAATATGACACCCAAGGGGCACGCAACCCGCAATCCGCCCCATTTCAAAGGAGATGCCAAGCAACCGCCATCATCATCATCGCTGTGGAGAGCATACGAGGAATTGCGGGTCTGTGTGACAGACGCGGGAGCCTGCACCATCTCGCACCCTTTTCATCATGCCACCAGTGAATGGCCACATCTTCACGGCAGATTGAAAAATCCTGATAAAAATCGTCGACCCTTCCAGACCAGAAAGATGATCGAGCAGCGAAGCTGTGTTAGTTACACCGAGTGTTACACCCTGCAAGTCAAACTTCGCAAGCAGTCTACGTTGTAAATCTTTTGTTTCACCATTCTTTCACCTCATTTTCGCTTCTGCGGTAGGCAGATTCTTTGTCAGGAGCATGCACTACTCGAGGTGTGCACATAGTTGTAGCTTCGATGAAATGTTCGGATGCATTATTATTCAAAGCTCCATATTTTGGGTGCAAGGCCCACCACTACCACCGTATATGCGGGGTGCTGCAATCGTTTTGACGATTGGTTGGATTGGTTTGACGATTGACGTGGCTACCAGGGCTTCTTCGGCCAGCAAAAAGTGCCGTTCCATGCAGAGAACAGACGTCACAAGCACAGAACAGACGTCACAAGCAAAGAACAGACGTCACAAGCAAAGAACAGACGTCGCGAACCTGCACGGTATGCAGCGAGGCATCGAACACAAAAGTAAAGGACGCGAACGCGGTCGCGGACGCTGATTTGATCTCGATCGTGCAACGGCGCTGTTTTTTGCCTGTTCATCAATATGCGCTTTCCCTGTGGCACACCAGGCGTCGCATCATCGATTCCAACGTATATATATGTGCTTACAAGTTGACATAGGCGGCTTTACGCTCCCGGCACCGCTGAGTCCGCTACCTTGTATTTTAGTACACTGTAGCTTGCTGCTAGCAACAAACAAATTTCGCCGCCGTCTATAATTTCTGCACCGCCAAAGCATCCGGACGCTTTGACGAAAATCAAAGCATGCATCACCTGCTTCCTCGTGCTGCGTTACTTCACCAGCTTGGAGCAAGCCTAGGTGTCATCGTTTTTATTCCGACCAACATTGTAGGAACAAGCAATGGCGCCGCTTCAAGCCAAGTTTTGTCAAGAGGAACTGCCTTCGATGCTCTGAAGAAAGCAAGTACAACTTGGAACCAGACTGCGGCTTCCCTCTGACGTCCTGTGTTGATCGATTCGAGTATGTAGTGCCTGTGACACCTTGGTCTTGTGAGTAAGTGTTGACCTTTCTTCTGATTCTTCTTGCCTTGGTTTCAGTGACAGGAATACTGCTCCTGTAAAGAACTTTCTACGTAAAGCGACAAGTAGCTCATGTAACCATTTTTTCTTTTGCGGGTAACTTTTATAAAGAAAACGGTCACAGGTTGTCGCTCGCGAAAAAACAATGTCACGAAAACGTGTCATAGCATTATTCGCGCATATCTTTGCAATCGTACTGCCCACGTACCTTTCTTAGGTCGGTACCTAAGATATTTACCTTTTCGATCCTTTATTTATGATTTAAGATTTATTTAGGTATAAGATCTTTACCTTGAGACCTTTTCGATCCTTTATTTCCATCTCGCCGCCCATACCGCAAATCACGCGATGCGGCTGCATGCATCGTATATGTTGGTCACGGGGCGGTCCCGTTCGAAGAAATAGCGTATCATCAGCAGGAAGCGCAACCGAGTCCAACGACCGCTTATCCACCTGGAGTGGCACATTGAGGACCTTCGGTCGTAGTTGACGTCGTACACGGCCAGGCTCAATCTAATATCCCTAGCTTCGGGAGTCCAGGTGTGGCAGATCTGCGCAAGGTATGTGCACGTGGTTCTCTTGAAGCACTTTTATCCCTCATACGTCGCCAATGATGCTGTCAGAGCTGATTGCTCTGTACGCAGATGGCTGCGTGCTCCTGTTGCGCTTCTGTGAAGAGCAATATTTAATCATGCACAGACTTCTCCTTCGCTTCTGTTGGATAGTTTTGTTATTATTATTATTATTTTGTTGGCGTCGCCGACAGCACTGTTCCCTAGTTTCAATATGATTGAACCGGTTCAACGTCACAAATCAACACAGGAGCTGTCAGCGACGCCCTCCATTTATATAGCAGCTTTCCGCTTTATAGCCAAAAAGTGCTTATGGTTGTTGACCTGGCCTAGCTTCTTAACAAGCACTGAAATAATAATGAAGGGAAAATCAGACATCCACCCATTCGTAGGATTTGCTACAAGGGAAACCCATACAAGTTCCTCGAAAGAAAAGCCTCGCAAGAAAAATTCGTCCTGGTCAGGGACTCGAACCCGGGACAACCGCCTTTCCGGGGCAGCCGCTCTAGCATCTTAGCTAACCAGGCGGTTAGCAGACAGCAGGGCCAAGTCGAATTTTTCAACAACTCGACGAAAAGGCAAGAGTTTGACGTAATAGTTCTGCGGAAGCCCGCAAGGTGGAGTCCAGGACCAGGACGAATTTCTCTTCAACTGCGAGACTTTCTTTCAAGGAACCCGTATAGGTTTACTTTGTAGCAATTGCTACGAAGGGGTGGATGTCTGGTTTTCCCTTTAATAATTACTTCCCTCCACCTTGCGGGTTTCCGCAGAACTATTATTACGTCAACCACTGAAATATCTGCGCGTATGTCCTTTTACTTCAAGTTGTACTCAGTGTTCGCGCTGGTGCCTCAAGTTGCTTTTGCCTGTCGTTTGTACACTCGATAAATCTATGGTCAGGGAAAACTTTACGTACAGCAGGAAGTCGTATTTAGTGTTGGTACTCGCTTCATAACCTAACCATTTCTGACGCCTCTCATGTACGACATACTATGGAGGCTTCGGAAACAGACGTTGCCAGCGAGAGCTCTCACAAAGTACAACTTCCTGTCTAATCTGCACAAATGGCTTAATCAGTGAAAAAATAAAAGCCGAATACATGCCAACTGAAATATCGGAGGCAACAGCCGTCATTCACCGACTGTGTACGAGATGGCCCTACAGTGCAGGCTCTCTAAATGCAGCATATATTAGCCTGCACAGTAACCCTAAAGCCGCGGTAATCACAGAAGCATTAAGGTCAACTGTAACAAAGTTGCGGACCGTGTAAGAAGCGAAACTTAATACCGATACTGAATAAAACTCCGCCATCACTGCTCGCCGGAAGTGACGCACGACCGAGAAGGTTGAGAACCAGCGCGGCTTCTCTCTACGACTTCGGAGGTTGGTTTGACCGTGGTGCTCTGACAAAAAATTTCGGTGGGGTGGGGACACTGGGTGGGGAGGGCACTCGCTGGGGCTAACGTAACATTCACTAACCACCAGGTGCACGGGCCGTTCGCTTAGGCGTTGTTTAAAGGTAGTTAGTAAAGAATTTGACAATAACCACGCCCTGCAGATTTGGCAAGATCTCTTTAACACGCTATACTGCTCCACTCATTCATAACCAATTTAGTGACGTGCAATTGGCTTCGCCGTCTAACACAAGTTCGTAAACTTGCACATACCGCGGTTACTGATGAGCAAGAGCAATTGCGTTCGGCGGTATCGTGTGCAAAAAGGTACCTCAACTTCCTTAGACGTGAACTTTCTTTCTGATAAGAGTTCGGTTTTTGCTCCTCTGCACTAAGTTTTTTTTATCGAATATAACTTGGGCATTTAGTGTTACGTGACCGTTGTGTAACGCAAAGCGAGATAAAGGGATTTACTTCCTGTTCAGTAGTCGTAAAGATTGATCTTCGTTGAATTTCTCAAAGCTTGTAGTAATTGCAAATTTCATTCCAAGTTTATCTGCTTCGGAAACTCCTCCTGGCCTAACCAGTGCAGAAATTCACATTCAAACAAGAACGCAAAGAAAACGTACAAAGGACGATTTTTAAGTCCTCATATGAATGTGAATTTCCGCCCTGATTAGCTGATTTTGAAAATTCCATCTCACACTGCTCAATACTTGATAACCCACCGGCATGAATTCGTTAGTCCCAACAGATGTGTCATGAGGCGATTAGCCGAAGGCTAATGGAATACTTCTTATTAGCTAAACCTTAAGAGCTACTTTTTCGTGCAAGCGATATCCGCTTTCTCTTTGCGTCCACATCATGCGCTAGAATTGCGCTGTCTGCCACAGGCTAGATTTAAAATTATGCGGGTGACGTCGCCTACGACTGCTGAGCTGACTACAGGCTGGCTGTGATAAATCCTGCGTAAGTCATAACATCCAACTCGGTGGGAAATTAAAAGTAAGCAACTGTCATTCTCAAACATCCAGATGTAGGGCGTGCCGTGAATGCCCCGTGAACCATACCACAGAGCAGAAGAACATATAGGGTGAGAGCGCGGAATAGCCTGCACACTTTTGACACGACTAGCATATATCGGTGCCAATCTTCGACGATGTGTAGCGCATTCTAGATGGTCCACTACACATGGCGTCGCTGTACTCACCTTCTCACGTAAGGACAGTCGGTCCTCAAACGTTACGGCGAAACCACCAGCATGGTCGTAAGCGATCGCGGACTGGAACTTGTCGTCGTGGTTTATGTTCGTAATGTACCCAGAATTCGGGTTGTCGCACATCTAGATTTAAGAATGAAAAGAAAGTATGTGGACAAGATAAGTAGTCACCCATAGACCTGAAATGATTAAAGTCAAGCATTGTTCTACTCGCGCATTGCATAATTGTTACTCAACTCTGTGGATGAGTCACGCGCTATTACACGCCGGCACTTGTTTTGCCTGACTGGGGTCGACGGGACATTGAGTGAATGAGAGTGAATGTTGACTTGGTGCTGGCGGTTACAGCATCGCGTATCGCTGGTAGTTAAGTGTTGCGAGGGATTCCTTCGCGGTATACTATGGTCTAACAAGTGACGAATTAACCCGAAGCCTAGCACGTGACAAGTGATGAGTCTCCTTCTCGAAACGTTGGTTCCGAGCTGCCTATTGCGTGTGGTACAGACTATATATATATATATTGCGAGCATTATATTCCCCTTCATCTTCTTAATCTATATATATTCATCATCACGGCCAGCGTCATCGTCTTCAGCGCGCGAGCTGCGAAATAAGCCGTCCAGGCTTAACAGCTGTCTCGCAAGTGGAGGAGGCTGCTTTCGATCCCCTTGGTCCTCTACGCCTTCGAGTTTCCCTGGAGCTTAGTTCAGGCCGCCGCTTGCTCAGCCTTTCCGCCAGCATGCCCCAAGAGGATCCTCCAGGAGCCTCCGGCGTCATCGTCTCTTCCCCACCGGCCGTTCCTTCATGGACCGTTAGCACGCGGCAGCGCGATCCCACCATGTTTGCTGGCCTTCGAAGTGACGACGTTGATGACTGGCTGGATAATTATGACCGCGTGAGTGAGTCGAACCGGTAGGATGACACGCACAAGCTTCGCAACGTCGCATTCCACCTCACTTACGTTGCCAGGACATGGTTTCTCAACCACGAGAGCACCTTGCCTGACTGGGCGGCATTCAAACACCAGCTTCGGCAGATTTTTGGCGCTCCCAACGTTCGCTCTGAGGTCGCCAAGAAAAAGCTTGATGGACTCACGCAACTTCCCGGGGAAACATACACCTCTTATATCGAGGACGTCCTCGCCCTTTGTCGCCGTGTTGACACCACAATGACAGAATTTGATCGTGTTCATGACATGCTAAAGGGCATTGCCTACGTCGCGTTCAACGTACTGGCGATCAAGAATCCAAATACCGTAAACGATGTGATCGCGACTTGTCAACACCTGGACGCATGGCAGGCCATCCATTTACAACCTCTCGCCGGTGACGCGCCTCCTTCATCGGATACCGACCTGCGTCTACTGATTCAGACTCTCATACGCAAAGAGTTCCAAGCGTGTGGCCTTTCTCAGTCCTCCCGTTCTCCAGTCTCAGCCTTCGGTTGCTGGCCTGCGCGACATCATCAAAGAGGAGATGTCCTCCATGACCTGCGCTGCGAGCTGTGGCCCTCCTTCGCCATCCACCTCGTATGCTCAGATTGCGGCTATGCAACCAGCGTCCGTTCGGACAGCGCCTCCTGCTCCTTTTACTGGCCCCAACCATCTGGTGACGCTACCACCCCGTCCGCCTGCCACATGATTTTGCACTACCCGGCCTACGCCCTTCCCCATTTGTTGTTGCAGTATCCGGGGGCACATATCGCGTTTTTGCCGAAGACGACAAGACGAACGCCGTGGCTACGATATTTATGAGAGAGACCCTTTGCTTAATCCGAGTCCTTACCAGCACCGGCTCTCCCCACGCTCACTTTCTACACCTCGCGAGCCGCCTCGCCACTACTGTCCAGGTCGCCCCAGCTCGCCCTCCCCTCTACGACGCTCGACATCAGCCCTGCAACTAGCCACCCGCACTCCTGACTACCGTTCGGAAAACTGCAGGTTTTCCCGCTCAATTTAATCCAAACGCCATTGAAAATAATCCAGGTGCCAGCCAATTTAATCTGAGCGCCAGCATTTTTACTCCAAGTGCCAATAATTTATACCAGGCGCCACCACATTTAATCCCAGTGTCATCCGAATTAATCCACGTGCCAACTCATTTAATCCTTGCGCCAGTCATTTTAATCCAAGTGCCACACATTTTAATCCCAGTGCCAGTCAATTTAATCCTGTTGGAAATTGATTGAGAAACAAACAATTCTTGCAGAATTGGTCGTAATAGGCGTCATGGATGCCGTCTATTCATTGATGTGATCACTATATAGGAGTCAGCACTATAGGAGCACAGTTTCCTCGCTACCGGTGTCGTCAGGGCTGCTTAAGAAACACTTCCGTGTCTTACACCGCTCGCTCATTTCCTCATTTTCGAGTCGCATTTCCGAGTGACAAGAGTGACTCACATAAGTGGGTCAGAATCGTGACGGATATTATGCGACCTGGGTTGCAATCACGACATGCGATTTCCTTCCCTATTGTCTTGCATATCGATCGACATCGTTCGCAAGGGTAAAAACTTTCTCACCATTACTCAGGCACTTGACATAATCACTAAGCGATTCAATATAGCTCACTAAGCTTGTATCTTTCATGCACTCTTATGCTTCCAACATGCATATCAAACAAAATGGTTCTGAGACTAACAGCTTATTCTTGAGGGACATGATTAGGTCACTAGTGACCTACTTGCCATCGCACCTCTCCTAACCTGCCAACATATTGACACGTGTACTTATCTTTATCTTTATAACAAATGTTATCGTGCAGCGCAGGACGCGCCTGCATGTAAAAGAAATTTCTGGAATGTTATCGATGGTTCCGTCCACTGTCTTTCACCGCAACTTGTGTAATCTGATTGCATGTATGCGCGACGCGAATAGTGTAGAACTTTGTGGAAGACACGTGGGTCCCATCGGTTAATCTAGAACATTCGACGACTGCTCTGTAAAAGCCGACGCGCTTGACCCGCTGATCAGATTTTCGACGATCGCCGAGCGTGTTCGCCGCTATCGTTGTGCTATAAGTGTAGCCTTTTCTGTTGGCACAGCTTCGCCCAATAAAAGTTAGTTTTGTCGTTCACAGTACTGCTACTGTGTTATTCAACGTCACGACCACGTGACATCTGGTGGAGGTGCTTGTGTGTTCATGTACCGAACGCCCCCGCAAAGTCGCGATCCAAGCCCGAAGCCCGAGGACAAAACCAACGTCGCCCAAGACCAGCGAGCTAGCCGCCGGCTGCAAGGACTGCCCCCAGAGCACGGACTCCTACCTGAGACGAGCAGGAAGATTGCCACCAAGTCCTCCCCAATGGCAGCCCCAGCATCCCCCATCGTGCTGCAGCAGCCCAGGGAGCCCCCCACGTTCCGCGGTTCAACATTCGAGGACCCAGAAACCTGGCTCGAGACGTACGAGAGGGTCGCTGCATTTAACAGCTGTAACAGCGACGACAAACTGCGACATGTCTTCTTCGCATTGGAAGACGCTGCCAGGACGTGGTTCGAGAACAAAGAAGCCACGTTAACGACCTGGGACCTTTTCCGAAGCGGCTTCCTGCAGACATTCACAAGCGTCGTACGCCGAGAACGAGCCCAAGCACTACTGGAAACCCGAGTGCAGCTACCCAACGAGACCACCGCGATTTTTACAGAAGAAATGAGCCGCCTAATTCGCCACGCCGACCCGGAAATGTCAGAGGAAAAGAAAGTCCAGCTACTAATGCGTGGTGTTAAGGAGCAACTTTTCGCCGGTATGGTACGAAACCCAACGAAGACTGTCGACGAGTTTCTTCGCGAGGCCACTAGCATCGAGAAGACTCTCGAGATGCGGAACCGGCAATTCGACCGCCGCTCCAACGCTACAAACTATGCCGGAGTTCAATCACTGGCCTCCGAAGACCTGCGCGAGGCTATCAGGGCAGTCGTACGAGAGGAGCTTCAGAAGATCTTCCCGTCGTCGCAGCCTCAAGTGGCCTCGATCGCTGACATCGTCAAAGATGAGGTTCAGCGGTCGCTTGGAGTTCCGGAGGTGCAA
Organism: Dermacentor albipictus; assembly: GCF_038994185.2. Taxonomy (NCBI): domain Eukaryota; kingdom Metazoa; phylum Arthropoda; class Arachnida; order Ixodida; family Ixodidae; genus Dermacentor; species Dermacentor albipictus. The sequence continues at coordinate 97,574,738 of NC_091828.1, read as the reverse complement.
CCTCAATTACCGCAACCCCAATCCGCAGCGATGACCTACGCCGCCGTCGTACGCCGTCAAGGCCCTCCTCCGCGACCGCGCCAGGGCCCTGTAACGCCGCAATTCCGTCGACCACCGCCGCAGCCGCCGACAGTGCGCCCACCCATCGCCCAGCGGAGCTACCCGAGGAAGACCGACGTTTGGCGCGCTCCTGACCACCGCCCGCTCTGCTACCACAGCGGGGAAGCGGGTCACGTCTACCGACGATGTCCATACCGGGAAATGGGACTGCGAGGTTTCGCCGTCAACGCTCCGCGCCCGCAGCAAGGTGAACGCCCTCGCGATATCGCTGACTACCTCGCGGCTACTCAGTGGAGCTCTCGACGACCGTCGCATTCACCATCACCAGGCCGCTACCTCTCGCCGCAGCGCCGACCATACACTGGCCCAGCTCGGGGCCGGTCAGCGAGCCCATATCCGGAAAAATAAAAGCAGCAACCGATAGAGGTGCGGTTGCTGTCCGTCGAACTGTCGAAGATCCTCCGCCGCCGACGAAGACGCCGAAGAAACTACCTCGACGACATAACGACACGCCGCCGTCCCGATGAAGTCTGGAAGGAAAGAATGCGACGACGAAAGACGACCTGACGACGTCACATACCAGCCACAGGTCAACGCGACGCAGTCGTGATCCGACGCCAAGACCGAACTGTAATGCAAGACAAAGAGCCACCGACCTCGACGTGCTTCTCGACGGCCACGCAGTCACCGCCTTAGTCGACACAGGAGCTGATTACTCCGTCATGAGTGGACACATCGCCGCCCAGTTGAAAAAAGTTAAGACTACGTGGGAAGGCCCTCAAATTCGTACCGCCGGAGGACACCTCATAACGCCGACTGGAATGTGCACGGCAAGAATTACCATTCACGACCGGACTTACCCTGTCACCTTCGTTATCCTCCAACAGTGTTCACGAGACGTCATTCTCGGCATGGACTTCCTCAACCAACACGGCGCAGTCATCGACCTGAAGTCGAAGTCAATAACTCTGTCGGAAGACCATGCGATACCGTCGGAGAACCCTCGAAGTCACCACGCCTTGAGTGTGCTCGAAGATCAAGTGAGCATCCCGCCTCGCTCCAGCATTGTTATTTCGGTCGGCACCGAAACACCCGCTGACGTAGAATGTGTCATCGAAGGCGACCAATGTCTCCTGCTATACCGTGAAATTTGCGTCGCAAGAGGGATCGCTCGACTGCACGGAGGAAACACGAAAGTGTTGCTGACAAACTTCAGCCAGGAGTTCAAGCACATCAACAAGGGCACGACGATCGCATACATCGAGGAAATTCTGGAAAACAGCAATGCGTTTGTCCTCTCGGATTCCGCCGCATCTACCCCGACGACCATGGTTGTCGAACCAGACTACGACATTAATCCAAGTCTCCCCGTGATTAAGCAACAGCAGCTCAGAAGTCTGCTCCGGCGATACAAAGGCTGCTTTTCGACGTCATCGAGGATTCGACAAACACCAGTCGCCAAGCATCGCATAATAACCTAGGAGTACGCTCGACCACTTCGCCAGAGCCCTTACCGAGTTTCGCCGCGAGAACGTGAAGCTATAAGAGAACAAGTCGACGAAATGCTGCGCGATGACATCATCCAGCCGTCGAAAAGCCCGTGGGCATCTCCTGTTGTGCTGGTGAAGAAAAAGGACGGAACCCTTCGTTTCTGCGTCGATTATCGTCTTCTGAGCAAGATCACGAAGAAGGACGTATACCCTCTCCCACGGATAGACGACGTATTGGATCCGCTCTGCAACGCTAAATACTTCTCCTCGATGGACCTCAAGTCGGGCTTTTGGCAAATAGAAGTCGACGAAAGAGATCGTGAAAAGACCGCCTTCATCACCCCAGACGGCCTCTACGAGTTCAAGGTTATGCCATTTGGACTGTGCTCGGCGCCTGCAACGTTCCAGCGCGTGATGGACACGGTTTTAGCAGGATTGAAGTGGCAGACCTGTCTCGTTTACTTGGATGACGTCGTTGTATTCGCCGAAAGTTTTGACGATCACCTTAGGCGGCTTGCCACAGTACTAGAGGCCATCAAGTCATCAGGCCTCACTCTGAAGCCAGAAAAGTGCCGCTTCGCTTACGATGAGCTTCTATTCCTAGGCCACGTCATCAGCAAATCCGGAGTACGCCCCGACCCGCAGAAAACAGCTGCCATCGCAAAGTTCCCGCAGCCCACCGACAAGAAGGCAGTGCGTAGATTTCTTGGCATGTGTGCCTACTACAGGCGATTTGTCAAGGACTTTTCGCGCATCGCTGAGCCGCTGACACAGCTAACTAAATGTGACGTCGAGTTCAAGTGGGAAACGCCGCAGGCCGACGCATTTCAAGAACTAAAACGACGTATGCAGTCGCCGCCCGTACTTGCGCACTTCGACGAGCACGCCGATACCAAAATACACACTGACGCCAGTAGCCTAGGCCTCGGTGCCGTCCTAGTCCAGAGAAAAGATGGACATGAACACGTGATAGCTTACGCTAGCCGATCATTGTCAAAAGCAGAAGGCAATTATTCTACAACCGAAAAGGAATGCCTCGCCATCGTTTGGACCACAGCGAAATTTCGCCCTTATTTATATGGCAGGCCATTCAAGGTGGTCAGCGATCATTACGCGTTGTGTTGGCTAGCTAACCTAAAAGACCCTTCAGGACGGCTGGCACGGTGGAGCCTCAGGCTACAAGAATACGACATCACTGTAACCTAAAAGTCCGGACGAAAACACTCAGATGCCGATTGCCTATCCCGCGCCCCCATTGACCCGCCGCCGCAAGATGACGAGGATGACGACGCCTTCCTTGGAATAATAAGCGCGGAAGACTTCGCCGAACAACAACGAGGAGACTCGGAGCTAAAAGCCGTAATCGAGTATTTGGAAGGGCACACCGACGTTGTCCCAAGGGCATTTAAGCGTGGATTATCTTCGTTCACGCTTCAAAACAACCTACTCGTGAAGAAGAACTTCTCACCAGTCCGCGCCAACTACCTTCTTGTTGTTCTGTCGGCGCTACGTCCAGAAGTACTGCACGCTCTACATGACGATCCGACCGCTGGGCACCTCGGTTTCTCCCGGACGCTATCGAGGATACAAGAAAGGTATTACTGGCCGCGCCTAACCGCCGATGTCGCCCGTTACGTCAAGACATGCCGCGACTGTCAGCGACGCAAGGCACCACCGACAAGACCAGCGGGATTACTACAGCCGATCCAGCCTCCTTACCGACCTTTTCAGCAGATCGGGATAGACTTGTTGGGTCGGTTTCCGACATCAGCTTCCGGAAATAGGTGGATTGTCGTGGGGATGGACTATCTCACCCGCTTCGCTGAAACTAAAGCTCTACCGAAAGGCAGCGCAGCCGAAGTGGCTAATTTTTTCGTCGAGAACATCCTGTTGCGACATGGTGCTCCAGAAGTCCTCATCACCGACAGAGGAACGGCCTTTACAGCGGAGCTCACTCAAGCCATGCTGAACTACAGTCTGACAAGGCACAGGAGGACAACGGCCTACCACCCGCAGACGAATGGTCTTACGGAGCGGCTGAATAAGACCCTCGCCGACATGCTAGCGATGTACGTCGACGTCGAACACAAGACGTGGGATGCCTCCTGCCATACGTAACACTCGGTTACTACACGGCGGTGAAAGAAACAACACAGATCACGCCGTTCAAGTTGGTTTACGGCAGGAACCCGACGACGACGCTCGACGCCATGCTGCCCCACGTCACTGACGAAGAGAATGTTGACGTCGCTAGCTATCTCCAGCGCGCCGAAGAAGCCCGACAGCTCGCCCGCCTGCGGATCAAGAGCCAGCAGCGTACCGACAGCCGACACTACAACCTCCGACGACGCTTCGTCGAGTACCAGCCCGGCAACCGTGTTTGGGTATGGACCCCGATACGCCGACGAGGACTGAGTGAGAAACTACTGCGACGCTATTTCGGACCCTACAAGGTCATCCGACGTATTGGCGCACTGGACTATGAGGTCGTGCCAGATGGCATTTCGCATTCACAGCGGCGCTGCGCACGACCTGAAGTAGTCCACGTGGTGCGTCTTAAACCGTTTTACGGACGCTAACGAACTTCCCTTATTTTGTTATTTTCTTTGCTACGAGTGCTTATTTATTACTTTCGTTTGTTTGCAGCATCGGGTCGATGCTTTTTAAGAGGGGGGTAATGACACGTGTACTTATCTTTATCTTTATAACAAATGTTATCGTGCAGCGCAGGACGCGCCTGCATGTAAAAGAAGTTTCTGGAATGTTATCGATGGTTCCGTCCACTGTCTTTCACCGCAACTTGTGTAATCTGATTGCATGTATGCGCAACGCGAATAGTGTAGAACTTTGTGGAAGACACGTGGGTCCCATCGGTTAATCTGGAACATTCGACGACTGCTCTATAAAAGCCGACGCGCTTGACCCGCTGATCAGATTTTCGACGATCGCCGAGCGTGTTCGCCGCTATCTTTGTGCTATAAGTGTAGCCTTTTTTGTGGGCACAGCTTCGCCCATTAAAGTTAGTTTTGTTGTTCACAGTACTGCTACTGTGTTATTCAACGTCACGACCACGTGACAATATATCAAAAGAAATCGCTTTCAAAGCTTAAAAACCTGCTCACTATCACTGACTCAAGTGACGTGATCACTAGTGACTCTCGTAACGTCACCACGCTTCTCACGCATGCACTATCCTAAACTGCCGGTATGCATGTAAACCGACGTGGCTTATAAAGGGTAATAACCGGCTTACTATCACCCAGCAAATGAGGTGATCACTAGTGACTCACATTACGTCATCACGTTTCCATCACAGTAGAGTGCATGGTTGGGTGAAAAACCTTGGTAACGTCACGTGAGTCACTCGTAATCACTTCATTCTACTTTGTGATAGTGAGCAGGTTGTTTCTCTTTGAGAGCCATTTCGTTTGATATGCATGTCGGCAGGTTATGAGAGTACATGTTTGTTTTAGAACCCTGATGACGTCACGTGAGTCGCTCGTCATTACCTCATTCGACTTTGTGATAATGAACAGGTTGTTGCTATTCAAAAGCCACTTCATTTGATATGCATTTCGACAGGCTAGGAGAGTGCATGGTTGGATGAGAAACTAAGTCGGATGTGATAGTTGTGAAAATTTCACCTTCTAGAGCTGCTGAATCCGAGAAATTAATTTACAAGTTGACCACTTCATTTATGTGATGTTGTTACGATGCTTACATATGTTCAGCAAATGTCCCACTCCGGAATCAGTTGTTTATTTCATGATGGTGTATAGTCCGTCAATTTACTTCGCTCTAATGCCTCAATAGGAGCTTTCTGTAAAATAGTCATACTATTCAATTAATTATTGGGAATCTAAAGCAAAAAGCATCAACTCGGACTATGTCGATACATTACACCTCCATAAGGCTCTATAGTCTACATTCCTTTGTCATTTTTCTTTCGGGTATATGAAGCCTGTGATGCGTAGAAAATTGCCGCCGAAAGTGCCACTGTTGCCCCTTAATTTGAACTACCCGCGCCAAGATGAACGAGTTGACGTAATTAACCCCCCACGAAACATTCCTCATTTGCCGCACTCAATTAATGGGCCAGTGTCGACGTCGCACGAGAGTTACCATAGTTAAACAACAGGTGGCGCCACATCCGGATTTTTCTTGTTCAGTTTGGTCGTTTTCTCCCTCAGAAGAGCTCTGTTCAAGGCCACGAATGGGAATTCGTCATAACAGAAGCCTATATTATTTTGATCTAGTTCGTCCTAATATATTCTGTTAGCGTCCCTTTATTTACAAAGGTACTAACTTAATTATTCAGTTTTCAGAATATTTACAATACTCAACAATTCTGTAAAAAAAGTATTCATGACCAATAATTAATATCCGCCCACAGATAAAGGTAGACCTGATTTTCTTTTGCACTCTCACAAGAAACACCTTCAAATTAGGCGCAGTGGATGCCGAGGAAAACGATGCCGCCTTTCACGCGTAATTCAGATGGGAACTCCCGAGGTTGCGCGACCAATTAAAGCACACTTTTTTCTTTCTGGATTGCGTCGATCGCACTGAGGGTGGACGCTGATTGCCTACGCTACGAGAGCTATCGCCGTAGACGCAGAAACACAATGCGCGCCTACCTCTTGAGCCGTGATGCGTTGTTCGTAGGCGTCGGTTTCGCAGTCGCTGTAGAACTGCGGCTGTCCCTGGCTGCCGCTTTTAAGCTTGTACCGACGCGCTTGCATGGTGACGGACAGGAACATACTGGTGCGGACGTTGTGTTTCCAGAGGCAGGCCACAGCCTTCATGGCGTCGCGCTGTGCAACGAAAACAGCGCGCGTGTTGATCAAAAAAGTTATAAAGACTACAGAGAACCGACTCAAAACTTATTTCCGCCACTGAGTAAAGACAGTTCACCTTTCTTTTTTAAAAAAAAAAGAGAGGGAATATCTTAGCAGCCCTTATAAATGAACGAATGAAGTTTTCTTTTTTTTAAGGAGGGGAAGTTATTCGTGGTTTTCTAACGTGGAAAAACGAAAATTTCTTTAAGGTATTCGCAGCACTAACGTACCCTCGAGTAGATGACAACTTATTTTTTCTCCCTTTTTGTAATTTCGTTCTCCTGCCCTTGGCGCAGATGAAGAAGGATGTTTTCGTGAAATTTATTTAAACATTTCGATAAACTTGATATTTAGGAACGTATTGGGTTAAGCGATCAAGTGGCAGTTTGTGTTACAGTTCTTTACCAGTAAGCACGTCGCCTCCGTGATGAGACTGCGATGTTGGTATGCCACAAACAAGGCAAGAGCGAAAGGCTGCTAACGATATCCCACCCCATATTTCGCGCGCTATCTGTCTTCCACGCTACGAATTTTGGGAGCGCGGTATCGGTACTGTAGTCGGGCGTTTGTCAATGGGAGAGGAAACCCTGGATTCTAAACCGTGCGAGCTCTCAACCATAACCTGTGGCTAGCTTTTCCCGTATGAAAAAAGGGAGTGCCGAGCTATATACCAAGATGTACAAATAAATCGCTGACGTCAATAACATCACAGCGGTCGTTGTTTGGGCGGAAAACCGAAACGTATCTCTAGGCGTTTTTCCTTTCATTTTCAACTTCATTAAATCAATTAAATGTTAATGAAGTTCTGAAAGAATACGTTCTTAAGCCGCATAACCATATATAAATATGTGAAAAGAAAATATTTTACCGGTGTTTCTAGAAAGATTGTGTGCTTTCGTAAGCTCTCGCTTTGAAACAGATGCTCAGAATTTAACACTGTATACAGATAAGGCTATGGCTTAGAAATCGCCGTTTACAGATGCTGGAACGCGAGAAATGGAAGCATCAGCGGTCGTAGCGATATCTTGTGGCACTGCCTCACGTATTTTTCTCTGAATGTGCAGTTATCATGGCCAGCTTCCTATCAACCTTCGCACCGCACGTGGAAATCAAGCACTCGGATCCGTGGACGACAGCTTCCTGCAAGCCCAACAGCTGTCGTCGGCTTCGTTGAGCACCGCTCATAAGAAGCAGGACCAACACCGAGTCTTCACTGGTGGCAGCGACGGCGCAGCAAGCCTCACATATTTTTCTCTGAATGTGCAGTTATCATGGCCAGCTTCCTATCAACCTTCGCACCGCACGTGGAAATCAAGCACTCGGATCCGTGGACGACAGCTTCCTGCAAGCCCAACAGCTGTCGTCGGCTTCGTTGAGCACCGCTCATAAGAAGCAGGACCAACACCGAGTCTTCACTGGTGGCAGCGACGGCGCAGCAAGCACTGCCTCACGTATTTTTCTCTGAATGTGCAGTTATCTTGGCCAGCTTTCTATCAACCTTCGCACCGCCTGTGGAAATCAAGCACTCGGACCCGTCGACTGGAGCTTCCTGCAAGCCCAACAGCTGTCGTCGGCTTTGTTGAGCACCGCTCATAAGAAACAGGACCATCACCTAGGCTTCACTGGTGGCAGCGACGGCGCAGCAAGCACTGCCTCACGTATTTTTCTCTGAATGTGCAGGTTAGTGTCCTTAAATCTTGCCTAATTTTTGTGTGTGACCTGTACGCTGTCGCTGCTGCCACAGTTACTTTTTTTCCTTCTGTGCTCTTATGTGTGAAGCTGTTTGGTTCGTGCTTTGTTGCGAAAACAAAATGCCGACAAATTCAGAGCTTGCCAAGAGGATTGAAGCAATTCAGACTAAACTGGAAACTGAATGCACCCAATTCGCTGACGACATTCTCGGTAAATTTCTGTTAACGTTCCAGTCCACTGGGCTTGATGCTGTTGAACTCAAAAAGCAGGTTGAAAGCCTGGAAGCAAGTATCGGTGTCAAATAACATCGTTGAAAAAATGCGCGACGAAAAACTCAAGCTTAGAGCTGACAACAACAAGCTCATCTCAGCGAACAAAGCACTGTCTGAAAGGGTGGCTGAGATGGAACAATACTCTAGAATGAACAATGTTGAGGTAAGGGGCGTCCCCTGCACCCAAGTGGAGGACTGCATCGCAGTCATGCAAACCATTGGCTCTAAAATTTAGTGCCCGGCAATGGCTGCTGACATCGATGTCGCTCATCGGGTCCCTACAAAAGTACAACACAAGAAAAACATCGTGGCTAGATTCTGTTCCCGCAAAAGGATGAATTTGCCAGCAAGGCACATAAGGCTAAGCTTCACCTAAGTGTCATCGGGGTGAAAGCTTCTGTTGACAGTGCGGTCTACGTCAATGAGCACTTGACAGCACGAAATAAAGCGCTCTTTTCAAAGGCGCTTGCTTTGAAGAAACAATACAAATGGCAATTTCTCTGGATCAGCAACTGCCAAATCAAGATTGGAAAAGCCGAGAAAACCAGAGTGTACCGCATTGCTGATGATTCAGGCCTAATGGTCATTAACTAATCGGCTTAAAGTTTGTGCCTTCCTTAACCCCTTATCTTCCATCATGTCGTCATATTACACAACGAGCGAGTTAAATTACTTCCTTCAGAATAGTAATCACTTTCTTATTCATTTTAAAGCGCGCAGCCTCCGTAAACATCTCAATGACTTCCAGAATCTGCTTTCAACACTTTCTTTCACGTTTTCAATCATTGCAGTATGAGAGACCTGGCTTAGCGAAGATGTTAGGAACTTGTACTGTTTCCCTTCTTATAAATCAGAGTTTACACACAGACAGTCCAGCGACTACGGCGGTGTGGCTGCATATCTCGTTTGGAATCCCGTACAAAAGAAGACTCGACCTTACGTTAAATATTCAAAACTGCGAATCAGTGTGGTTGGAATTCGATCCTAACTTTCTTAACACCGATGATCGAAACTTCATCTTTGGTTGTGTTTACCATAGACCTTCCTCTTCAATTCCAGACTTTTGTATTTCTCTCGAAAAAACAATGGCAAAGTGATCGGCTGAGACAAAAAATGTCATATATGGGTGATATGAACATAAATTTAATGGAATCATCCCCGAGCTCTGTCAATTATTCGTCTTGTTTGCAAAGTTTTGGTTACGAATGTGTTATTGATATCCCTACTCGTTCAGTTCTTGGGGTTCTAACACTCTAATCGATCATGCATTGTCTAATCTTTTGAATCCACCTGATGCAGGAGTACTTGAAAGTGACATTACTGACCATTTTCCCCTTTTTCTGCGCGCTACATCTGCACATTGTTCCTATTCAAATTCTTACACCAAACTTCTTTTTGATAAAAAAATTGTTCTCAGCAGCAGTATCTCACACTAACTGGTCTTTCGTTCTTGACACAAATGATCCGCAGGTAGCCTTCTCGCGATTTATAACAAAGTTGATATCATACTATCATACCTACTCTCAGATAAGTAAATGCAGAAAGAAAGTGGCTGCACCTCAAAATCCCTGGGTCACCGATAGTTGGTGACCCAGGGATAAAAATACTAAAAGCTATATAAAAAAACCTATATAAAAGCTATATAAAAAAACCTATATAAAAGCTATATAAACCTATATAAAAGCTATACTAAAACCTATATAAAAATACTAAAAGGCAACCATTCAATTTAAACCTACATGCGCGGTACAAGAAATTTTGCAACACACTTTCTTCACGGCTTAAAAAAGCTAAAACCAAATATTACGAAGAAAAAATACTTAGATGCGATTCTGACGTAAAGAAAAAAATGGCTAATAGTGAACTCTTTTTTGAATAGGAAACAAGGAGCGGATAGCATCACTAAAACATCCCACGATGGTAATACTTATTTCGAACCTCTTAAGATTGCGGATGCTTTCAGTTTTTCTTTTTTACTAATAACTCCACTGAAACTCAACACAACTTATACGCATCAAAGCGCCTTCCACATTAATTTCATATGTTTCCAACCACTCCTGGTGAGGTGGTATCAGTAATCAACAATTTAAAAATAACTAGTGCTGGACTGGACAACATTCATCCTGGTCACGTTAAAATAATTTCTTAATATCATTTGTACTGTCTGAAATTATTAACCTCATTTTAAAACAGGCACATTATCTCGCCAGCTTAAACGTGGTAGGGTTATTCCAGTTTTTAAGAAAGGCGATCGCTCATCACTATCTAATTACAGGCCAATCTGTGTTTTACCCTTTTTAGCAAGGTCATCGAGAAAATAATCGAAAAACGATTGATCAAATACATAACCAAATTTAATATTGTCACGTGGTGGTGACGTTAAGAACACAGTAGCAATACTGTGAAAAACAAAACTAGATTTTATTCGCCGAACCTGTGCCCACAAAACAGGCTACACTTATAGCACAACGAGAACTGCGAACACAGTCGGCGATCGTCGAAAAATCTGGTCAGCGGGTCAAGCGTGTCGGCTTTTATACAGCAGTCGTCGAATGTACCAGACTAACCGTTGGGACCCACGTGCCTTCCGCAAAGTTTTACACCATTCGCGGCAGGCGATGAAATCAGATAACATAAGGGTCGGTGACAACATACAGCGAATAGAAGCATCGATAACTTTCCAGAAACTTCGGATACATGCAGGCGCGTCCCGCGCTGTGCGATAACACTTGTTAGGCGGCGAAACGGGGTCGCCCGATAAAGATAAGTACACGTGTCAATATTCTTTCACCTGACCAATTTGGATTTAGATCCGGTTACTCTACTGACCTAGCACTTGCATCTGTTACTGATCAATTAAAGAAAGCCATTGACAACGGTAAATTCGCAGCATCCTTATTTGTAGACTTTTCAAAGGCATTTGACAGCATTGACCATGAAATTCTTTATCTGAAACTAGGTTCAAGTGGTATCACAGGTCCTCCTATACTACTATTACGCAGCTACTTACGAGACAGATACCAGGTTTTTAGTGTGTGCGACGCTCATTCTAAACCTAAAATTATTAATTTAGGTGTACCACAAGGATCCATATTTGGCCCGTTGCTCTTCTTACTTTATAATAATGATCTACCTAACTGCCTCACATCTTCTAAATGTATACTATATGCCGATGATACAACAATTACTAATTCTGGCGAATGTCTGTCAACGGTAATAACCAAGCTTAATAGTGATCTTTATAACTTGTTAGAATTAATGGTGCAAAATGAATAGACTTACCATTAATCCTGCTAAGAGTAAACTTATTTTATTCTCATCCCAGAAAAAATAATCACTATGCATTCCGCCCATTTCCATTGGTGACCATTTATTACAAGCAAGTGAAGAATGCACGTACTTAGGTGTTATTATTGACTGTAACCTAAAATTTCATCGCCATATAACGCATATTAAAAAGAAGTTATCACATGGAATACGCATTCTCTTCAGGGCGCGCCCATTTTCTTTTCACGACCTGTGTTGCTCTCACTCTATTTCGCGTTTGTACACTCTCACATTAACTGCTGCATAACCTCCTGGGGTAACACGTACACTGCTCACCTAAAGCCCATACAAACCATCCAAAACCAGGCAATTAGAATAATCACGTCGAATCCACACACCGCCAATGCTAAACAGTTACTACAAGCCAATAAAATTCTAGACGTTGAAGCTCTTGTCAAGTACAGCCTTGCCACTCTTCTTTTCAAAATAATAAATGACGAAATATCATTATCGCTAATTCCTATATCATCTCTAACAAGCACTAACTCAACTCGTTTTGCGCTGCATAATAACTTCATTCTGGCCAAAGCGCGTGCTAATTATGGGAAACAGACAGTTCACTTTGCAGCCATATCATCGTGGAATACATTATCATTTATAATAAAACTCCTGAAACCCCATCGACTTTATGATGAACTGAAAAATTTTCTGTTATGTGATATGTAAGTGACACTATGCATTATATAATCTGATTTTGGTTTTATACCTGTCAGTGTTATGTACTGCAACAAGTAATTAGTTTCTTTTTCTTTAATTTTTTTTCTCTTTCTTCCTTTTTACTTTCGTTTTATCTAGTTTCGAAATATTGCTTACTGTCGTTATATTGTATATTAATGACTTCATCTACTTAGATTTGTATGTCATTATTTATTATTACTGGAATTGTACGAATTGAGCTGTTGTTGCTTACTAAATGAACTTTTATGTTAACGATGAACAGGAGGTCCCAATTCAGTTTTAACTATGGGACCTCCTTCTGTATATTTCTATCTGTATATTATTTTTATGTAATAAAAATTGATTGATTGATTGATTGATTGATTGATTGATTGATTGATTGATTGATTGATTGATTGATTGTGATGCTAAGATGCGAAAACACCGCGTGTCCCGCTGCTTGGTGCGCGGCTTACCATGCGGTGACCGTAGCCGATGCCGGGTTTCTGAGCGCGTGGGTCGACAAAGTTCACAGGTGGCATGATGACGCAATCGGACCTGGTGTTGTCGCTGTAAGACAGGTGCCCCAAGACAACAACACCAGTCGGAGTGAAGATGTTCCTGCGAAGCGGAAGAGAGTGGCGGAGGGGGGGGGGGCGGATGTTGCGGATATGTATATGGATAGACAGCCTATATGTGCTATTGTATCCTATCAGTAGACTGCTCGCAAAACGCTGCGCCTTTTCGCAAAACTTTTTTTCTGTAGATTTATCAAGCTTATAGGATGTGTATAAGGGAAGTCGCTGACAACATTATATTGTGTGGGCTGTTGCGATTCATAAATTTATTAGTTGGATTCCAGCGTGAATTCAGTAGACACATTCATTAAAAAAATAGAAGACAAAGAGGGAAAGTGGCAGGCCAGATGCTTCTTACGGTCAGTACACTAATAAGCCTTCTAAACAAATTTGCACAGAGATATTCAATAGAATCGTAGAGTACCAGATCTCTGTCGTTTCTATAAAATATCCAAACAACTTGGAAAGGCTACGTGCGTGATACATTTAGTAGAGACAGAGCTCGTTGTCGCAATACATTTCTTAGTTTACGACACGAAAATTGAGCTTTGGAAGGGACGCTCACTTTTTGTTTAGGACAATGACACAACGAACAAGCACAAATACAAACAACAAACTTGTACGAGATGCAAGTTGAAAACACTGTTGCATTGCATGACCGCATGCATTAAGCGGTGTCGAATACACATGTAAGCGACCTGGTTTCTGTTCCTTTATCGCGGACTAGAGACTTGTAAAGAAATTTCGAACATCATTTGGTCCTGCCTTTTTCTTTTTTCCCGAATTCTTTTGTAAGGTTTTTAAGGTGTAAGAAAACCATCCAGTATATGTAATAACTTCTGCTTCCTTATACTTTACTGGAAATGCATGCAGGTAAACTTGCGTCAACTGCGACGAACGATACGTTCGTCTAAGTTTATAGCACACGAGGCAGAAAAAGCCTCATAACTCACACAATCGCAGAGGACGCACTGGAGTTGTGCAGCCGGAAAGTGCGCCTCCACTTTCCGGGCATCTTATGTTGAGTTCGATAAGAAGCCAAGCGCAGTGAGTGACAACATTCAAGTGCCCGAAAACTCTTGTCATTACGCTTCCGGCCCGCGTATCCATAGTCGCGTACAAGATGGCAGCCACCCTTACTTGATATAATCCGAAACTTCGGCGCAGACTCGCTCCTGCCTCGGGTAGATTCCCAAAAACGTGCAGGGCCGCTGGACATTCTTTGACACTGCGTATTCTTGCATCTCCTGAGGTGAAACGAAGCAAAAAAAAAAACAATGAAAGTTTAGCACATCTGCGCAAAACTCCAGGTAAGCATTCAACGAGCAGATCGTCATGCGAGAGCAAGCTCCTGAATACATTGAAATATTTCCAAATAGAAACGCCGGTATCAAAGCAATATTTGTGAACTAACCGATGCTCTGAACACTAATGAACGTCCATAGAAAGTCGTAAGAAACTAATCTAAGTCAATAGAAAAAAGAGAGATGAAAAGAGAGCTCGAGGGATTTTCTAAAAAAAATGTTTCAACTATGGCGCTGCTAGCATGCTTTATTTACTCAAACGATTATTATTCGCGCATTTACAGGGCAGCCATCGCGTTCTCATTATATATTTATATTTTCTTAAGCTTGTATACGTGACCTGCACTCTACAACCGTTTTCTTTTATTGCATTTGCATATGTTCCTGTTTATGTAATTGGTAAATGACTGTTGTCTTGCATCGTCTGCTGAACGGAAATAACTACTATGGTAGAGAAAGCCTAGCAAGGCACTGCCTTTTTTTTTCTGTCCACCTATAAGCGCAATTTTTCCGCGCACGTATCTAGACTTGAATTTGAAGCTTTTTAAGGCTGCTGAGGTGTCCACAGAGGTTACTCAAGTCGGTACAAGCCTTCACGAGTGCCTCTAATTACACGCACAGAGAAGACATTCCTCACGGTAGGAAGCAGGGCTGAAATCTTCTGGCAGAAAAAAAATGCGTTTTCATTCACTTGGTCGAAAAGGATCGATTTTTTACAGAAGTAGAGACCAAACGTTTCCTGAATTTCGCACCGATCCCCAGCGCCGCTATTTTGTATTTTCTCTATGTTGGTCGTTTTGGCGCCGAAAGTCGCAACTATAGTGTACTAGAATAATGTACACATTCTATGTGTACATGAATGAAAAGTGTACATTATTCTAGTACACTACAGTCGCAACTTATCCGCTTGGGTTGCAGTCCTCCTCAAATGAAAGCCGACCAAGCGGACCCGACCGGAAGCTTCCAAAGTTCCCAACATTGTCACAACGTTACCTCAGAGATTGGGGGCCGCTCGGTGCAGGAAGCTGACGGTATCGTCGCCACTAGCATTTCGCTTGTGCGCTTCTTTCTTTTAATTCTTCTTTGGGGGGGAAGGGGGGGGGGGGCTGGCCCACGTAGCTGTATTGGTTTTCCAAGATGGCAATTTACTAGCGAAAGCCGATGTTATACTCGTGTTTATTGTTCCTGTAGCACAGGTGACGCTACCACGTCTCACACTCGACAAGTTAGGCGCGAAATATAAATAGCGTGGCTCGAAGATGCTTTCTGCCTTAGTTTTGGCTCTTTTATATGGCAGCCTGTATTTTGCAACGTTTTTGTATTGAGCAGTATTTTCTGTTATGTATCGTTGGTTTCATCGTAGGCTACTTATAGTTTACCGGTATGTATGTATGTACTTTGTGTGTGTGTTTTTAATTTGCGTTATGCTTGAGGCAGAAACTGCTCTAACGAACGCGTTCCCTGCGGGGCTTGCTTTTTTCCATACAGCCACTGGCTACGTGTCTGAATATAGCGATGCATGTTTTATATATTGTCCTAGAAAGCAACATGCAGTCAAAAGCTTTGTGACAGTAAACATGGGAGCTCGTGTGGCACTGTAGAGGCACAGCGCTGTAGCGCTAAAGAAAGAAAGGAAGGAACAAAGGGCGAAAACGTGAGAAAAGAGAAGCTAGAGAAACAATAAAATCGGTAGAAACAACAGACGTCAGGATAGGAAAAGGTATGTCGATAAATAGATGAAATATTGTTTGTTCTTTTGCCACAAAGGTGACAAAAGAACAGACAGACAGACAGACAGACAGACAGACAGACAGACAGACAGACAGACAGACAGACAGACAGACAGACAGACAGACAGACAGACAGACAGACAGACAGACAGACAGACAGACAGACAGACAGACAGACAGACAGACAGACAGACAGACAGACAGACAGACAGACAGACAGACAGACAGACAGACAGACAGACAGACAGACAGACAGACAGACAGACAGACAGACAGACAGACAGACAGACAGACAGACAGACAGACAGACAGACAGACAGACAGACAGACAGACAGACAGACAGACAGACAGACAGACAGACAGACAGACAGACAGACAGACAGACAGACAGACAGACAGACAGACAGACAGACAGACAGACAGACAGACAGACAGACAGACAGACAGACAGACAGACAGACAGACAGACAGACAGACAGACAGACAGACAGACAGACAGACAGACAGACAGACAGACAGACAGACAGACAGACAGACAGACAGACAGACAGACAGACAGACAGACAGACAGACAGACAGACAGACAGACAGACAGACAGACAGACAGACAGACAGACAGACAGACAGACAGACAGACAGACAGACAGACAGACAGACAGACAGACAGACAGACAGACAGACAGACAGACAGACAGACAGACAGACAGACAGACAGACAGACAGACAGACAGACAGACAGACAGACAGACAGACAGACAGACAGACAGACAGACAGACAGACAGACAGACAGACAGACAGACAGACAGACAGACAGACAGACAGACAGACAGACAGACAGACAGACAGACAGACAGACAGACAGACAGACAGACAGACAGACAGACAGACAGACAGACAGACAGACAGACAGACAGACAGACAGACAGACAGACAGACAGACAGACAGACAGACAGACAGACAGACAGACAGACAGACAGACAGACAGACAGACAGACAGACAGACAGACAGACAGACAGACAGACAGACAGACAGACAGACAGACAGACAGACAGACAGACAGACAGACAGACAGACAGACAGACAGACAGACAGACAGACAGACAGACAGACAGACAGACAGACAGACAGACAGACAGACAGACAGACAGACAGACAGACAGACAGACAGACAGACAGACAGACAGACAGACAGACAGACAGACAGACAGACAGACAGACAGACAGACAGACAGACAGACAGACAGACAGACAGACAGACAGACAGACAGACAGACAGACAGACAGACAGACAGACAGACAGACAGACAGACAGACAGACAGACAGACAGACAGACAGACAGACAGACAGACAGACAGACAGACAGACAGACAGACAGACAGACAGACAGACAGACAGACAGACAGACAGACAGACAGACAGACAGACAGACAGACAGACAGACAGACAGACAGACAGACAGACAGACAGACAGACAGACAGACAGACAGACAGACAGACAGACAGACAGACAGACAGACAGACAGACAGACAGACAGACAGACAGACAGACAGACAGACAGACAGCAAAATAAATGAAAAGCTTTTCACCTAAGCGCTCACCTTGAGGGTGGTCAACGCTAAGATGATATCGGCGGACGGCCTCGCTTCGACCTGGAGCTCGTCGATGGAGAGAAAGCCCCAGTCGTAGACGCTGTATGTCCAGTAGCTCTCGTAATCCGCCTTACCCTTGGGTGTGCGGAAGGCATCACTGAAGTTGTGAGCATCGCTGCGATAGAAGGGGATGTTCTTCCTTAAATTTACATTATTACACTCATCGCGTAGATAGGAGCACGTAGTTATTACTGCAAGCACCTAGAAAAGTGTGTCTGCAGAACTCGCTACAACGCACAGGATCGAATTCCGCGAGAATGTTTGCAGGTGAAATCCGGCAACCATGGCTGTACGTGACGTAAAGCGTAGGCCACTGTTGAGGGAAAGAGTATTCTGGTGCCGATTATCGCCAAGATAAGCTACAGCAACCTGTTGAAATTCGTCTTCTTTACGGATTACGCATAATGTATCAGAACAGCGAGCTTTTACCCCTTGCGTTCGAAGAAATGCTGCAGTTATGTGGGCTTTATTACCGGTTTATTGCCGTAACACTGGGACATACAGATCGAGAATTGACACATACGCACCGCTGAAAAAAAACCACCGTCCTCGGCTCTTCCTCGCACTCTTTCAGTCGTACCTTCAGCATACGACGCATGGCTACGGTGTTATCGCATTTCAACTTTATACCGAACATCACGGGCGACGGCGACGGCAGAAATGCGCCTAGAGTGTCGATGCAATTGGCTATCGCAATAAAAGCGCGGAATTCGCTCATTAGCAAATGACCGTGCTTGTGTGATAAATATGAGATGAAACACCGAGTTTCTTTTTACGAAGCGATCACACGTCACAGTCGAAGTTGACACGCGAGTGTAACGCACCCTACATATTGAATGCTGCGTTTAATGCTGAATGACAGGTATACGTGACACGCCCTACTCCAGCGCTGGCTCGTTCGCTCTCAAATTTCGCACGGAGGTGCAATATCGCGACGCATGAAGTTTAAGGAAAGTTTGGAGGCAGAAGTTAGCCGTCTCGTCAAGGAATAAACCACAGTACCGTGTCGCGTACGGCAATGCTAGGACAAGGAGTTATGATTTTGCTTTAGCCAAAGCCACCCTTCCCCGCCGGCCAAACTTCGTAAAAGAACAACGCCCTCAAAAAAGAAAAGAAAGAGACATCTCGGTGAAAAGTCTGTCTACACTCCATATTTTTCCCTTCTCCACGATCCGTGGCACCCCTATTGGCCAGCTGGCGTCACGTGGGAAGGGCGCGCGGTCTTCGCTTGTTCACTCTCTCGCTGCGTCGCCATTTTCGCGGCGAAATTGTGAACGGGCAGGTGTGGTGTGTTCATTAGTGTTTTGCACGGCGCTGGTTGCGCCCGTCGTGGCTTTAATATTTCATGACGATAACAACCGTGGTCGTTCTTGCCGCGGTGTTAATGTGTTCGTGATGTTCCTACAGTCGTCGTGACCTGCACTCTACCTTCACATGCCAGAACCGATTCGGCGGAAACAGGAAGCTCTTCGCGATACCACTCAGCAAGCGTGATACTGCGAGAATGATTACCTCGGATACACCAAACTGACCGGAAAAAACATCAAGCTCTGACACACGTCGCGAGTGTGCGAAGTAATCGTGCGAAGTAATCGTGCGAAGTAATCGTGCGATTACTATGAAGTAACAGTATATTTGTCGGTTGGAATTTTTAGCTGTGCGTTATTACCTTTTGGTTGTCATGCCGTTGTACGTTTAGCATGTTCCTTACAACGATACCATCTGCGCGTTCACAGGAAGAAAGCGTGTGAGCATGTTACAGCGTACGCCGAACAAGGCGACGAGAACCTGCCCAGTGAAGGGACATTTCAGTGAGAATATCGTACCGCCGGTGCTGCCATATATGTGCACGTACACAATGTGTATAGTGCGAGCTGCTCACCTGAAGGACACGGACATGCCGTATCGTGTTCGTTGGCCAGCTTGTCCCTGTTTGACGAAGCTATGCACGGCGGAACTCTGTCGCTCGACCGCGAAATCGTTGTTTTCGGGAGACACTCCCAGCGAGTCGAAAAACACGAAGTCGCAGAGGCCGTCGTCCGGGAAGTACAAAGGTTCTGGACCATCCACCACGGTGCACACCGCCAATGATCGGCCGTCAACTGTAACAGCCGACGTTGATGACAAGTCAGGTGAATCCGCTCTGCGGAAATCAGGAAAGCCGATCTATGGTTTACAAAAGCGAAAAAGGGAATGGGCCCAGATCATAGGAGGACAGTGGCCGAAGTGAAGCGATAGCTTTCCGGCAAAGCTGCTCATGCTCCACCGATGCCTGGTTACTCTATCGCTACTCTTGAAATAAATTTACGCATTAGATGCTTGTGCCACGAAAACTTATATAACATCCTGA
Source organism: Dermacentor albipictus (assembly GCF_038994185.2). Classification (NCBI taxonomy): domain Eukaryota; kingdom Metazoa; phylum Arthropoda; class Arachnida; order Ixodida; family Ixodidae; genus Dermacentor; species Dermacentor albipictus. The sequence goes on along the minus strand of NC_091828.1, from coordinate 97,554,785 downwards.
TTTTACAAAAATAATTGTTCGTTGTAAATAAACAAAACCAGTAGTATGTTACATTTCATATTTCTGTCATCAGCGATGCTGAAATTTACTACGCAATCATCCAACGGAGGTTTCTCTCAAATCGTCATTGAGTCTCGTGAGGTAAGGTTCCGTTCCCGATCACAGCTCGGCTACATTATTGACTATATTATGTTTTCTGCGCGCTTGTCTGCCTTGATCATGGCCACTTCAAGGAATCTTGCGAGTTTTTTTTTTCATTTTTTTGGGTACGTGAAAACCCTCGTGCGATGACACTGGGGGCAGAGAAGATGTGCCTACCGGTTGTGGTCGACGGTGTCTTCGCTGTGTAGATGACCTCAGTGACGACGTCTCCTTGACCACTGCCGCCGCTGCCACCACTTAGCACTTCGTCGTCGTAGCCGTTTCCACCACCCGTTGCTGCAATAACGACCGCGAGAGAACGAATCCAACGTCCAAGTTCGATTTGATTTGATTTATTGATTTCCATTTACACCACACATGTACAGAGTAGTGGTAAATGGAGGTGGGTGAGGGAAAAAAGCCGCACGGACACGGCTTGAGGTAACCTCATCCCCTTAGGTACAGTATGGCTGCATGGGGTAACACATCAAGCGCCATATAAATTACATTTATGTAGTGGCCATAAAACATTGCAGTTATACAATATATGAAAGAACAGTGAAATATTTCCACAATAACAATGCAAAACACACTGCGGCATTGAAATAAATAAATGACATACACTTGGTAACATAAACAAAAAATAGGAACACAACACACATTACTGATCATTAACAAACGTGCTCTAGAGAGGTGAAAGCAATAGAGTTTTAAATTCTGACACTGATAAATCCTGTAAATTGAAGCCTGCTCTGTCGTATAAATTCAGTAATCTTGGAACGTTGTTACACAACATTTGACAACCATAGCTAGTTCTAGAGCGCGGAACCTTCCAGACTTCAGGTGTACAAGTTGAATAACGGTATGAATTGACGGATAGATTTGCAAGTTCTAGAAGTATTGTTACGTTCGGTATTACAGTAATACTCGCGTAATAAGCTGCAGTTATAGATGTTATGGGCTGTCGCAATGCTGTATTTCTTGAACAGGTTTTCAGTATGGGCGGCAAGTGGTACATTTAGCGATGACACGTATTTTCTTCTGCATACGAAATCATTTACTCAAGTTACATTCAGTTGTGGTGCCCCATACAAGATGCCCATAATGTATGTGAGACACGAATAAGGCATTAAAAATTAATAATATCACAGAGACGGGTAAGGTATATCTGTAGCGATTTAAAACACCAGTTATGCGGCTAAGTTTTTGGAGTACAAAGCTTACATGGTCGTCCCATTGCATGGTACTCGTGAAGTGTATCCCTAACACCTTAGCAGAAAGAGTGAGTTCTATATTTGTGGATCTATACGCTAATGTTAGATCTGCAGGAAGAAGACTCACGCCTTTGGTATGAAAAATTACCGCCTTTGTTTTCGCCGTATTTACATTTAGACAGTTCTCAGTGGACCAATAGGATAGGCTGCGCAAGAATTCATTTGCCATACTAATTAAATTGGTACAAAAACCGGACGAGATGAGAACACTTGGGTCATCTGCGTAAATTATAAATTTCGCTTTTTCGTAGATGGGAGTAATATCGTTAGCATATAAGTTAAACAGCAACGGGCCCAAAATGCTACCTTGTGGGACGCCACAAAGTATTTCTTTGGTTAACGATGTATTGTGGCCTACAGAAACAAACTGGCGTCTGTTATTAAGATAGGATTTTAATAATTGAAGTGGAATGCCTCTAATCCCATATTTCTCTAGATTGTAGAATAAAATGTTGTGAATAATATGATCAAACGCCTGTGTAAAGTCGACAAATATGCCTATTGTTAATAGCTTATGTTCGAAGTAATGCAATATAAGTTCCTTTTGATCGAGAAGAGCTAATTCAGTCGACCTGTTTTTACGGAAACCGTATTGAGCATTTGAAAATATCTTGTACTTTTCACAGAACGAAGAGAACTGACTTAGAATAATTTTTTCAAGACCTTTTGAAAAAACAGGGAGGATCGAGATCGGGCGATAATTTTTTATATCTAGTTTATTACCCTTTTTAAATAATATTACTACCTAAGCAACCTTCATATATTCTGGAAATACGCCTGTGGAAATGCACAAATTATAAGTATGTGTCAAAACAGGGGCTATATTATATATACACGGCGGCCGCATTTCGATGGGGGCGAAATGCGAAAACACCCGTGTGCTTAGATTTAGGTGCACGTTAAAGAACCCCAGGTGGTCAAAATTTCCGGAGTCCTCCACTACGGCGTGCCTCATAATCAGAAAGTGGTTTTGGCACGTAAAACCCCAAATATTATTATTATTATTATATTATATATAACAAATTTTATAGGTAGAATCGGAAGACCATCGGCATCGCAGCTGCGAGATGTCTTGAGTCTTAGGTACACAGAACATACATCCGAAGGCATGAGTGGCTGAAAAAATATTGTGTTTCCGTTTGGAGTAATGTGCACATTGTGCGGCATGGGATGATTGAGGTCAACGTCTCTGTGTGCAAAATAATCATTGAAAGCGTTTGCCAAATCCTCCTTTACCAACAATCTTTACCAACAATAACGACCGCGAGGGAACGAATCCAACGTCCAAGTTCGCATTCACCAAAGGAACCTTAATGACCGCTCGAAACCACCCTCATAAAAAGTGATCAAGAGAAACGCTCAATAAATGAAGCTTTGATAGATGTTCACCGCTCTGAAAACCTCGAAGCGTTCTTATTTCTTCTCCTTCGTTTCTTTTACTGCCAGGAACCACTCGGTCTAAGAAACGTTTGTACTAATACACGCTCACTTTTTTTTTGCCTTTCGGCAATGTTGTCTTAACTATTGAGAGCCGTCAGTTGTAGGCAACAAACCATCGAATCTCTGAAGGCTTAAATACAGTAAGTTCAAATAGTATGGATCGCGGTGTTAATTTACTGTGAATTTGTCATTTCTTTCAGCTCGATAGCTTTCCGGCAAAGCTGCTCAGATACGGTGCTGCTCCATCAATGCCTGGTTACTCCATCGCTACTCTTGAAATCAATTTACGCGTTAGATGCTTGTGCTACGAAAACTTATATACCATCCCGATTTTGCAAAAATAATTGTTCGTTGTAAATAAACAAAACCAGTAGTATGTTACATTTCATATTTCTGTCATCAGACCCGCCGTGGTTGCTCAGTGGCTATGGTGTTCGGCTGCTGAGCACGAGGTCGCGGGATCGAATCCCGGCCACGGCGGCCGCATTTCGATGGGGGCGAAATGCGAAAACACCCGTGTGCTTAGATTTAGGTGCACGATAAAGAACCCCAGGTGGTCAAAATTTCCGGAGTCCTCCACTACGGCGTGCCTCATAATCAGAAAGTGGTTTTGGCACGTAAAACCCCAAATATTATTATTTTTATTCTGTCATCAGCGATGCTAAAATTTAATGCGCAGTGATCCAACGGACGTCTGTCTCAAATCGCCGTTGAGTCTCGTGAGGTAAGGTTCCGTTCCCGATCACTTAATCATAGCTCGGCTACATTCTTGACTATATTATGTTTTCTGCGCGCTTGTCTGCCTAGATCATGGCCACTTCAAGGAATCTTGCGAGTTTTTTTTTTTCATTCTTTTGGGATTTTCATTCTTTTGGGAGCAGAGAAGATGCGCTTACCGGTTGGGGTCGACGGTGTGTTCACTCTGTAGACGACCTGAGTGACGACGTCTCCTTGGCCACTGCGAACGCTGCCGCCACTTAGCACCTCGTCGTCGTAGTCGGTTCCATCACCCGTTACTGCAATAACGACCGCGAGAGAACGAATCCAACGTTCAAGTTCACATTCACCAAATGAACCTTAATGGCCACTCGAAACCGCCCTTAGCAAAAGTGATCAACAGAAACGCTCAATAAATGAAGCTTTGATATTATTCACCGTTCTCAAAAACTCGACCCGTTCTTCTTTTTTCTCCTTCGGTTCTTTTTCTGCCAGGATACCACTTGGTCGAAGAAACATTTGCAGTAATACAGGCTAACTTTTTTGTTGCCTTTCGGCAATGTTGTCCTAACTATTGAGAGCCGCCAGTTAAAGGCAACAAACCACTGAATCTCTGAAGGCATAAATACATTAAGCTGAAGCGGCCCGGATCGCGGTGTTATTTTACTGTGCATTTCTCCCTCCTTTGAGCTGCGATTCCAGCAGAGTCATCTCAATAGTCATCGTACAGGAAGTCTCGAGATTTCGCCAGCTGCCCCGTAAACAGCTATCGCTCTAACAACTATCTCTGTAACAGCTATCGCTGTAACATCTGTCTCTGTGAAACGCTTTCCGCGATGTTCCCGCAGGTAGCGCATACTCACGCACCCAATATGTTGCTACACTATGGCTGGGCACCGCGTCAAGTTCCGAGCGTGGAACAACGGAGACGTTCGCAATAGCGAACGAGGAGCCTTGCAAGCACTTCGCGGGACCCAAACATTCGCGTGATCTGAAGAATCTTGGCTTACCATACGGGAACACCAGCGCGAAGAGAACGTAACTGGACCTTGTGCCATCTGGTGTTTGTATCGTTTATGTCCAAGCCGAGGCAATCCATTGGAACCTAATGCATCGCTTTCATAGCAGCTTGCCAAACAATGTTGGAAATTGGCTTAGGGACTTGCCCAAAAATTGTGGCTCAATGGAATTGCGAGGAAGCGAAGGACTACAACGCTATTCATTCACGATCCGTGATAGCATGAGTGCAGCTATAATAGGTAAATAGAGAAATAAGTGATACTGCACCGAAGGCAACAGACGACGCTATCCGTGCAAGTCATTTTTTATCTCCTGCGGCAAGTTATCCCTAGGGTTTTTACTGGTTTGTGAAGAATCTTGTCTGAAGCTGTTTGTGTGTCATATGAGCCTTAGAGATGTGCCATCAGTTGGAATTTTATTTGCGATAAAAATAAATATGTAATGATAGCACTCGCTCACGTCTTGTTATCCGAAGGATCTTTGGCTCCTTCACCAATTATTTATGTGCATAAGCACGTGTGCCAGGGGTACCACGTGCAACAATATTATTTCAATCGCACTTTTATGAGAAGAGTCCACTTTCGTATAGCGTGGATCCTGTTAAATTACGGACGATATACAGTGCATCCAATGTCTCTACATAAGCAAATACGTATTTGTTTGCAAATTTTGTTTGCGTATGATATCCTAAATCTGTTTAATAATTAGCGTAGCACCGAGTAATTAAAATGTCGTCTTATATAGTTCTTGTGAGCCTAGCGCAAAATGTGTTTGCTCTCAACTTTTTTTTGTGGCTGAATAAATTCTTACAATAGCTCACACGGTTTCACGAATATTCAACACGACAGCAAAGCAAGGCATTGTGGTGTGCGTTTATTCAACATGTCTACTTTAACTGTCAAACCTACCCATGGTTTCAAGGCCGTTGAAGACAAAACAATTCATTAGGCCCAATGTGGCGTTTGCATGCCAAGGCGCCTCTTGAGGCTTGTGGAAGCCAGGATTGCTGCGAACGATCTTGGAAATTGGGTCTGCCAGCCATTCGTAACTTGCGACTCAAGTACGTTGAGGGAAGGTGGAAGATTTATTCACAATATTCGGCGATGAGCGACAACCAGCGCGTAGCAACATCGTGTATTCCCACTGAAGAGGCAGCCATGGATGACGACATGTTTCACAACGCTGCTTCTTGGCTTACGTTAACAATAAGTACGTACGCCGAACTCGGCAAATATTGTTACACGCTCGTTACAGATATCGTTTTATCCGAACTATTGCTTTATTCAAACATTTCTGGTTTTCATACCAGGGGCATGCACTTCACTTCGGATTACTCGATGTGCATTGGCGGTGGACTGCGCTTAATTGAGAGTTGTACAAAAGCATTTCCAACCCAACGTAAGTGCATTACGTATGTAAAGAAATAGTTTTGGCCTCACTGCGCATGTTCCGTACGCGTTATTGATTTCTGCGAAGTACGCACGTTGTGCTAACCTACGTCGTTTGACTAGTTTAACCAAATTGGCTTAAGTTATGCTTGACAACATAAGAACTAGTGTTGTCGAACATGGAGGACACCCATGGCTCCCACTACTGCGTGAATTCCCGTGATGGTTGCGCTTTCGTTACCGTTTCTCATTAGTAAAAGTTCAAATGAGCTTTCTTTTCCTCTAAACTCACCCTAAAAGTTTTGAGTGCATAGTGCATCCTATTTCCGAGATCATTTGACCATTCCGGCATCTGTAGGATTAATGATATGCGCCGACAAGAAAGGGCTAATGGATTGTCTTGCCTTAGAGATGTCTAGCACGAGACACCAGTTGGCGGCCCGCATTTTAGGGCCTTCCTTATAATTTCGCTCCTGTACCTTAAACTAAGTGTCTTGAAGGGACGCGAAGCCCTGAGGTATAGCAAAGGCACTACCGTTTATCGTACCAGGCGACAAACGCTAATCTGAAACTGTCAAAATACGAAGTGCGAAGCCGCAAAACACGCACGACAGTGCACGGGGCAGCACACACGGTAATTCTTCGCGTTGTTTCGTTATCCACTCGGAGAGGCAAAAACCGCTGTGATGCCTACACCAAATCTTGCAAGATATTTTTTATTCATGAAGTCCCCCGCGGGGATTTATCGCTCACGGCCAACGCCGCCGACGACACCGGCTTTTCTACGACACGAGCTCCTTAACACTGTCGCGTTAAAACGGGACGGCAGCTCCTTGAACCTATCTTACACGTGACGAGCCCCGACAGACAAGGAAGCTGCGCTCACGGGCGTAATCAGAAGTTTCGCTGATATCCTAACTGCCGAGCGCGATGCGTTTCCAACATGCGTCTTGCGAACTCCCACACTCTCGGAGTGCCCTCTGCCCTACTTTGGTTCCTGTGAACCCATGCGAGTTCAGCAATACACCACCTATGACGATGTAGTTCATTTCAGGTCCCGATGACTTTTTTATGACGAGCGTTTACTGTACGGGTTGGTACGACACAGTCGCTGATGTCACAAAAGAGTAGCGAATCACGTGACACAAGATAACACGAACCCACACCGCGCAGCTCGGCGTGTGTGCCTCTCTTCTTTTGCCTTAGTGTAGTACGTTCGTTTAGCATATGTGGTCCAGGGAAAGGAAGCAAGCCCGACGCATGCGCGTTGAGGTCGAACGCGCTACTTCTGCACGCAAGAAAAACATTTGTGTTTGCTTGCCTATAAGCGCTATTTTTAAAGAAGGAAAGCCCACTAATCGGCAGTGTTGCTGCTTACGTTCAATGCTGAAGATCACCATGGAGAAAATGGCGGCTATCAGCGTGCACATGGCGAGGGTACCAATGACTGCAATCAGCCACCACTTGCGGTTGTTCTGCTTGGAGCTGGAGGAACACGAATTGAAGGGGGTGTGTTCTGAAGGCCTCTCGTTATACCACGTGAGAGAAACATATAAGATAAACCAAGAGCTTGCAGCAAAAAGTGCGTCGCAACAGAAGTGAATGCAGGTTTACTTACTCCGAATCTGCGCAGCGTAGAGGAAAAAGGAAACGTCATTAGTGATGCGGTTTCTGCGAGCTACACTGTACGCTCGATTCCGTTTCTCTGCAAGCTATCAACGCTCGTAGAAGCGGTCGTCAGGACATTCACGGCTTGTATGTTGTCGAGCATTCTGTCGATCAATTTCAGTCCCGTGAAGACGGGCTGCCATTTTCATGAAGCTTGACGCTTCTTAGGAGCCTTGTTTAGGCGCGTCTCGAGTGCGCGTAATCGAAGACGACTGTAGCGACTATGCGGCCCACGGGACGCCAGGTTTTCCTACTTCGCTCCAATGTGGCTACATTTGAGATCTCTCAGATTAACTGCCTTTTTGACTTCAGTAACCGATTACTGATTGGCATGCTTCTGGTATCAGCAACGAGTACCTTCGGTTGCGACTGCGGGTCCGAAGATGCTGTATATTCTTTCCGGTCCGCGGAGGAATAAGGGAACGTGGGGCTGGGCCCGGATATCCTGGGCGCTTTACGCACAAGTTTATGTCACATATTTAGAAGTTTCAGAGAAGTGCAGAAAGATAAGTACACGATGAAGTTGCAGCAGCCGATGACTCCAGCAGGCCGTCGCTGTTTTTATGCCCTGCGTGGTGATTGTTCAGTCGCCTCCCCCAATCCGGCGTCAGGAGACCGATCACCTCAAGGTACTCCGAAGGGAGCTTTGTCGGAAACATACGCACAACACTGGCCACAAACAAGGGATGGAGGATAGCACACTGACTCCGTCTCCGGCATGGACGCGCCAATTCGGGTGGCTGAGAGGTGAAGAACCGTCGCCTCACTAATTGCCTAAACCTCTCCTGACACGGTGTTAGGTATGGCCGGACGCCACGGGCCCAGTGGGTGCTACGTCAGCCCCTTCCCCTCTCATGGTCGGGGCCCGTGGGTGCTGCGTCATCCCCACGCTACCGGAGAGGTCACTCACCCGACGCTCTCCCCGGATTCGTCGAAAAGAGGATCGACATCCCCTTCACCAGTCTCTTCGGGGGCGTGGGTTCGAATCCCACCGCTGCCACCAGTTTGTTGCACCTCAGGGCGATCCCTCCGTCAGCAACCAGTTTGTTGCATTTGTAGGCGATACCACTGCTAGCGACCTGTCTCTAAGCTCCACCGACATTACTTATTGGGTAGCGTGGCGTTGTCGGCGAGCGAGCTGCAGGCATCCGGTGGATCATGGCTCACTAGCGAAACGTCGTCTCGCCCTTGCTCGGTCGCCATGATCCACCGGAGCGATTGCGATACGAAGTAAGGATAGCTGTTTTATCTGCTGTATAAACTTGTGAACAGAAACACACTAACTAAATTAACAGGCATGGTGTCACGCGCGCACGAGCAGACAAGAACAAATCTCACTCGATGACCGCGGAAATTCGCCTCGAAAACGCCGGAGAGAGCAAGTGCGGCAGCAGCAGCGAGCGAACGGACCTTCGTGCCGCGTCTCACATCGACGCGAACTAAGCCGCGGAAACACAGCACGCGCCGGTCTCTATGCACGTCGCAGATGGCTTTCATGATGCATCGGTACGGGTGTCGAAGTAGAATGCGCCTCCCCCTCCCGGCGCTCGCCGTGGGGCCTCGCGCGCGACGGAAGACGGCGCGCTTGCTCGCCGCGTCCCTCCCTTGCGTGTGCGAGGTTGAGCCCCGAACGCCGGCTAACCCTCGCATGCTTTCCATCGCACACAGAGCAGACGGCGCGCGGCGACGATTGTATCGCCCTTGGACTTAATACGGAACCTCACGGCGACGGCAACGGCAGAAATTCGCCTAGTGTCGCCATATAATTGCTATCGCAATAAAAAACATCTCTAAGCGAAAGCTGTCTTACAACAAATTCTTCGCAAATCTTTTGGTTCTTGGCTTACTTGCTGTCGAAATAAATGGGTGCGAGGACGCGTGAGAGAATAATTGGAGTCCGTGGTCGTGTAAATCCGACACGCTTTTTCAACAAATTTTAGAAGAGCACAACGTTCTTGCCACTTACTCTCTATTGGGGTCGGTCCTGTCGTGGGATCTGAAAGATGAACAGTATGTTGCAGATCGAAGCAAGCAACTTCCAGTAGAGTCGGTCAAATAAGGCTTACGTGGAACCAGAACACATGGCTAAATACACTGATAAAAGTGCCCAAGCGTGGGTGAAATCATCGGAAAAAAACCTAGATTAAGCTTGACACGACAGACTGGACAAATATAAAAATGAAAACAAGAAAGCCGGTAGAGATGCTATTTTCTAGCTGCCACGCCAAAACACCTTCATCTTCCCGACGCCGCAGCTTTGGGAGCATCGGTGCATGTGGACGAAATGAAAAACGATCGTGATGAATTCAAAACTAAGTAATAGATTGCGCCGGAACCTTTTCTTCCGAAACTGCCGGCATGAAGGATGTTCAAATTTCCGAAAAATACTGCTGATTCCGCCACACGGGCTCGGTGTCATCAGCATTTCGGTTTATGCACGATAACAAGAAAAAAAGGTGAGACCTTCGTCCCAAATTCTCTCCCTTGAAACACGCCTAAATATTTGCAAATATCACCATGATCGAATCGTCTTTAGGTTTACGATCACTATGCTTTCACGTGAGAATCCGTATGGAGGCCCAATATACCCCCAATATGGATACCCCAATAAAATCTTAGAAATGAACACCGCGCTGTTGCCATTTACACATCGAACTGGTCGCTCCGCCACACTGAGCTGAAAATTCAAAAAGAGAAAATAGAGGCGGCACAGTTGGTCACAGTGGAGAAATCATGATGTGCGTCAAGCCTGCGTTTGAATGCGACTCTACAGCTCTACGCTACGCAACCATAAAATATCCCTGCAGTTAAACGCCTCTGCCCCAGTGTGCATTTCTGTAGTTGCTCGTAATTACACTGCTGCACTACAAGTATTGAACGATTTACTTACTCGGGAACCCAGTGGGAGCGTAGGGGGCATCTGTAAACGAAAAGGCGGGGCGAATAGTTAAGGACATGCGTCATAGAAATGTATTCCCTTTTCCTAACTTCTGCGAACCTGGTTTGCAGCATGTATATATAGATCGTAAGTCCACACTCATAAAAAACAGTGTGTTGTTAGCTTACCTCTCACAGGCTACATTTGATGTTGTTACATCGAAAATATTCAGCCCTCTTTCTTCAAAAACTCAGTGTGTTTTGGGACGAAAGGAAAGGACAGGTGAGGAAATTGGTAACTTTTGAGGACTTCCTATACGGGGCGGAGGGGGGGAGGGGAGGTCGTACTATTATGGTCTAACTTTCATCCTGCCGTCGACCTGCTGCGGTGGCGGCTCTGTGAAAAACCACGTTCTACTTCGGAACACAAAGTCGGTGGTTCGATTCCAGACGGTGGTAGGCAGTTGTCCGACGACAAACAGTTTTATAACTGTGCAAACAAACGACTACGGAGAAAGGGCTCACAGGGACAGACGCAGTGTCTTTCAAGGACTGCGTCTGCCCTTGTGTGCTATCTCTCTCTCTCTGTAGGAGGGTCCCCTCTTTTTTGCTGATTTTTTTGTTTCTTTGCCGTGGCGGCTACGCCTTTCGGGCCACAATGGCGGCTTCGTTTTGGGTCTCTGCGCTCACACGTGTTGCTCCGTAGGTTTCGTACAGAGGCAAAGGCACTGTGCGGGCAGGTTCGCGTTGGTCTCCGTGTTTTGTTTTGCTGCATTAGCTGGACCGTGCTCTCCCGAATTTCTATGTGGCCAGGTGGGACACGAGGAACTAAAGATCGTGAAATGAACGCGCATGCAACGCTGTACGCAACGTACCGCCCCACGGCAATGGCAACGGACGAAGTAATATCCGCGGGAAATACTTCCCTCTTTGGCGGAATCATGCTAACGTGCTAACGATTGTTTAGTACTGCTGCGGAGCGCGCGCGTCCGAGCACCGCGGTTTCGCGCAGCGTGGCGTGGTTTCGCGAGAAATGTAAACAAGAGAGGAGAGCTGGCCCGATAGGCGGAGCAACGCCATGAGCAACGCCAACTTCCGGCTTCACTTTAGCTTCACAAAGAGTGACGTCAGGGCCTCTCCCGAGTTTCCGTTCTCCGTGGGTACGGGTGTCGAAGTAGAATGCCCCTCCCCCTCCCGGCGCTCACCGTGGGGCCTTGCGCGCGACGGAAGACGGCGCGCTTGCTCGCCGCTTCCCTCCCTTGCGTGTGCGGGGTCGAGCAAAGAACGCCTGCTCACGCTCGTAAGCTTTCCATCGCACACAGAGCAGACGGCCCGCGGCGACGACTGTATCGCCCTTGGACTTAATACGGAACCTCATGGCGACGGCAGCGGCAGAAATTCGCCTGGTGTTGCCATATAATTGCTATCGCTATAAAAAGACAGCTCTAAGCGAAAGCTGTCTTACAACAAATTCTTCGCAAATCTTTTGGTTCTTGGCTTACTTGCTGTCGAAATAAATAGGTGCGAGGACGCGTGAGAGAATAATTGGAGTCCGTAGTCCTGTAAACCCCGACACACTTTTTCAACAAATCTTAGAACAGGACAACATTCTTGCCACTTACTCTCTATTGGGGGCAGTCCTGCCGTGGGATCTGAAAGATGAAAAGTATTTTGCAGATCGAAGCAAGCAACTTCCAGTACAGTCGGTCAAATAAAGCTTACGTGGAACCGGAACACACGGCTAAATGCACTGATAAGAGTGCCCAAGCGTCGGTGAAATCATCGGAACAAAACCTAGCTTGTGCTTGACACGACAGACTGGACAAATATAAAAATGAAAACAAGAAAGCCGGTAGAGAAGCTATTTTCAAGCTGCCACGCCAACACACCTTCACCTTCGCGACGCCGCAGCTTTGGGAGCGTCGGCGCTTGTGGACGAAATGAAAAACGATCGCGATGAATTCAAAACTAAGTAATAGATTGCGCCAGAAGCTTTTCTTCTGAAACTGCCGGCATTAAGAATGTTCAAATTTCCGAAAAATACTGCTAATTCCGCGACACTGGGTCGGTGTCATCAGCACTTTGGTTTATGCACGATATCAAGAAAAAATAGGTGAGACCTTTGTCCCTATATTCTCTCCCTTGAAAAACACCTAACGATGTTCAAATATCACCATGATCGAATCGTCTTTCGGTTTACGATCAGTATGCTTTCACATGAGGTCGTATGGAGGCCCACAATACCCGCAATATGGATATCCCAATAAAATCTTAGAAATGAACACCGCGCTGTTGCCATTTACACATCGAACTGGCCGCTCCGCCATACTGAGCTGAGTATTGAAAAAAGAGAAAACAGAGGCGGCACAGTTGGTCACAGTGAAAAGATCGTGATGTGCGTCAAGCCTGCGTTTGAATGCGACTGCATAGTTCTACGCCACGCAAGCACAAAAGATCCCTGCGGGTAAACGCCTCTGCCCCAGTGTGCATTTCTATAGTTGCTCGTAATAACACTGCTGCACTACAAGTATTGAACTATTTACTTACTCGGGAACCCAGTGGGAGCGTAGTAGGGATCTGTAAACGAAAAGGCGGGGCGAATAGTTAAGGACATGCGTCATAGACATGTATTCCTTTTTCCTAACTTCTGTGATCCTGGTTTGCAGCATGTATATATACATGGTACAGTAGCCCAAATCTTTAACTGGTGTGCGGGAGCGGCGACTTTTCCGTGCGTCAGCGCCGTTTGACGGGGCGAGGCTGGAAACAGTCCGAGGCTAAGCGCATGCGGACAAAGCGCGCTCAGCTGGGCCCATCGTCTACTAGGCTGTTTCCAGCCTCGCCGCGTCATACGGCGCTGACGCCCGGAAACGTCGCCGCTCCCGCATACCAGTTAAAGATTTGGGCGACTGTACGTCCACTCTTATAGGAAACAGTGTGTTGTTAGCTTACCTCCCACAGGCTACAATTGATGTTGTTACATGGAAAATCTTCAACCCTGTTTCTTCAAAAACTCAGTGTGTTTTAGGACGAAAGGAAAGGACAGGTGAGGAAATTTGTGATATTTAATGACTTCCAATAGGGGGCGGGGGGCATTATGGTCTAACTTTAATCCTGGCGTCGACCTGCTGCGGTGGCGGCTCTGTGAAAACCACGTTCTACTTCGGAACACAAAGTCGTTGGTTCGATTCCCGACGGTGGTAGGCAGTTGTCCGATGCCAAACAGTTTTATAACTGCGCAAACAAACGACCACGGAGAGAGGGCTCACAGGGACAGATGCAGTGTCCTTCAAGGACTGCGTCTGTCCTTGTGTGCTATCTCTCTCTGTGGTCGTTCATTCGCGTGGTTATAAAACTGTTCAGTAATATGCGCCAGCTCACCGAACAATAGGTTATTCTAGGCCACATTTGTCCGATGACGTTGATTCGACTCACTGAGCGCGCGCCATCCTGACGTCGCAAGCTAAAGAAGCCCATCCCAGCATGTCGAAATGGATCAGGGACCTTCCAATTAGGCGTGTCTAAATATAGCCTACTGTCAGCTTGATACGTCACAATCCTACTCAACCTCCGATGAAATGAACGAACTAATCAACCAAAAGTGCCAACGCACGCCCTCAACCAAGTCCCAATGATAGCCGTCAAGAGGCGTCCCAGAATACGAGACGTGTGCGCTAAAACGGCGTAGGCTGATTCGAAAATTGGCCTTGAGTGACAAACGGCTAATATTGCGAAAACAGCACGTACCCATCTCGCTGGGAAAGAAAGGCGGTTGTAGCAGGCCTGGCTGACACGATAACAATGGCTTCCGCTTCTTGGCACTTCGTCTTCGTTATTGTCGTTGCGTTTCTTTGAAATTGGGCACGTGCCCACGAGCAATGGTTTTGCCAAACGTTCGCCATCGAAACAGCATAAAATTGTTTTTTTGCCCGCCAGCTTAAGCCTACATAATGCAATTGTGAAAAGAAAAAAATTGAAAATAAACCTATATGTAACGGACAGACGCTGCTATCTTGGGATGGCGATGGCTAGTTTCGTCGGTATGTTGAAAGTGAAACCAAATGCCGCCCACATTGAGGGGATGACCAGGACAGGGGATCGTATGCAATAATCTAAATCTCCGCCACTATTTCAAAAACTCTCGTTTACCGCACACCTTAATAGAAACAGAATGATTGGACGTGAAAGAAAACTGTACTCAACACATACCTAAATTGGGAGTCGCCTTAAATAGTCTCCAAAACAATTTTCTTTTCCGTACATAATAGAACTTATTTTTCTAAACGCGGGAAGTACTTCCGCAAGCAAAGCTTATTCGTAAAAAAAAAATAATGCCACAATCCGTAGCATTAAAGAAGGCTGAACCGGAAGACTGACAAGCGCGCGTGATCGCGAAACGTGACGTATACCCACGACGTAAGCTTACGTGTGACGTCTTTCTCATACGTGCAAGACTAAAGCGTTCCACATAAAAAAAAACGCCTGACAATTGCAGTTCAGTCCCCTTCTGTTTGCTTGAATTAGTGTCGAAACAGATTTTGCTCGAAGAGGGTCTCGGTCGAGCTTATACGCCGGCGCAGGTTGGCCCCGGCGTAAGAATGTGATTTCAGTCATTGTCTCACATTGTTATCACATTGTCGCACATTGTCATTTCAGTCATCATCTCACATTGTGACTGTTCTGCTTATTTGCTTTTGCGTTCTATTCAGTGTGCCTCTTGTCTTTGTTGTTGTTGTTGTTGTTTTAATGCGAATCCACAGGCTGTATTGTAAGAAATTGTAACCATATCTTTGTTTCTATCCTTATCTTCTGTCACCCCCCCCCCCCCTTAAGGACCCCCCGACAGGGGTCCTTAAGGAAAAATAAATGATGATGATAAGGGCACGCTCCTATTGCGCCTGCCGGCTCTGCCGGAGCCACCGCAGCAGTCTCTATCGCTTCAGCTGTTGGCACGGGCGTTGAACGCGCATACGACGGCGTTCCTGGGCCGCTATCTTGTACACGTTCGAAAAGCCTACGCGATTGTCCAGGCTCGCGGCCTAGGCCAATGTAGTCCAATCGCGTGAGGCGAAGTCGAACGTCGGCTTTTCGACCGTGTACAAGATAGCGGCCCTGCTGAGGAGATGTGAAGTACAGTGGTGCATGCACTGGTCTCAGCGGAAGGGACGGTTTAAACGGTCGAGCTAAATCCTTCCAATCATTTCATTGGTTGCCGACAAGCACCGGCATTCTTTTTTTTTCGTCTCTTTAGAAGCGCCGTCGTAGTGCGGCGCTTGTGACGTCACAGCCCGCTTTCAGCCCAATCCGTACGACACCACAGTAAGGCCGTGCACACGGCTTTATGACGTCATGTTACCTGGACCGAAACTTCCATTGCCAAGCCCCGCGTACAGGAATGCGGTGACGTCTAAAACTACCCTGGCATACTCGGCAGCGCCCCCGTTAGATTCTGTGGCACACGGGGTAGCATGACGTCATACGTAGCATGACGTGACGGATCAAAGTGCACCGGCCTTGTGCCATCTAGGAGGCGTCGACCACAAACCTGAGCTTTGGGAGTAGAGCACTATATCCAGCTCCAGCCTCGCAACGCCCGCCTCAGTTGGTACGTAGCCCCAGGGTCGTCGAAACCGGCGAAGTGGTCTCCTTTCCAGAAAACCGTTAAACGGTTTTCTGGAAAGGAGACCGCTCTGAGGACAACGCTTAAAGAATCCCCGAATAACGATGTTTATTCCCCTCTCACTCTCATCATCGCGCAAGCCATTTTATTCCTCTCATTTTACACCATTCTTAGGAGTCGAGTTGCAGGCCGTGGCTCGACACCATGGGTCGTCCTTTACCGTTTACTCTTCAAGCTTATTTTCAATCCGTCATTCTGAGGAGGGAGAGAAAGAGAGGGCGCGTTATTTGCGACGTTTGGTATAAGTTCACTGTCTATGTACGCCCCGGGTGCAAGTTGATAAACACACCTGCTTTTATTATCTTATCACTTACTTTCGTCTGCCGCATCAGCGACCACCGGACAAGGCAATATGTCCAGCTGCAACTAATGACACATGATGAGAGCAAGCCTATACAAGTTATAATAAAGGTTGTTCTTTTTTTAACATCAATCGCTAGTCTCAGCTTTCGAATGTTCCAGCAGACTCCTGATTGGTTGTTTGCCATCGGCGTCTGTTGAAGAATCGTTGAGTCTGTTTCCTAAATGTAAAATCCCGACGTTGCTGCAAGGCAATCGCGCCGAAAAAACACGCAGCTTTGCGTATGCACTTATCAATAGGGCTCGTTTCCTTCGCACAAATAGCGGTTCGCATCATCATCGTGCAGATTTGTACCAACGTACGTATACAGGATTGCCAGCATTATTTGAAACTTGGATTGGGCATTACTTGAAGACAATTGAGTCTTGTTGAGACTGCCGGATGCGCGAATAATTAATATGCTCATATGGATAAACAAACACTAAATCTTCGACAGCAGACGAAACTTGAGGTCAAAGGCGCAGGGTATGTCGATTGCCGTTGCAAAGTGGCATGCATGTCGGTAGGCAAAACATTGGACGACATAACGGAAACTAGTTTTAATGACGAAACTATTGACGATGCGACAGCGATACTTCGGACAAGTGTCAATATTTGCGTGCCACAAATTTCTCACGGTTTCTTTTATACCTTGTTCATAACTATGTTCAATAAAACCATCTACAGGCTCAACAGTTCTGTGCATTCGGCTCGTATATCTGCTCTACGCTCGTATCAGCTGATGTGCCTTGATGCTGACCAATGCTACCGCAACAAAAGCCTTTACTGAGTTTTTCAAAGTTATAATGCGGCTGTTTGTTATTCGCCATCTGAGTGACGGCCCTCATACAGAACAGCGTAGCCAGCATAAATATCGGTAAATAGGAGAGAGAGTGTTTGACCGTCAAAGATGAATGCTTGCTGACTGTATCGTTACTGTGCAGCGCGCGGTTGACTCTTGAACTTTCGTTGGCACTGCAAAAAAAGTAGGAAATAGGATAAAAAGATGATGCGGGAAAGAAGAGTCTGGTCGTTAATATAAGAACTCGCGTCTTATTAAGTATGACACGATCCAGTGAACCACGCGGTCAGCCGGGTCCCGCAGGTTCGATGGAAGAATGTATGTCTGTGACTGGTGGATGACGCCCAGTTTTTCTGCGCATCAAAAGCGTTGCCGTCGACTCCGACTCTCTAATCGGGTTGGCAATGACCATAGGGCTTTTTTTTTTTTTTTGAAGTTGTCACTCGTGATGACGATGCAAAGGGGTTTATTAACATACAAGAGGAGTAGGGTCAGTCCGGGCCTCTTATATGAAGTCTTCGGCTAAGTTTCGTGCCCGTTGGATCAGTGCCAGGCGGACCTCAGAGGTGCCATCGCGAAGGGCGCCTTCACACTGCTCTGGGATGCCGTAGGCAAGAAGGTAGCGGGGGAAGAGAAAGACGCACGAAGCGGTGCATTCTATACCGTAACGTAGGTGGAATAGGCACAGCCGTCAGCACGCTTAACACGAACGCTCCGCAGCGTGGCCTGGACCGGCTTGGACTGACTCCAGCGCCGCGAAGTGTTGTCGGTGTTGTGCTCTGTTATCTCGGCATGTTTGCGGCGGCTTACGACAGCTGGAGCGCAGCTCGATTTTACTGTTCGCCTTGTCTTTCGCTTGTGCCTGACCGGCGGGGAGAGTGCGCTCACTAGACATGTCCGTCTCGCCGCGTTTCGCTCGTGGCTGCGGTCTCACGCGCGTCCAGAAAACACGTTGCGGTTTCCTTATCTCGGCAAACCACAAACCATTCGTGGCGTTTGTAATGGTTGAACAATAAGTCAATCTGCAAGTCCGGTGGCACAGTTCATGTTCTTCATTTCTTATATTACCTGACAGCGCGCATTGGAGTGCTTTCGCAGGTGAATGTCTAGCTTCCTGCTTAGTCCACGCTGCACTGGAAATCCAATGTCCGGGCGTAAGAGCTGCGCGTGTCCTGGGCAAGAAAGACGCGTATATGCGATGCAACCTAACCTCTTAATGTCTAGTTATTGACCAAAAGGGCTAAGTGGCATCTTGTCGGATCAGAAACGGGCTTTTTTGGTAACTGGAAATACTCTGGCCATAGATACAATGTATCGAAATATCGCATCTTATAGCTTATAAGTGCACATAAGGTAACTGGATGCCCCCGTCGCATCTTGGTGACTTAAATAGCGGGTTCCTGATCTTATTCACAGTGTGATGCTTGACACTTTGCAATGCGTGTTTCCTATATGGTGTTTCGCTAGTTATCAAAAAGGCAAACTGCTGTTAATATATTAAATAGCTGTATGTTCCGACACTGGATCTTCAGTGCATCGTGGACTAAACAGGAAGCCAGACATTAACCTGCGAGAGCACTACGATGCACGCCGTCAGAGAATATAAGAAATGAAGAACATGAACAACTATGCCACCGTTTTTGCAGATTTATTTATTGTCCAACCTTTACATACGCCACAAACCTGCATTTGCTCTCCTTTTCCTATTTATCATTTCCTT
Source organism: Dermacentor albipictus (assembly GCF_038994185.2). Taxonomy (NCBI): domain Eukaryota; kingdom Metazoa; phylum Arthropoda; class Arachnida; order Ixodida; family Ixodidae; genus Dermacentor; species Dermacentor albipictus. Next base: position 97,535,718 of record NC_091828.1, on the reverse strand, counting down.
AAAGCGCCAGCTTTGAGGCTCGCCAAACCCGAAAGGCGCGCGGGCTGGCGCCCGCCATACCGCTTTGCCTATATAAGCAAATAGCAACGTGTTTTCTGGACGCGTGTGAGACCGCAGCTACAGCCACTGTACCGCAGCCACGAGGGAAACGTGGCGAGACGGACATGTCTAGTGAGCGCACTCTCCCCGCCGGTCAGGCACAAGCGAAAGACAAGACGAGCAGCCAAATCGAGCTGCGCTCCAGCTATCATAAGCCGCCGCAAACATGCCGAGATAACAGAGCACAACACTTCGCCACATAAGAACTATACAAACTTGACTTCGCGGCGCTGGCGTCAGTCTAAGCCGGCCCGGGCCACTCTGCCGAGCGTTCGCGTAGTGACTTCTGGTAGCTCGGTTCCGAATGTCGCTTTTGACTGCCGTGGGTGAAGCTGATTCAGAGAAGAAAAGCCACAAAAAGGCCGGCCGCCGAACATGAAACGCGAAGGCCTGCGGTGGTCTCTTATGTACATAAGGTCACCCACCAACTCAAGAAAGTTGCTTGCAGGCATGGTGTTTCTTTGGCGTTCTCTGCGCTAACAAGCTTCCAAAGCTATGCTCCCGCACCTGTGGAGAGAGCAGAGGAGGATGCCAAATTCGGCATGGTGCCTCATACGTGTCGTGCGCTGTCGGCGTGGTTTATGTCATTCCACTCTCCTGTGGTAAGGCGTACGTGGGCCAGACATGGCGCTGCGTCAATGAGCGACTCAGGGAACATGCGCAAAAAGTAAGCAAAAATGTAGGTAGAGGAGTGCACCTTGTTGCGCATATAAACTCCTGCAGCAGTTGTGAGGCGCAACTTGATCTGACGTTGATTCTTTGCAAAAGCAAGAAGGAGCATGCGCGGCTTGCCTTAGAGGCCTATACCACATAAAAAGACAAGGTGATAATTGCTTCAGTGTCACATCTTTGTCTCTGCACCCATCTGAATTTGAATTTCTACGTTTGCGTACGAGATCATTTGGCAGATCTCAGTAATGTAATCTGTGCGCCTGCGCGATTGTGTGGCCTAGGGTTTATATATGCATCGACGACGAAGAAATGAAGTTGTTAGTCAGCGCCAGTGTGTGCCGTATCTTCGTTTTGTGGTTCGTCTGAGGTGTTTGCGCTGTAAGTTTAAGTTAGGAATTATGTACCAACTATAAGCCCAAATTAAGTTTTACTGCAAGAATATTGCAGCATGGTAAGCTATGTGCGGATGATACTTGCAGCTTCAAGTTATGCAGAACATAAAGCCGCATTTCAAGGACGCACACGATAACGAACCTTTTGATCCTAAGATGCATCGCACATTGTCCCCGAGAAAGCAATAACACAAAAACATGCTAATAGATTCTGATCGCCTACTAGAATACCTCTTCGCATGTCCTTGTCCTCACGCACTTTCTCTCGCGCTGAAAAGGTAAAAAAAGCGTGGCACTAATGCGCGAGTAGCATTTATGCAAAGCCCACGTAAGAACTTCAGCAATTTTTACGTAATTTCTAAACTTCTATATCACACGTGCCTGCTTCAGATGCTCTAACACATACAGTTTATGAAACGAACGTCCGAGTATCTTGCACAGTTACGGGTTCTACAAACAGTGTTTCAGTGTTTCTACAATCAGTGTTTCTTTTTTTCAACTGACCGGTATTCGTGGCAATACTTAAAGCTAATCTAAAAAGGATAACACAAAAGGCAGGAACGCCCGCGTAAGAAAGGTGCTCTAAAATCTTTATTCGTATATAGACTCACCAGCCGTCTTTAAAGAGCACTTGTGCGATTATTGTTTTGACACGCTGTGATGGCAAAGAACACAGTACCAAAAACTGAATTCCGAAACTAACTCTTTATTGGGCGAATTTGCGCCCATAAAAGCAAGTTGCGCTCAAAGTACAACGATAACGGCGAGCACAGTCAGCCGTTGTCGAAAATGTCAATAGCGTGTACAGCGCATCGTCTTTTATATATGACCAGTGAAAAGTTCAAGCGTAATCGCTGGCACAAAGGCAACAGACAGAATGGGCTACATTAATCGAGAATGTTGCGATACACTCAGACGCGTCTTGCACCAAGCGATAATGCTTAGGATTTGTCAGCAGTTGAAAGGTGGTCACTGTTAAAACATAAACGAATTACATGCAGTGCACGCGTCAATATATTTCAACAAGGAGTTCGGACATCACCCGCAGGTGACACTTCCTCTAAACGATCCAGCGGCAGCTTCACGCGCGTTGTACTCAAGCAAGATGTAGTGCACGAACACCAAAAATCTCAGCTCAATGCACAGACAGGCACCAGGGCGTGCTTGCCGTTCGCTAGAATGCTTCGTCGCACTGTAATTACGCGGGGTAGCCGCTATTGCCGTGAGGACTTGCCACTCTTTGCGAATGCCCACGACGTATTTACTGGAGCATCTCTTCGGTAGGGAATACCCAGAATGCTGTTGGACAGGAGCGGAGCACAGAGAGCGCGACCTCGTCAAAATAGATTCATGGTTCCACGACGTCCGCTAACCTCAGGTACCGGACAATGTGCGCGGAGCAGTAGTCATTCAGCTGGTCCAACTGCTTGCTACCGTCTTCCTGGACCTCGCACGCGACCCGTTCCTGGACGACGCCCGTCATCCTCATGTACGCGTGCAAGTCAGCTTTTCGCAGAACTTCTGTGGCTTTCCTGATCATGGAAACGGCTTCGTCCTTCTTGGTCCCGGTCTTTTTGCGCCGGACACTCTCGACGAGTTCTGGGTGGTCCGAGAGAAGTTCGAAGGGGCGTGCGCATTCTGGGCTTCGGTCTCCCGTCACGAACCTGGTCGCCCGCTGGAGGAGGCCGCAGTTACGCCGCGCGACGTCCTGGGCAGCGCACATCTCGTCGTTCTGCTGCAAGCAGAAGGGAATCTCCAGGTAAAGTAGACTGTAGTTCTCAGCTAATCGCGGCAGAAGACGACCCAGAAATACAGCGACAGAACTGCCTCTGACGGCTGGGAGAATGAGCTCGTAAAGCTGTCGGCTCTTCAAAGCGGCGTCGGCGAGCATTTGACAATCTGCGTCACGCAATTCGATCGTTGAGTCCAGATAGATATTGCCGATGCGGTCATTCGAAGACAGTGCTTCGCACAAGTTAGACAGCGACTGACGTAGAGACTCGTCGTCCTCCTGTTGTATTTCGTCCCCTTCATCGCCAGAGTCATAAATCTCGATAATCAGCCGAATTTCCTTGATGGAGGTTGATCCCGTAATGTACGCAGCTAACGATGCAATCGTGTCGTTGTCGAAGAAATGAAGAGACACGCCAACTGACGTTATGTGGTGGCAAGTAGCGATGACGTTAAACACGTTGCTCAAAGCAGCCACGTCTTCTAGGAAGTAAAAGGAACTGACCACGACGCCTGTCACTGCCTGACAAGCAGAAACTGTCGGAACGTCCTCGGGGTGTATGAAGTAGTCTTCGATACACACCCTTTCGCCAAGGCCACCATCCCGTATTACGCGGCAAACTTCTTGAAGACCACCATCGCTCGGAACGCTTTGCAAAGTCAAGCTTTCAAAGGGGTGGTCGTTTGCAAGTGCTTCGAGCAAAAGGCAGCAGTCTTCGCTGGTGGACCACGTCAAGTCAAGCTCTAAAAGCTGTAGCGTGCGGTTCTCTTGCAAAGCTGACACCCAAGTAGGAAAGCCGAGTGCGCCGACGTTTTCATCCGGTTGCGGATTAACGAAGTTTTCATCACTTACCTCGAGCAGCAAGCACACATTCCGCAGAGACGGGCTACGGGCTACGCCTTCCAAGAACATCGCGCAGTCCTCGCTTGCAGCCTGACCTTCCACGAACAGATCTTCCAAAGTCGTCATTGTGCGGATGCCTTGTGCCAGCGTCTGCAACGCCGCGGTTGCGAACACAAGCTGGTGTTCTGTCAGGTTGAGTTTTCGGAGCGTCCCGTTTTTCTTGACCAGATATTCCGCGAACCACACCGATGCGGCTTCGAGGGGGCCTGATGCAAAGAAGCAGCCTCCGACAGACAGTTCAGTGATGGTGTCATTCTTGAGAAGAGCATCGATGAGCTTCTTCGCCATGACAACGCTTAGCTTCAGCGCCGTTACGTCCAGTGAAACCAGTGCCGCGCCATCTTTTTCCAGCAAGTGGGCGGGAATTTCGATTAGGTCCACGGAACAGGCATGGCCATTTGGGAACAGGTGTTCATCACTGGAATCGGCCGACTGCTCGAAGACTTCCAGTTGGTCGCTTGCGTTGCCGAATAGGGTGAGCCTCTCGAGTCTCGACGAGGATTTCAGGGCTTCGGCCAGCTGGCTTGTGTTCGCGGCACCGTAGTTTGCCGCCACTGAGACAATACATCGGTGCCGTTTGAGGAGCCAGCGTAAGAGGGACAGCGCTGTTTCTTCGTCGTGGGTGCACAATTCGCAATGCGGGTATCCGAGGCAAACGCCTGGCACTATAACGACGCTTAGGTCTCCTAGCTCGTTGCGAGACTCTTCTCTGAGCTGAAGGCCGGCGTGCCACAACACTTTGTTGCAGGCTGTCAGTTGCCGCAAAAGGTGACAGACGCGACTGTGGTCCCGTGTGCACGTTGAGGGAATCATCCCCGAACCAGCGACTTCACCTTTGCAAGAAGATCAGGATCTCTGGGGAACTGCGGGGAATTCTTGAAGTGCTACGCACGTCCCCGTTGCCTCGACCGTCTGTCGTGCGTGTATGTATTTGCAGTGGCCGCTTGAATTTTGCGCCGCCCATTTACACCCCTCCGCTGAACGCGAATTTGAACCGCACATAAAGGCATGCGCTTAATCTGTTGATACGCAATCAAATTTATTAGGGTCACGTGGGTCAGCAAAGTGACACGCGCGTCATTCTTTGGGTATTTCATTGGCTGTCACGTCATTATCCACCTGCAGAATCTATATGCGACCGTGACTGTCTGATTTACGAGTTGCGGCACCTGGACGAGTGTAAAAAATGAAACGTGACTCGCAGATTGTTCGGTAACAGTGCATTTATGCGTTCTGGGCACCGTTTAGGGCCTACTAAACGTCATTGTGTACATGAAGGCGCACGATATTCTGCCTTCAACCGATAAAAAAGAATCAAAATGTAAAACGAACAAAATAAATTTTATCAATTTAGAGGGATAAATCGTTCCACTCTTGAAGAAAAGCTTAGCGACGTGTATCAGAAGTGAACGGCTACACTGCTGACGAGGCTTTCTTGTGGATCCCGTGGCGTCACCGACGACGACCAAGGGACGAGGGCCGGCAAAGTCGGTCGCTTTCTTGAGGATGGTCTTGAACTGCTGGCGCGATGTCCCTGGGGTTGCTGTAGATATTGAGGACGAACACGCTGTTTCTGCGCTGATTCCGCTGCGGAACGTCGAGCAGGATCTCAACCATGACATGTTCAATTCTACCACTTGCCAGCTTGAGGTCGTGGGTGAGATGAGTCAGCCTTTTATCAATCAAGGTGCAAATCCCTCGCCCCCCCCCCTCCCCCGGGTTGGCCCGACACGGCCCTGTAGCCCTGGAGCGAGGCGGTGGAGACTAATGTTTCCTGGAGAGCAATGACTTGAGGTTTGACAGCGAAAGACCTGAAGAACTGCTGCAGAGGGGCTTTTTTGTTAGAATACCCCCTGCAGTTCCATTGCCAAATGCGAAAACTCTCTTTGGACCTATCCATTATGGCGGACCGAATGGACTACCACCAAACGGGTAGTAGTCCAGTAGGGCTGCGCAAGGACTGGGACATCCTGTCACCGCACTGGTGGGATACTGAAGTCTAGCTTCCTTTAGTATGGCGGGAACGGTGAGCGGTTGTACGATGGAGGCGGATGAAACCATTCGCGCCTCAATCGTCGATGCGATCAGCGAGAGCTCCGAGGCCCCTGTTGGGGTCTCCGAGTGCAACCTGAATTTGACGAACGTTATCGGTGAGACAATTGACGCTAGCAGTGACCTGTTTGAGGCCATCTGCCAGCCCAATGACAGTTTGCTTAATCTCGCTGACTTCTGCCGACAACGCTCCCGATTCACCTGTTTGTTTTATTACTGCTCCGCGTTTGGAGGACGTCGCAGTAGCGTCTACTGGAGCTGGGATTGGAGTCTCTGTGGCCCTGCCTGGCGCACCGTTATCCGACACATTCGAAACGGTTAAGCTTCGCGCTACCAAACGATAGGCGACGGATCATCGTGGCATCACCTTGGCGGCAGGTCTTCTCCGCAGCCCAATCGCGCGGCTGGAGCAATAGTTGAATTTTCTTTCTCTGTGGCTGGAGCACGAAAGGTAAAAGCGCAGCTGAACGCCACACTAGCTAACGGGCCGCTTTATGATTACCGAGCATACGACAGCGATAAAGCGAGAGCGATGGTCCCTCTCCCTCTCTTTTATTTCCGCCACCAGCGAGCGTCCGCGAGAACCGTTGACGGCAGCGCCGCGATAACGGAGCGTCGCTGCTCCGGGAACGATCGCCGCTGCTTCGGAACTTTTGACCAACACTGTATACATCTCCCGTAACACGCCCAGGTCAGACATCGAGCGTTTCGTGCGAATGCACTTCGCGGCGATGGCAAATGACCACACCACACCGGTCATCGTCGTCGGTGACCTTAACGTTGACATTGCCAAGCCGCAAAGCAGGTGGTTTGTCCAGCTCGCCGTCGACAAATCATCCTTGATGAGCTTCACCGACGCCACTAAACCAACAGCCACACATGGAACATGTATCAAAATAAAATAAACGTCCAAAATCGCCGGAAAAAACCGCCCCGCGCGATCTCGCCGCAGCGATCGAAGCAATGTCACGTGATCCCACTTTCGACCAAATAACGACGACATCAGCGCTGGCGCTTCCAGTTTCGGCCCTTGCCCGCTGCACCTTTAGGCAATCTGTGGCGAGTGCAACATTCCAGGCGGAGCCGAGATTGCTGGTGGCTTCATGAGCTCTTTCTTTCAAGCTGCCGACACTGTTAAATAAACCACAGCATTAAAAGCAAGTGAGGGTACAAAGCAATCTATACACCCTTACACCCATTGTTGGCGTGAACGTGAAAGATATACACCAATGAAGGCCCCTATTCTACTTTTAAGGGTGTAAATTATTTAACAGTGTAGTGTTGAAAGGCGTGCAATCTGGCTTTCGAACACGTGACAAGAGTGTTGAGAACCCTCGAAGCCAGTGTTCCCTAAATCCGATAAAGTTTTACGTGTAGTATTTTCTAGATCGTGTTCAAAATGCGGTAGTTCACTTGCTAATATGATGTATGTAAGGATCAACTATGGCAACTGTTATGCTAATGAACAGCAATTTTTATCGCTTAAACATATTTTCCGCTCGCGTTAGGGTAATCAAATTGTGAAGTCACTGGACTCAAGCTAAACTTACGTCACAGTGCAAGTTATGCAGAGAACATAGTCACGGGCTTCGAGAAATATTCACAAAATATGACGCCAACACGTACATAACTTGTCGAAAATTGATTTGCACCTTAAGACCAAATTGCCATAATTACACCCAACCTTATTCGCATTGCAAGGACGATGGCCGCCGGACCTACCTTACCTAATGTAACAATGACAAAACAGTGCGCCACTTAACACAAATGTAAAGGGGTATATATATATATATATATATATATATATATATCGCATCATACACTGCAATGCACGACGACACGCCGCTAAGTTTCTATCTATGTATACTCCGAAACAAAACTCCCCCAAGCACATGAACACTGGTACGTTCGAGTTTCCTGCAAGAATTACTAGAGAGGAACTCTGGCGCTGCGATTCTTCAGCCACCATGGGAATGAGGGGTATTAGATGGATGTATCTGATCTTGGTGCTTGTTGATTCAGTGGGTGTTGCGGCTACGTTTATAACGCTTTATGTCCAGGCCTAAATGTATAGAACTATATTTCCAAGCAATTTATGCATTCTTTTCATGCAGAACGAAATAAGATTCTCGCTCGATCATGCGTCCGTGGCGCGATATATTTAATATAGCGCTTCTGTGCTAAGGGTCCCGACTTCTAACTGTGCCGTCGGACAGATTTATTATAGCTTACTTAATTATTTATACAGGAGTACTTAAACAGTGTTCCCATTGCAAAGTCAAGAAGCCGTTTGAAGCCAGAAGGACGAAGCATATAGCCAAATCCATATACTGGCCATCATTTCCACGCTTGCTGAACTGCCCTGCTTGCAGTTTCCGTAGACACTAGCGCCACAGTTCCCTCTGGTGGTGCTTGTACGAAGCTCTATGACCGTGACTCTAACCGACGTTTATCTGCCTATCGGCTGTTCTCGGTTACCTTTATTATATAGGCGTACGCAGTTGTTTGCTTAGCACCACGACCACATTGTCGTGCTCGGCGCTAGGTATGTGTGTCCGCTTGAAATCGAGAATGAGACGGATACCCGTCTGGTCGGGAACATGCATGACAACAATTAAAAAACGTGCACCGACCAACGAAGATTTATAAAAAGACGTTGTGGCTCCCCACACAGGAAGCCTTGTTCCCAATGAAGTTGAAGGGGGTCGTGGTCCACTTACGTTTGCTTTAAGATGTGACGTAATCACCTTTTTTTTTCTAGAATCCCTGACAATTCGGAGCACCCAGGACACACTTAAATGACAATGACGGCAAGTTTCCGCACGTGTACGTATGTACGTTGCTTAGGACAAATCTTAAAGTGAGCTTTAGCGTTATCGATGCCTCGCCTTTAACAAAAAACTCCAACTTAAGTTTTCTCTCTTTCCTTCTCTTTTGTGCTTTTTTTTTCATCCCCGCAATTGCCACAGTTCTTATGCGCAGAACGCATATTTTCTAGTTAATATCTAGTCCATACCAATATCTCAACGCCGTGCTAAAGATTTCGCCATCGCGAAAACCAAGCACGAAAACGATATACGTTATCGATTTCGTTACTTACCTCTTGACCACCAACGCTCCCCCTCCCTCTCTGACATTGTCGATGTATTAAAGGTCTTGTTACCTGTGCGCCTTACGATTGGCTGAAGATTAGGCTACGCACAACGGGTGTCTTTAAAGCAGCCGGCAAACACCTGTCACCACGACAGACGTTGGACGCAGTAGCCACGTCGGCACCGCGCCGATCACTTCGACAGCGTTGCCTGGAACGCGGATTCCCACATGGAGGGCGAGTTCGTTTCTGGCGAGCTACTTCGTCTGAACTGCACGAGAGGCCACAACCGCGTCTGTCAACTGCTGCGACACCTGACAGCCTGCAACGAAGTCTTGTGGCACGCGGGCCTTCAGCTCAGCGAAGACACGAGAGACGAGCTCGGAGAAGTGAGCGTCGCGATTGTGCCGAGCATTCGCCGCCGATTTCCGAGCCACACCGAGCGGGCCGCTATCGCCCTCCTATGCAGCCTGATCGGAGAGCACCGGTGCATTGTGTCTGCGGAGCTGAACTACTCAGTGGCAAACACAGGTCCACTGGACGGAGTCCTGGCGTCTTCATCGAGTCTGAGAAGGCTCAGAGTCATCGGAATCGCGAGCGACCACCCGGAAATTCACAATCCGCTCTCACACACATTGTGGTCCCTGCATTACACTGACGAATTCGTCTTCCACCCGGTCTGCGAACATTCTTATGCAAGAATGACGATCCCGAATCGCCTTCTCACGCGAGACGGTGCCGTTCTTACGTCTTTGGACGTGGCCGGAACGAGAATGAACCGAGCCACGGCCGGGATGCTCATCGACGCGCTCATGGAGAACTGCACTGTCACTGAACTCTCCGTCGGAGCCTGCGTCTTTTCGTGCGGCGCCCGGAACCGACCGTCAGAGCGGTTTGTGCACTATCTGACCAAGAAAGACGCGACGCTTCGTAAACTTACTCTGAGAGCGGTCTACTTCGATACCGCACCCGCGTGTCAGATCCTCGTGCAGGCCATCTCCGCAGTGACGACGCTGCAAGAGTTAGCGGCGCAGTTTCACGCCGGCAGCCGAGACTACGTGCTCTTCACGAGAGTGATCGCCGAGAGCCACAGTATTCGCACGTTAAGCCTACGATTCACGGGCTTCGGCGATGGACAGATGATTCCGTACCCAACTCAACGCGGGCACGTAGTCGACGTGCACGCTTGGGCCTCGGCGTTGGTAGAAAACAGCACTCTGGAGAAATTGGTCCTCGACATGTCGTGGTCCTCCAGCGAAGACTGCTGCGTCTTACTGCGAGCACTCGCGAGCAACTGCTCAATCCAGAAATTGACCTTGCACGGTCTTCCCCACGACGGTGGCTTGCGGAAGGTCTGTGGCACGATACGGGAGTACGAACTCGCCCAAAGAGTTTGCATCGAGGACCACCGCGTTGGGCCTCGAGATCTGCCAACGCTTTCGGACTGTCGTGAACTGACGGCCGTCATTCTCAGTTATGGATACCTTCCGCACACGACTGACCTTCTAAGCGCCTTGGATGTCCTGGCTACTTGCAACCACGTCACATTGCTTACCGTATGCCTCGACTTCTTCCACATCGGCACTTATGAATCATTGTCCGCTTACATAAGAAGCGCGTCCGCGTTGAGAGCAATTGACCTCACACTCCGGGTCGACCAATTTCACGCCGACTACTTTCACGCCCATTTTCCCGACGAGTCTCCCCTCGATCGTTCTATGTTTGCCTTGTGCGAAGCCTTGTCCTCGAACCTCGGCCTCACCAAGATCATGTTGGAGTGGACGGTGCAGTTACGAGATGACGTCTACCCGGCGCTCGCCCGTGCCGCTACGAATCCCCGTCTTCAGGAGCTCCGTCTGAGGGGCTTCGACGAAAACTTCTGCGCCGAATTTCTGCGGTGTCTAATGCCAGGAATGGCCCAGGAGTACAACCTTCTCCGCCTGGAAATCCACCCTTGTGCACCGGCCAACGCCGAGATGTTCGCTGCCCAAGACATCGCGCGACGTAACCGCAGTCTCGTCGAACGAGCGACCAGATTCGTGGTGGGAGACCGCGAGCCTTACTGCGCGCGGCCCTTCGAGCTCCTCTCGGAGCACCCGGTACTCGTCGACAGTGTTCGAGCCAGGGCGTCGCTACGAGGAGAGGCCGAAGCTGCGAACGCGATCAAGGGCGTCAAGCGGAGTCTCGGCCTTGCCGACGTTGACGAGTACATGCGCCTGACCGGCGTCGTCGAGACACGGGTCGAGTGCAATGTCCGGCACGGCGGCGGCAAGCAGTTGGACCAATTGAACTACGACTGCTGGACTCGCATTCAGAAATACCTGAAGGTAGCCGACGTATTAGAAACCTGAAGAGAGTTCACCAAGTCATTCTTTGTGTCGCACCTTCGCCGAACGCCCAATTTGCAGTCTGTTCCTCGTTGACCCCAATGCTGGCATACACCGAGCCTTCACAGAGCCCCATAGCCAACGGTCCACACACTGTCGTGCTTCAATTATGCCTCGAGTGGTTCTACATCCTGATGCAATGTGCCACGCCCTCACTAAATCGAGTGACTTGCACATAGGAAACGGTACCAATCGGCACTCGCTCCCGTGTTGACTGATATCACGGCCGTCAGCTGTGACCGGGGATGAGTTCCAGGCAAAGCGTGATTTCGGGACGTGGACAGTACGCGGCAATTGTTTGTGTGAACCATCCTGTTTCATTTTTCGGTGTCCATTGTCATGATAGCCATTTTATTCCTCTCATTTTACTCCTTTCTTAGCACGCCAAGTCGCAGGCCGTGGCTTGACACCCTGGGTCGTCGTTTACCATTTCCTCTTGAAGCTTATTTTCAATCCCTCATTCCGAGAGGAACAAAGAGAGGGGGAACATCATTTGCGATCTCTGGTATAAGTTCGCTGTTTATGTACGTCCTGGGTGCAAGCTGATAAACATAGCGTCTTTTAATATACGTATCACTCACTTTCGTCTCCTGACAAGGCGACATGTTCAGCCGCAAGTAATGACACATGGTGAGAGCAAACCTAGAGAAGTCTTAATAAAGATTCTTCTTGTTCAACATCAATCGTTTGTATGGCCTTCTGATTGCTTGTTCCGTTGTACTCCTGATTGGCTGTTCGCCATCGGCGTCTGTTGAAACAACGCTGAGTCGGTTTCCTAAATGTAAAATCCCGACGTTGCTGCAAGGCAATGGCCCCGAAGCAGACGCAGCTTGGCCTGTGTACATATGAATCGGGCACGTTTCCTGCGTACGAGTAGTGTTTCGCATGATCTCGAGTAGATTTGCGCCAGCGTACGTGCGATGGCGCGACATAAGTAGGATTCCCAGCATTATTTGAAACTAGGATTGGGCATCACTTGACGACAATTGACTATTATTTCTTGTCGTCACTGCCATAGCTAGAAGAATGAAAATAGCCAAGCGGATAAGCAAACGCGAAATCTTCGACAGCTGCTCACAAAAAAAAAAAAACATGAGGGGTGCGCAAAATATTGTACGGCATAGTGGCGACTAGTGCTAATGACGTCACTACTGACGACACAGCAGCGATGCGTCGGATGAGTTGCGATTGATACTCCTCACAATCTTTATACTGCTTTTTTTTTATCCCTGGGTTATAACCATGTTCAATAAGATCATCTTAAGCCTCCACAGTTAGCTGCATTCCGCTCGTATAACTGCTGTACGCTCGTATCAGCTGATGTGGTTTGATGCTGACCAAAGCTACCGCAACAAAAGCCTTTACTGAGTTTTTCAAAATTATCTAGTGGCTGTTTGTTAGTCTCAATCTCAGTGACGCCCCTGATACAGAAGAGCGTAGCGCCTGTAATTATCGGTAAATAGGATTGAGAGAGTTCTAATGTCAGAGGAAAGCTTGCTGGCTGCACCGTAACTGTCTACAGCGTGCGGCTGACCCCAGAACGTTGGTCAGCGCTGTAAAAAAAAAAGGAGCAAATGGGATAAAAAATTGTGGGGTTTTACGTGCCAAAACCACTTCCTGATTATGAGGGCCGCCGTAGTGGAGGACTTGGGAAATTTTGACCACCTGGGGTTCTTTAACGTGCACCTAAATCTAAGTACACGGGTGTTTTCGCATTTCGCCCCCATCGAAATGCGGCCGCCGTGGCCGGGATTCGATCCCGCGACCTCGTGCGCAGCAGCCCAACACCAAAGCCACTGAGCAACCACGGCGGATAACAAATGGGATAGAAAGATGATGGGGAAACAAGTGTGTGTTCGTGGGGGGGGGGGGGGGGGTGTAGATACTAGAACTCGCGTCACATTAAGGGTGGCACGATCCACTAAACCACACAGCCAGTCGGGTGGCGCAGGTCCGATGGAAACGTGTACGTCTTTGACGGGGGATGACGTCGAATTCTCCTGCGCACCGAAGGCCTGACCGTTGACACCGACACCTGAATCCGTTTAGCAATGACGATCGGGTTCTTCAAGCGGAGCTGGTATCGGCTCACAAGTTTCGTAGACGTTGTGTTCGCGCAAAAAAAAAAGCAATTTGCTTGCAGAGCATAGCAGTGGCGGGAAAGGGCTGTTTGAAGTGTTCGCAGCTCTGTCGGCGCCGGAGCGTGAATAATTAGCAAGGATCAAAGCGGCATATGCGAGCAATCGCGCCACGAGCGCAACAAAGTAAAGCCGTTTCGCTTATCCCGGGGAGGGTAAGGACAGGAAAGGAGCTTTCAACTTCACTTTCTGCTGGGTTCCTAGTAGTGTAGAAATCCCCGGTAACGATAGAGCAGATTTGGTGGCAGCCGGCACCAAAGATCAGGAGCTATAAGATGATGGCCTACCTTGGCAAGATTATAAAGGCACGATAAAAATGGCAGTTGAAAATCACTGGAACAAACTCTGTCATCAGCTAGAACAATCAATTTTCATTGCATAAAACCTGTTTTACGAGAACGGGGCAGTTGTCGCCACATAGAAAGATTTTACGAGGTATTCATATGTCGATTAAGGATTGGTCACCGAAGGCTGGCCCATAATTACCTAATAAATAATGAACCAAATCCAACATGCCAATACCGCTATGAATTTTTAAACGGGCTCCACATCTGAATGACATATCGTGGCTTAGAAAAATGGAGACAAACATATTTTTTTTTAATTTTTAGGAAAGGAGAATCACTTTCCATCCCATGCTCTTATTGAGCGATGAACCACTTGTGCCATATGAAGATACCTTTAACTAATAGAAAGCTACAGGAACTCTACAGGATATGTAGCACATTTCCTTCTCTTTTATTTTTACTGGGCCATTTACGCCATTTTACCACTTTTCAACAAATAAGCTACTTCGAAAAACGTGCGCTTGACGCATTATAGCCAGCACGGCTGCTGCGCCATTTGAATCTCCAATTATCATCATCATCTCAGAATAATTTTGACCCCCGGAGATTTGCCCCGGGTGTCCCGTGAAAAACGGCAAGGCACAGGGCGAGCTGTCTCAAGGCTTCGGACTGTAGTACTGGTAGCGCCATCTTGAGACAGTTTTTAACCAAAGTGAGCACAACCATCATGTCGATTTAATAACGAATTTAGAGCCAGCCACAAGGTCACAATGAGGGGAGAACAAAAAGAAAGGACGAGCGCTTTCCTGTTCTTTCCTCCCCTCCCTGTGATCGCGATTGTGGCATTATAATTCGACCGGCACCAACTTGCCCCACAGCAAGTAGTACAACCTTATCATATCCAATACATCACCGCGTCGCACTGAATTCCTAGGGTAACAGTTTCACGCACGACATTCTGTCACCGCGCACAAATTTGCGTTTTTTACCTGTTCTGGATTAAGACAGTTTCTAGCAAGTTTCTATGTCAATCGCAGCATCACAAGGTGTCGACACTACCGCGGTGACTACTGCTCGCGCCTATGTCTACTGATGGTATGCATATGTCAACGGTGGTTTTTATCCGCTATATAAAATCTCTGTTTATGTTCGCGTAAGATGCCCGCTTGCCACAAAACTTTGTTGCAGGCTGTTATGTGTCACAGCAGATGACAGACGCGGCTGTGGTCCAGTGTGCACGTAGAGGGAATCACCCCCGAACCAGCGACTTCGCCTTTGCAAGAAGATCGGGATCTCTG
This sequence comes from Dermacentor albipictus, assembly GCF_038994185.2. Taxonomy (NCBI): domain Eukaryota; kingdom Metazoa; phylum Arthropoda; class Arachnida; order Ixodida; family Ixodidae; genus Dermacentor; species Dermacentor albipictus. The sequence continues at coordinate 97,520,667 of NC_091828.1, read as the reverse complement.
GAAAACTGCGGGAATTCTTGAGGTGGCACGCACGTCCGCCTTGCGTCGACCGTGGGTCGTTGGTGTATGTATTGGTAGTGGACGCTTCAATTTGCGCCGCCCATTTATACCCTTCCGCTGAACGTGAATTTTAACCGCACATATAGGTATGCGGATAAGTTGTTGATATGTAATCAGATTTAGTAGGGTCACGAGGTCAGCAGTTAGTGACACGCGCGTTATTCTTTGGTTGTTTCCTTGGCCGTCACGTGACTGCCGGCCTGCAGCATTTATACGCGTCAATGACTGTCGTTGATTTACGAGTTGCGGAACCGGACGAAAAAAGAGTGTCCTTCCACTCTGTCAAGAAGGATGACCAGCGAGGCTCTGTGTGTGGGCGCCTTAATGGCGAACAGTACCTCCTCCGCGGGTCGGCCCGGCATCGCACTATCTCCGGGATCGGCCCATGTATGGGGAGTTTTCTGCTTACCACAACGACGCGAAAATTTCCTTGTACGGTAGAGGTATACAGCCTCGATGCAAAATGAACGTGGCTCGCATATTATTCGGTAGCAGTGAATACATGCGTTCAGCACACCGTTCGGGGGATACTAAGCGTAATTGCGCCCGCCGCGGTTGCTCAGTGGCTATGGTGTTGGGCTGCTGAGCACGAGGCCGCGGGATCGAATCCCGGCCACGGCGGCCGCATTTCGATGGGGGCGAAATGCGAAAACACCCGTGTACCTGGAATTAGGTGCACGTTAAAGAACCCCACGTGGTCGAAATTTCCGGGGTCCTCCCCTACGGTGTGCCTCATAATCAGAAAGTGGTTTTGGCACGTAAAACCCCCACAATTAAATTAAAACTAAGCGTAATTGTGCACACGCATGCGCAGAATATTGCACCTTCGACCGAGAGTAACGGACCAAAATTGTAAATATAAAAAGAAAATAGAGAAAGTTTATCAATCTCGAACGATGTGTGTCATATGTGCACGGTTACACGCATGGCGAGGCATCTGTTGTGGATTCCGTGGCGTCGGTGCATTACAGAGTACAGTAAATGTGGAACTGCAAATATCGGCTTGCGGTTGTGCGCTCCATTTGTCAATTCGTTTGACGTCATGAGTGAAATTGGAGGAGAATAAAAGGCCTTGATATGCGATGTTCTGGTGGTTAACGCAAGGTCAAGGGTTGGACTCCCACAAGAGACGACAGCAAATTTAAAGCGATGGAGTGCGTAAATAAGCCAGCACAATTGGATCCCGGTGCTGGTCGAAGAAGAACAGTTAGAAGGTCAAGGTTTATGTAACCCGCTGCCTCCAACCGCGAGGTGTCTGGCTTCGAAACGTTGTACAGGTCAACCCGGAAATCCTTTCATTTTTTTTCTGAAATAACTAAGGCTCTGCAACTTGCGCGCAGAGACTGTCAACGTGCACTGTCGTAGATACTGAAACAAACAAAAAAAGAAATCGCAATTTGGTCTAGATATTATCGTTACTGTTTCTTTAATGCATACGCTCTTCGTTTGCTTGCGTTAAGCAAACGCTTGTTTTTTTTGTTTTTCTTAAGGAAACGCTTTAAATAGTTATCACGTGACTTCAAGGACGCAGTTACCCACAGTGACGGTGCCCGGGATCCACGAAGTGTGCCTTGCGATGGGCCATAATGACCCGTGTACATCGTATTGCGTTGTAACGGTGACCATTTTCTTTTTCATCGAATTATCACACAGTTGTCGATTTCTCGCTCGGCGAAAGATGAGCCTTTCGTGTCGTCACGTTTCTTGCTTGCGCGGTAAATCAAAGTTGGCGGCAACGATAGCGTCGACGCAAACTATTAATATTGGCTACGCGCGTAGCCTTGCATGGGTATTCGCGTGCCTGTGATGTTTTCTCAACGTTCTTGAAATGCATGACGCCCAACGAGCCATAGATAAACGCTACGGCGATTATTTAGCAAAGTACGTATTTATGTATATTAATTTTTTGCACAAAACACGTTCCTCAGACAAGGGTCGCATACAGCAACCGTTATTCCACGAGGCCAGCAATCGACGCCGGTCTTCTTTTGTTTTTCGAATTTCACTCCTTACGTGAAATTGATTTTACAAATTGACCATATAACAGCAAGCGGCAATTACCCGTTCCAAATTTACAGCACTGTGTTCTGCACCAAGGCCACGGGATTCACAAAAATACCTCGTCAGCAGCATATGTACCCGTTCACTTTCGACACATATCGCTAACCTTTTCTTCAAGAGGCGGGTCGATTCATCTTTCCAAATTTATAAACTATCCTTATTTATTTTATTTTGACACTTCGATCTGTTGCTCTCGGTCGAAGGTAGAATATTCTGCGCCCGCATGTGCGCAATGACGCTTAGTATATAGCCCCCGAACGATGTCCTGAACGCGTATGTGCACTGATACCGAAAAAATGTGCGAGCCACGTTCTTTGTTGTTTTTTTGTCTGGATAGCACAAATCTCAACTCAACGACAACCAAGCTCGCGTATAAATGCTACTAGGCCGGCAGTCACGTGACATCCGATGAAACACCCGAAGAAGGATACGTATAATCACTCTAGCGGCTAACCTCGTGTCCCTACTAAATTTGACGACGTAACAACAGCTTAACCCCGCGCCTTAACTGTGGTTCAAAGTCCATTTCAGCCCAGGCGTGTAAATGGGCGGCGAAAATTGAAGCGGCCACTGCAAATACATACACCAACGACAGACGGTCGACGCAACGCGGGCGTCGGTACAATACCACCTGAAGAATTCCCGCAGTTCTACAGCGATCCTGATCTTCATCCAAAGGTGAAGCCTCTGTTTCGGGGATGATTCCTTCAACATGCACGCGGGACGGCGGTCACGCCTGTCACCTGTTGCGACACCTGACAGCCTGCAACAAAGTGCTTTGGCATGCGGGCCTTCAGCTCAGAGAATGTTCTCGCAACGAGCTCAAAGAAGTAAGCGTCGTGATAGTTCACTTATTATCTGTTCACCTATTCATCCGTTTCTGTTCGTCGCTTATGCTCAGTAAAGTTGATGGACGATCTTGACATTTTCGAATGTCAGCGGGCCTCGAATGTCAGCGGGCAAGCGGGCTTCAGTTTTTCTGACGTGGGCTCAGTGAGCGACGCCTTGGCGAAATCGAGGATGGCCGTGGACTCGGTGATCAACAGCGTGTAGACGCTGGTGATCGGGGCTGGCGTCGGTATCTAGCAGCCCGGTCCTGTTGTCTCGTCAAGTAGTCCTGAATTTCAATGGGTCTTTTCACCATTGCGAGGACAAGGTGCACTTATCGTGAAACCGCGAAGCCCTGCTCCGCGATGTGGGGACATTCTGTAAAGGTGTCCAGCTTCTCCGCAGTGGAAACAGAGTGGCGTCCGGTCAAGTGCACGCCACACGTCGCTTTTTCGTGGCCTCAGCTCTGCTAGAAGGGATCGACTGCGCAGAGTCGGCTGGCGGCTGCTGCGGCTCGCGAGCGGACCACTATGCCCGGTCGGTGGCATAACACATCAGCGTATATATACGTCGGCCCGCCACGTACCGGTGGTGGTTGGGCAAGATTCACAGGCGGCGCCTCAACTGCCGGCTGCAGAATGGCGTGCCGAACTTCATCCCGAATGACGGCGGCGAGAGTTGAAACTGTTGGCGTGGCTTGCGGTAGCTGCAGCTTTCGACGCGTTTCCTTTATGACTGATCACACCAGTTCTCTTAGCGCTTCCGTGTTATAGCCTGGGCCTGCTGAGAGGATGTCGGCTGGTGTGCTGCTTACATCACGTTTGTAGTGATGGGCACTATGCTGCAGCGCCTTCTCTGTGCTCATCGCTCCGGTGCGAAACTCAGCAACACCATGTGGCGGGTCGCGGGCGAGTCCGGCATACAGCTTCCGCTTAACACCACGCATCGAACGACGTAATTTCTTCTCTTCGGTCATGTTTGGATCAGCGCGCTTCAAGAGGCGGAACATGTCCTCGATATACATGCCGACACTCCCGTCAGTGCGCTGCGTTCTGGCTTGTAGAGCGTGCTCTTCTCTTGCCGATCGGTGCTGGCATATGTGGCAAGCAACTGTCGCCGGAATTCTTTCCACGAAGATAGCGCCGCATTGTGGTTCACGTACCATGTCCTCGCTGACTCTTCTAACTCGAATTACGTACACGTTGCGAAGCTATCGTGCCTCGACCCAGCCATTGAAACCTACGACTCGCTCGAAGTGTTCTAGCCAGTCTTTCACATCTTCGAACGTATCACCGTGGAAGGACTCGGGCGTGCGTGGTGGATACACGATGACCTGGGACGATGCCACCGCTCTCGTTATGGTTGCACCGTCGCTGTACTAACTGTTGTCTGCACTGCTGCAACAACAGGAAGCGGTCCGAACTCGGGTGGGTCTCCTCGGAGGCGGCGGCTTGTGCGCTGGTGTCGTGGATTCGGTTCTGTGGATTCCGATCGCTGAGGGTCGGCGCTCCGCCCTCTTACGAATCAGGTACTTCCAGTCATACCCCGCATCTCCACCAGAAATATAGCACTCTTCAATGAAGCACACTAAACAAACTTGTTTCTTGTGGACGGACTTATGACCTCAAGCTTAAAGCATCCACACAATTTACAAGAGTTAACAGGGGTCTATTGAACGGTGAACCACGTCTCCACGCAATGACTTCTCATTGGACGGCGGACTCGGACGCTGCCGTGTGCGCGTGGAGGGGAGAGACGCGCTGTCTCGCAAAGCGCGAGGCGTCGCTGGCCCTTTTTGGCGATGCGATGAGTAACGCCTAGGGGCATGTACGTACACAGGATGATGCAAATTAAGTGGGGCTACTTTTACTAGTACAAATGGGAATAATCCCAACATTCGCCGCAAATACCAGTAAACCCGCAAAAGAGAATTGAAATAACGTGTATCTCACAGGTACGCCTGTGAGATCCCAGGCGGCACGTCTGGTCGGGCCAACGTTGGAAACATATTGGCACATCCTGGCCCAATGACGGCCCAAGTTTAACAGCGTGGTTCCAATATTGGCAGTGCCATCCTGATTCCTGGCCCAATGATGGCCTAAGGTTAACAGCGTGGCGCGAATATTGGTTGTGCCATTCTGAGAGAGATCCAATGTTGGCCCACAGTACACAGTCAGTAAACAATATTGGCTGTGCCATTCTGATAGAGACCAAATGTTGGCCCACATTACACAGTGAGTAAACAATATTGGTTGTGCCATTCTGATAGAAATCCAATGTTGGCCCACAGTACAGAGTCATTAAACAATATTGGCTGTGCCATCCTGATAGAGATCCAATGTTGGCCCACATTACACAGTCAGTAAACAATATTCGCTGTGCCATTCTGATATAGATCCAATGTTGGCCCACACTACACAGTCAGTAAACAATATTCGCTGTGCCATTCTGATAGAGATCCAATGTTGGCCCACAATACATAGTCAGTAAACAGTATTGGTTGTGCCATTCTGATAGAGATACAATGTTGGCCCACATTACACAGTCAGTAAACAATATCGGTTGTGCCATACTGATAGAGATTCAATGTTGGCCCAAACTACACAGTCAGTAAACAATATTGGTTGTAAATTCTGATAGAGATCCAATGTTGGCCCACACTACACAGTCAGTAAACAATATTTGTTGTGCCATTCTGATAGAGATACAATGTTGGCCCACAGTACAGAGTAATCAAACAATATTGGCTGTGCCATCCTGATAGAGATCCAATGTTGGCCCACATTACACAGTCAGTAAACAATTTTGGTTGTGCCATTCTGATAGAGATCCAATGTTGGCCAACAGTACACAGTCAGTAAACAATATTGGTTGTGCCATTCTGACAGAAATCCTATGTTGGCCCACAGTACACAGTCAGTAAACAATATTGGCTGTGCCATTCTGATAGAGATACAATGTTGGCCCACAGTACATGGTCAGTAAGCAATATTGGTTGTGCCATTCTGATAGAGTTCCAATGTTGGCCCACATTGCTAAGTCAGTAAACAATATTGCTTGTGCCATTTTGATAGAGATTCAATGTTGGCCCACATTACACAGTCAGAAAAGAATATTGGCTGTGCCATTCTGATTGAGATCCAATGTTGGCCCACATTATACAGTCAGCAAACAATATTCGTTGTGCCATTCTGATAGAAATCCAATGTTGGCCCACAGTACAGAGTAATCAAACAATATTGGCTGTGCCATCCTGATAGAAATCCAATGTTGGTCCACATTACACAGTCAGTAAGCAATTTTGGTTGTGCCATTCTGATAGAGATCCAATGTTGGCCTACAGTACACAGTCAGTAAACAATATTTTTGTGCCATTCTGATAGAGATCCAATGTTGGCCCACATGACACAGTCAGTAAACAATACTGGTTGTGCCATTCTGATAGAGATCCAATGTTGGCCCCACTGTACACAATCAGTAAACAATATTCGCTGTGCCATTCTGATAGAGATCCAATGTTGGCCCACATTACAGAGTCAGTAAACAATATTGGTTGTGCCATTCTGATAGAGATCCAATGTTGGCCCACATTACACAGTCAGTAAACAATATTGGTTGTGTCATTCTGATAGAGATGCAATGTTGGCCCTCACTACACAGTCAGTAAACAATATTGGTCGTGCCATTCTGATAGAGATCCAATGTTGGCCCACATTACACAGTCAGTAAACAATATTGGCTTTGCCATTCTGATAGAGAACCAATGTTGGCCCACATTAAACAGTCAGTAAACAATATTGGTTGTGCCATTTTGATAGAGATCCAATGTTGGCCCACAGTACACAGTCAGTAGACAATATTGAGTGTGCCATTCTGATAAAGATCTAATGTTGGCCCAGAGTACAGTCAGTAAACAATATTGGCAGTGCCATTCTGATAGAGATCCAATGTTGGCCCACAGTGCACAGTCAGTAAACAATATTGGCTGTATCATTCTGATGGAGATCCAATGTTGGCCCACATTACACAGTCAGTAAACAATATTGGTTGTGCCATTCTGATAGAAATCCAATGTTGGCCCACAGTACAGAGTAATCAAACAATATTGATTGTGCCATCCTGATAGAGATCCAATGTTGGCCCACATTACACAGTCAGTAAACAATTTTGGTTGTGCCATTCAGATAGAGATCCAATGTTGGCCCACAGTACACAGTCAGTAAACAATATTGGTTGTGCCATTCTGATAGAAATCCTATGTTGGCCCACAGGACGCAGTCAGTAAACAATATTGGCTGTGCCATTCTGATAGAGATCCAATGTTGGCCCACATGACACAGTCACTAAACAATACTGGTTGTGCCATTCTAATAGAGATCCAATGTTGGCCCCACAGTACACAATCAGTAAACAATATTCGCTGTGCCATTCTGATAGAGATCCAATGTTGGCCCACATTACAGAGTCAGTAAACAATATTGGTTGTGCCATTCTGATAGAGATCCAATGTTGGCCCACATTACACAATCAGTAAACAATATTGGTTTCGTCATTCTGATAGAGATCCAATGTTGGCCCACACTACGCAGTCAGTAAACAATATTGGTCCTGCCATTATGATAGAGATCCAATGTTGGCCCACGCTACACAGTCAGTAAACAACATTGGTCGTGCCATTCTGATAGAGATCCAATGTTGGCCCACATTACACAGTCAGTAAACAATACTGGTTGTGCCACACTGATAGAGATTCAATGTTGGCCCCATAGTACACAGTCAGTAAACAATACTGGTTGTGCCACACTGATAGAGATTAAATGTTGGCCCACATTACACAGTCCGAAAACAATATTGGCTGTGCCATTCTGATTGAGATCCAATGTTGGCCCACATTATGCAGTCAGTAAACAATATTGGTTGTGCCATTCTGATAGAGATGCAATGTTGGCCCACATTAGAGAGTCAGCAAACAATATTAGTTGTGCCATTCTGATAGAGACCAAATGTTGGCCCACATTACACAGTGAGTAAACAATATTGGTTGTGCCATTCTGATAGAAATCCAATGTTGGCCCACAGTACAGAGTAATCAAACAATATTGGCTGTGCCATCCTGATAGAGATCCAATGTTGGCCCACATTACACAGTCAGTAAACAATATTGGTTGTGCCATTCTGATAGAAATCCAATGTTGGCCCACAGTACAGAGTAATCAAACAATATTGGCTGTGCCATCCTGATAGAGATCCAATGTTGGCCCACATTACACAGTCAGTAAACAATATTGGCTGTGCCATTCTGATAGAGATCCGATGTTGGCCCACATTACACAGTCAGTAAACAATATTGGCTGTGCCATTCTGATAGAGATTCAATGTTGGCCCACATTACACAGTCAGTAAACAATATTGGCTTTGCCATTCTGATAGAGATCCAATGTTGGCCCACATTACACAGTCAGTAAACAATATTGGTTGTGCCATTCTGATAGAGATCCAATGTTGGCCCACACTACACAGTCAGTAAACAATATTGGTTGTGCCATTTTGATAGAGATCCAATGTTGGCCCACAGTACACAGTCAGTAGACAATACTGGCTGTGCCATTCTGATAAAGATCCAATGTTGGCCCAGAGTACAGTCAGTAAACAATAATGGCTGTGCCATTCTGATAGAGATCCAATGTTGGCCCACAGTACAGAGTCATTAAACAATATTGGCTGTGCCATCCTGATAGAGATCCAATGTTGGCCCACATTACACAGTCAGTAAACAATATTCGCTGTGCCATTCTGATATAGATCCAATGTTGGCCCACACTACACAGTCAGTAAACAATATTCGCTGTGCCATTCTGATAGAGATCCAATGTTGGCCCACAATACATAGTCAGTAAACAGTATTGGTTGTGCCATTCTGATAGAGATACAATGTTGGCCCACATTACACAGTCAGTAAACAATATCGGTTGTGCCATACTGATATAGATTCAATGTTGGCCCAAACTACACAGTCAGTAAACAATATTGGTTGTAAATTCTGATAGAGATCCAATGTTGGCCCACACTACACAGTCAGTAAACAATATTTGTTGTGCCATTCTGATAGAGATACAATGTTGGCCCACAGTACAGAGTAATCAAACAATATTGGCTGTGCCATCCTGATAGAGATCCAATGTTGGCCCACATTACACAGTCAGTAAACAATTTTGGTTGTGCCATTCTGATAGAGATCCAATGTTGGCCAACAGTACACAGTCAGTAAACAATATTGGTTGTGCCATTCTGATAGAAATCCTATGTTGGCCCACAGTACACAGTCAGTAAACAATATTGGCTGTGCCATTCTGATAGAGATACAATGTTGGCCCACAGTACATGGTCAGTAAGCAATATTGGTTGTGCCATTCTGATAGAGTTCCAATGTTGGCCCACATTGCTAAGTCAGTAAACAATATTGCTTGTGCCATTTTGATAGAGATTTAATGTTGGCCCACATTACACAGTCAGAAAAGAATATTGGCTGTGCCATTCTGATTGAGATCCAATGTTGGCCCACATTATACAGTCAGCAAACAATATTCGTTGTGCCATTCTGATAGAGATCCAATGTTGGCCCACATTACACAGTCAGTAAACAATATTGGTTGTGCCATTCTGATAGAAATCCAATGTTGGCCCACAGTACAGAGTAATCAAACAATATTGGCTGTGCCATCCTGATAGAGATCCAATGTTGGTCCACATGACACAGTCAGTAAACAATACTGATTGTGCCATTCTGATAGAGATCCAATGTTGGCCCCACTGTACACAATCAGTAAACAATATTCGCTGTGCCATTCTGTTAGAGATCCAATGTTGGCCCACATTACAGAGTCAGTAAACAATATTGGTTGTGCCATTCTGATAGAGATCCAATGTTGGCCCACATTACACAGTCAGTAAACAATATTGGTTGTGTCATTCTGATAGAGATGCAATGTTGGCCCTCACTACACAGTCAGTAAACAATATTGGTCGTGCCATTCTGATAGAGATCCAATGTTGGCCCACATTACACAGTCAATAAACAATACTGGTTGTGCCACTCTGATAGAGATTCAATGTTGGCCCCACAGTACACAGTCAGTAAACAATATTCGCTGTGCCATTCTGATAGAGTTCCAATGTTGGCCCACATTACAGAGTCAGTAAACAATATTGGTTGTGCCATTCTGATAGAGATCCAATGTTGGCCCACATTACACAGTCAGTAAACAATATTGGTTGTGCCATTCTGATAGAGATTCAATGTTGGCCCACATTATGCAGTCAGCAAACAATATTGGTTGTGCCATTCTCATAAAGATCCAATGTTGGCCCACATTACACAGTCAGTAAACAATATTTGTTGTGCCATTCTGATAGAAATACAATGTTGGCCCACAGTACAGAGTAATCAAACAATATTGGCTGTGCCATCCTGATAGAGATCCAATGTTGGCCCACATTACACAGTCAGTAAACAATTTTGGTTGTGCCATTCTGATAGAGATCCAATGTTGGCCCACAGTACACAATCAGTAAACAATATTCGCTGTGCCATTCTGATAGAGATCCAATGTTGGCCCACATTACAGTCAGTAAACAATATTGGTTGTGCCATTCTGATAGAGATCCAATGTTGGCCCACATTACACAATCAGTAAACAATATTGGTTGTGTCATTCTGATAGAGATCCAATGTTGGCCCCCACTACACAGTCAGTAAACAATATTGGTCCTGCCATTCTGATAGAGGTCCAATGTTGGCCCACATTACACAATCAGTAAACAATACTGGTTGTGCCACTCTGATAGAGATCCAATGTTGGCGCCACAGTACACAGTCAGTAAACAATATTCGCTGTGCCATTCTGATAGAAATCCAATGTTGGCCCACATTACAGAGTCAGTAAACAATATTGGTTGTGCCATTCTGATAGAGATCCAATGTTGGCCCACATTACGCAGTCAGTAAACAATATTGGTTGTGCCATTCTGATAGAGATCCAATGTTGGCCCAAACTACACAGTCAGTAAACAATATTGGTTGTGCCATTCTGATAGAGATCCTATGTTGGCCCACAGTACACAGTCAGTAAACAATATTGGTTGTGCCATTCTGATAGAGATCCAATGTTGGCCCACATTACGCAGTCAGTAAACAATATTTGTTGTTCCATTCTGATAGAGATCCAATGTTGGCCCACAGTACACAGTCAGTAAACAATATTGGTTGTGCCATTCTGATAGAGATCCTATGTTGGCCCACAGTACACAGTCAGTAAACAATATTGGTTGTGCCATTCTGATAGAGACCCAATGTTGGCCCACATTACACAGTCAGTAAACAATATTGGCAGTGCCATTCTGATAGAGATGCAATGTTGGCCCAGTAAACATTCAGTAATCAGTCAGTTTCATTACACAGTCAGTAAACAATATTGGCACTGCCGTTCAACAAGGCGGGAATTATTGGACCGACTTTCGTACGGATTTGCCAATATATGGGTTACTAGTTGGCTTTCTTTGCAGGACATTGGCACGTAATAAGCCAATTTTTACGTTGTCGGTTTTTAATGCTCTACGACTGGGTGAGATTGAACAACGTGTTTTGAAAACTAGCGCACTGATCTCAGGCACACTGCGCAGGAACCAGAAATATGTTTGCAAGCTGCGACCACCTGTGATTTTCTGATGTCAACTCCATGCATAGTGCACCGCCATTTTTGCACTTCGCCTTCACCTAAATGCGCCCCCTAAACAGAAAAGCCAGTGCACCGCGTAGCAAGCAGGGGAAGTCGCATAAAATTAGCCGCGGCTTTATTGATCGTGCATGGGAACATGAGCATTCCATAAGAAGCAACGGTATTGCGAATTTGCCTGCGCATTGTATATTTTTCATTGTACGCCCCGCGGCTTTGGAGAATCAGGATTCCGAAAAGAATCGAGAATTACAGTGCCACAGAGCTGATGGAACCGTTTCATATTGCATCGAGATGAAGCGCATATGTATTAGTAAAACTTGTTTGTTTGTTTAGCATTGCATGGCATGTTGCGGTGACATAATCATCATGCTCCTATTCCAATATATTTGTTTGTTTGTGCATGTGTAGTAAGCTCCTTGTAGGAATGCCCCTGACAGAAAAAAAATTATTGTAAACTTTGGCTTTTCCGTGTCAACAACCTCTTTTCTTTGCCTGTATTTGGCACGGGGCATTCCGGATTTTTTTTTCGGCCTAACTTTCCATCCTTCAGCCCCCACTTTCCTCTCCCCCACGCACCCACGTGAACCTGGTCAATGCTATCAGTCAAGCGCTCAGACAAATATAAGCTGCTGTGTCGAATGGGCTGCTCTCGGAAGCACAGGGGAAAGCTGCGAGGTCACTATTGTCCTCCTTGTCTCCCTCGGTCGCTGCCTCCCAAAGAACGCGGTCGGGCTAGGTCCACCGGGGGAAAGTGGCGTTTACGCCGTTTTCTTCATTCACCCTGTCCTTTCACTCTTTCCTTCTATGCATCGCTAGCACGCCGACCGGGTGCAACACCGCGTGAGTGCTTGCCGTCTTGTCCGTTCTTGTCAGCGCACTCCTATCGTGAAAAGTGCTCGCTTGCGGTTGTCATTCCTACTGAGAAGCCTACATCTTGAAATACGCAGCAAAGTGGCCACGAATTTTCGTGAGTGTTATAATATAGGTGAAACAACAACTAAAACAAAAGTCGGCGCTCGTGGCCACCATCTTTGATGTGGGATTAACTCGGATACACAGAAGCATGGATCTTACAATGGCGAGTGCATTTGTTTTGCGCATGTTATAAGTTTTATAAGGAACGATATCACCCAAGCAATATCACACGGTATATATATTACTGAAACACCCCTGGCTAATGTAGGGTGCCTGTAATTACATAGCTCTTTTTTATTCGCGGCCTTTGAATAGTGCCCGGAGTAGAAGACGTGTAAATCTCTGTGAATTTCACCCAAATTCCAGGACTATGATTTTATCAAACCATGCTCGCGGCCTGATCCTGCTAGTCATACCGAGGAACCGCGTTTCTTCTCAATGTTCAAGGTGAAGCATCATTTCCAGCCGGCAGTATTTCTTTCTTTTCGTATAATAAATGCCTCATTTGCTAGTGTTTCCTGATGGAACTTCTCGGTTTCCACATTAAAAATTTCGCACGAAGGCCACATTGCATCTAGACAGTCTGAAACTAGGCTTTTTGTGCTGTAGCAGATTTTGCTGAATTTTTTTTTAATTATAAAGTGCTAAGCTGACTAGGTGTGGGGTGTAAACAAGGCGGACGGATCCTGCGCATTTTGTTTTTTTTTCTGAATATTCTGGTACACCTTCTACGAAAGATGTCATATATGTCGAAATATTAAAAAGTGTTACCTGACAAATCTCTTGCAATAAAGTTTCTTGATTCACCCCTTCGAACTCTCTGCTCAGACTTATAATATTGTTGCGGTATGGCGATTTTTCAAAAGAAAACACTGCCACATACATTTGTCATACCAACTGAGCATGTGTTGGTGGGCTAGTTGGTTAAGCATGATTACATCATGTGTTAAGCATGATTACGTCTCGTGCACCCCTTCTTCGTGTGTTGTTTTTTCGGCGCCGTCTTTGTAATCATGTTGTCATACCAACATCTGATAATATTTCTTTTTATTTTACAGTGCAAGCATCTCCTCCAAGTAATGGTGAAGTCGCTATGGGAAGTGGTAGCAATTTCAACGAAACCACCTCATTATCGTGGTCCAAGGGGGCCTGATCAGCCCGCCGTCATCCAAGCACTGACCAACCTGCCTACCGACGTCAGCTCCCTGCCCTGAAACCTCTGGCCAGCCCACCGTCCTTGGCACCTTGCCCGATTCCTATCCTGAGAGCAGTGCCTGTAAATAAACCGTTTGAAGATAACCGAGCGTCACCCATCTAGGTCCACGGAAAATGCCTGTTTGTGAAAATTTATTCGCAAGTAAACTGTCATAACAATCAATTTCAGTATTCTTTTATTATTATTTGCAAGTATAGATGACTTCTGCTTCTTGACACCTTTTTGTCTAGCTTTCCTAGCTACTATTGAGGAAGACGGTATGGGGACAATTGCTATAAAAATACCACTAGCAAAAGGTTTGCGGTAAGAATGGCTGCGTGCTCTAGAGCCAGCGTAATTAAAATATTCGTCATGCAAGGGGCATTGGCTCAAAGCTGGCATTAATAATGGCAACGATATGGCTCAACACTGGTCCTACGCTGGCAGCGCTATGGTTGCTGCATTGGCTCAAAGCTGGCATTAATAACGGCAATGGTATGGCTCAACGTTGGTCCTACGCTGGCAGCACGATGGCTGCTGCATTGGCATAACATTGGTCCAATCTTGGCTTTAACGCTGGGCCAGCATTGGATTGGGTTGCACTTTGCCAATATGCCAACATTGGTACAATATTGGTACCAATTTTTGCCAGCATTAGGCCATGGTTGGACCATTGCTGGTGTGCTGCCTGGGTAGCGACCTCTCCATCGTCACTGCCTCAACTCTTTCACCTAGATGATGCCACCCTCCTTTTAACAAGAAAGGAGCACCTCCGGCGCCGCACACATGCTCTCATACCTCCGTGTGCGGTAAACCTCCCCCGCTGTCTTACCCGTGCAGAGAAAGTTGCGCTTCGGAGGATCCAGGTCGGGGTTGCCCTCACTCCTGCCGTAACTACGAAGTGGCCGCACTTTCGCCCGTTATATCCTCGTCCTGAGTGTCCACTCTGCAAGTCGCGAAATGCTGAAGCCGACATCCACCACCTGCTGTGGGTTTGCCCTGCACTGAAAGCGACGAGGCTCCGGCACCTCGCAGCAGCGGGATTTTCGCCGCACAATCCGAGCGAGAACACTGCTTGGACGCAGACCGCATTATCGATCCCTCTTGGACTTCATTAGGTCAGCGAATCTTTTTTCATTCATTAAATCATTCTTATTCACCCGCATCCCATACCCCTGTGTGCCTGGAGGCATTTACCGTCGCATTTAAAAAAATCTTCCATAGCTGATCAAATCTTGAGATCAAATGCGGAGGGCATGTCCATTGCCTTTGCAAAGTGGTGTGCATGCAGGTGCATAGGAACTCGCGTCACATTAAGTGTGACACGATCCATTTAACCACACGGCCGGCCACTGGGGTAGCGCAGGTCCGATAGAAGGATGTACGTCTGTGACTGGGGGATGACGTCAAATATTCCTGCGCACCGAAAGCCTGACCGTTGGCTCCGACACTTTAATCGTTTGAACAATAACCATCGGGCTCTCTTTTTTTTTCAGAGGTCTCATTCGGGAAGACGATAAAACCGTGTTTATTGACAGGGAAGGGGAGTAAAGAACGGGACAGCTAGTCCGGTCCTCCTATATGAAGTCCTAGGCAGAGGTTCGTGCCCGTCGGATCAGTGCCAGGCGGACCTCAGAGGCGCCGTCGCGAAGGACGCCTTCACACTGCTCTGGGATGCGGTAGGCACGAAGGACGCGGGGAAAGAGAAGGAAGCGGTGCATTCTATACCGTAACGTATGTGGAATCGGTACTTGTGCCGGCAGAACGCACCGTAACCGGTAAGCGCGACGGTGAAGACAAAGTTGATGAGGTTCGGATCTAGTTCAGTAAAGTTTGTAAGCGTTTATACTGGTCGGATCAAGTTTCATAATATTGATAATGACACACCGGGCTGCGTGGAGATGTGCAGGTGGCACAATGTTTACGCATACTTGACACAACTCACAGACTAGTTCCTGCGTGAACTTCTGTCGCCACGCTTTGAATTTACGCGGCATGTGTGTTAACTGAGGCGATGCCCACGAGAGGGCGGCACAAGCAGGGGCGCCGAAATGGGCGGCCGTTGGGAGTTCCCTCGTTGCACAGGTAAATAATGTGGTATAAGGATCGTATCCGTAAAAATTAACTGCCGTTAGTATAACAGGTCATTGGTAAGAGCCCTAAAACCTGTAAAACACAACACGCTGTGTGATTTATTAACCGTCGTGGCCTCGAATCTTAGGATATTAAAGAACTGTCACCGCTGCTTTGCTACCGCCGAAATCATGGCTATATATAGCTGAACGTATAACTCCTTGTTGTACTTCCAAAGTACATATACTAAAATTGGAACGATACAGAGAAGATTAGCATGGCCCCTGCGCAAGGATGACACGCAAAATCGTGAAGCGTTCCACATTTTTTTTTTCTTTCAAACGGAATAGCACACAATGAAAGTATTCTTTTTTCTTTTCTTCGAAGATTCTCTGGGAGTAACGAGGCATTAATCTGCTTTTGGCAATTCCTTAGTGCTCGAATTTTTCGAGGACCGATCTCCGCTCTCTCTTCCTAAATGTAAACATTATTATTATTTCTCTGATTCTTAGTGAGGACCTTAACGGAGAGAGTGTAAGAGTGGCGTTGAAGACTAACATGCAGAAGACAAAGATAATGATAAGTAGCCGGGCAAAGGAACAAGAGTTCAGGATTGCCAGTCGGCCCCTAGAGTCTGTGAACGAGTACGTTTACCTAGGTGAATTAATCACAGGGAACCATGGTCATGAGAAGGAAATTCACAGAAGAATAAAAATGGATTGGATCGCATACGGCAGACATTGCCAGCTCCTGACTTGAAGCTTACCATTATCATTGAAAAGGAAGGTGTAGAATCAGTGCATTTTACCAGTGCTGACATATGGAGCAGAGACTTGGACACTGACAAAGAAGCTTGAGAACAAGTACCGCGCAAGGAGCGATGGAAGGAAGATTGCTAGGCATAACGTTAAGAGACAGAAAGAGAGCGGTTTGGATCAGAGAGCAAACGGGTACGTATAGACGACATTCTAATCGACATCAAGAGAAAAAAATGGAGCCGGGCAGGTCACGTAATGCGCCGGTTAGGTAACCGTTGGACCATTAGGGTTACAGAATGGGTACCAAGAGAAGGGAAACGCAATCGAGGACGACAGAAGACTAAGTGGAGCGATGAAATTAGGAAATTCGCGGACGCTAGTTGGAATCGGTTGGCGCAGGACGAGGGTAATCGGAGATCGCAGGGAGAGGCCTTCGTCCTGCAGTGGACATAAAGTAGGCTGATGACGATTATTATTATTATTATTATTATTATTATTATTATTATTATTATTATTATTATTGTTGTTGTTGTTATTATTATTATTATTATTATTATTATTATTATTATTATTATTATTTCACGGTGTCCAGTACTGATATACATCAACACCTGTCCTGCTCTTTCTCCCCTCTAAACGCCGTCCTTTGGCGCTCTGAATTCAGTTCGGCGAAAATAACTTCGGTCTTCCCGTGGATTTCGCCTCGCGTTCCGAGTGCGCCACAAGAAATCAGCAAGCACGAAGTATGGCCTTCGAGATCACTGCGCACTGCACTTCGGTGGCCGTAGTAACAGCACAGTGCTCACATCGCAGTATCCGTCCAAAGCTCATTGAGAGGAAATAAGCCTACTCGCCCTCGTAGCAGGCATGAGAATGGCGGCGGAAGTCCGCGGAATAACTTCGACCACCTGGGGTTCTTCAACGTGCACCTAAATCTAGGTCCACGGGTATTTTTCGGCATTTCGCCCCCGTGGAAATGCGGCCGCCGTGGCAGGGATTTCATCTCGCGGCCTCGTGCTTAGCAGCCCAAACACCATAACCACTAAGCAACCAAGGCTTACAAGTGAGCCATTTGTCGCAGAAATTCGACGGTTGCTCAGCTATGGTATAGTGAACTAGAATTCTAGTACACTGTAGCTATATGGTGTCCCCGCTTTCCACGCGTATAGTTCAGGAGTGGCAGGAATTAAGCGACTCGTGCAGCAAGACGGAAGGATGCCGATTCGCGTCCACTACCTTTGACCACGGCGGGCCCGCTACGGATAGGGATCGAGGTAGCACGACTTCAAGGTTTGACCTCAGCATCGAATAAATTGTATTTGGTGTACTACACTCTTTAAAAAGTTTGCGCCCTTGGAGGCTTATCTTGTCCCACAACGATATGATCGTCATCTGCCTTGCTTGCGTTTCCTTCCTTGAAAACTCTGCGCTCGCTACTTTCCTGTCGAGAATGCTACGTCACGCTGATGACGGGCGCCATACATATGTCGTTCATGGACTTCAAAACATCGGGCGCGCAGCGTTAAAGAAGGGAAATGATAGCACAGAACGCCTATGATGCGGTCGAGACAAGCCGCCATTATCGCTGTGGGACTAGGTAAGATCCAAAGGGTGTCGTTTTTTTTTTTTTTTTAGCCCCCAAAGGTATGTGCAAATCTTTTTAAGAGCGTCCGGCCTATACACCTTAGCAGCATGCACAAGACGTTTCACGTACCCCACTGTGGCTGCGTTCCTGGTGCAGTGTACCCGATTTTTTATTATTATTATTATTTTGTCCTGAATTCAAATCGGTTCGGAGTTCGTGGGAGCTGAGTATCAGGCAACGTTCGTCTCCTATAGTAAACGATTTGAGGCCTTCCATTGCATGTATAATAACGAAACAGAGGTAAAGGTGTAGTTTGTAACAAAAAAAGACGTGCTAAGTTATCGTAGAACTATTTACGGCGCAGTAACAATGCGTAACTAGGGAGAAAAGGGTCGAAATGAAACTCAGATTCGTTCGTTCAAGCTGCGCGCGCCTAACGACGGAACCGGAAGTGTTGGACAAAAGCGTAAACGACAAAAGTAAACGAAAGAAAAGAAGTAAGGGGTTCTATGTAAGAGTACAGTGTGTAGAAGGAAGAAAATCTTCTATAACACTGTAGTAAGAGCAAGATAGTGTTACGTATAGGTAACAGTGGCAGAACAGGAAACGTGCGTCTCGCCCTTTCGTCTGCTGTGCCCCGATAGCACCAGTCACGGCCTTTCTAAACTTAGCGGCCTCTTAACTTCTGTGAAAAGACGTTGACATTACCAATAAATAGGCCGACTTTAACCACACTAACTTAAGCTAGACGCATTAGTAAAAAATCTATACTTTCAGTTTAATTTTCCGATGCGAGCATTACCGCATGCGGCTTGGCTGAATCGATAAGAGGCTGAGCTTGTTTACGGTACATTTCTGGCATGCGCACAAGTTGAAAAGCTACGAGATGCAGGAGGCGTAAGTCGCCAGAAACTGTCCTTTCATTTCGCTTTAAGCTTTAAAGGTTTCGATGTAGCCCTGCGCCGCGGTCGGCACCAACTGCTCGACGCCCCAAGAGCGAGCAATGTCCGTCTACGAAGAAGCCGATCAGCTCTTTTACCGGCAGTTCACTTTCCAAGCTTCGTCTGCATGGCGGCCGCCCGACCCGAGCCGCGTCTGCGCCGACGCGGACGCCAACTGGTCGCTGCCGGTGCTGCAGCAGGAGAAGCGAAACCTGAACGCCACCAAGAGCCTGCTGAACGACATGGAGCCCATAGCTTGGCGACGCCACACGACGTGGACCAATCGCGCCGGAAACGTGATGAACCGCGTACGCCAGAGCGCCGCGCCCGAGCTGCTCACGCAGGCGTGGTGCAAGTTCTTCCAGCTCCTCCACGACTACGACCTGGCGGGCCCCGTCCCGCTACGCTCCTTCCACCTGTGCGAGGCGCCCGGCGCTTTCATACTCGCCCTGCAGCATTACCTGCGCTCGGCGGCCGCGGACGCCGACGAGGACGACCGCGCCGGAACCGACAGCTGGACGTGGTTCGCCAACACGTTGAACCCGTACTACGAGGGCAACGACTTCAAGTCGACCGTCACCGACGACCGGCTCATCTTCATGACGCTCGACCGGTGGTACTTCGGCCAGGACCAGACGGGCGACGTGATGTCGCCCGAGTTCAGGGTCGAGCGCTTTCTCGAGACCTTCTCCCCCGAAGGAGGTGGTGTCGACGCCGGCGGCTTCCACCTGGTCACGGCAGACGGCAGTGTCGACTGCCAGGACGACCCCGCTGAGCAGGAGTCGACCGTGGCTCCTTTGCACGCGGCGGAAGTCGTGGCGGCTCTCAAGCTGCTCGCCGAGGGCGGCCACCTCGTCCTGAAGATGTTCACCTTCTTCGAGCGGCCGTCCGTCACGCTGCTGTACCTGCTCAACTGCGTCTTTCGGCAGGTGCACGTCAAGAAGCCCGTGTGTAGCAAGCCCGGCAACTCCGAGGTGTACGTCGTCTGCAAGTCCTTCCGCAAGGAGGCGCTCGCGGGCGATCACGTGGCTGCCCTGACGAAACTGGTCGCGCAGAGGCGGGCCTTCTGCGTGTCCAGCGTCGAAGACCTGCCTGCCAGCTTCGTGGGCCAGGTCGAAAAGTGCGCGCGATACTTCAAGGACCTCCAGGAGCGGACCATCCGCGAGAACATCCGCTGGTTTCAAAACGACATGGACCAACCTAGCTGTCTGAGACTGCAGAGCGTGAAGGACACGGTGGCCTCGCTCTACATTGAACGTTACGAATGCAAACATGTCGACCAGCCGCCCCTGCCTCTGTTGCAGGGCGGAAGTGCATTCCTCTTACGATGCCGCGGCTGGAACGTAGCTAGCTTTAGTGAGCGAAATGGACGCAGCGACTGGTGGAAGAAGCATGTTGATGAACTGCAGAAAATGCTCGACACCATACCCCTCGCGAATGTCTCCCACAAACCAACCTTCCGCAGAGCGCTGTCAGACAGGATTGCTCCACAAGCGTCTTGGATCCGCACCGGCCAGAAGTACGGGAAAGTTCCGGGTCTCTCCAAGTTCTGCTCATCTGCATTGCTCGACATGGCTCTTATGCTCGGGCTCTCCGACTCCATCGACGCTGCCAATGATCTGGTTGAGAGAGTGGATACCTCAAACGTGTCTCTTGTGGATTGCGGCAAGGACAACGCAAGGACGGCCGCAGACATTGCAAATGCAGTGTCCCAGTTGGAGTTTGGGACCCAGCTGGCGGTCAGGTTCCGAGAGACGCTGAGCCGGTTTTCGGCCGGTGTGCTCTATCTCCTCACCAGTCTCTTCAAGACCGCGACGGTGACCTTTTCAGATGTCCCGGGAACATGGCCCCTGTGGACGTTCTCGGACGTCGACCTCGATTGTGCAGACACACTGCTCGAGTACTTTGCGAGAATTACGGCCGTGGAAGTTGATGCCGCTTCGACGGTACTGGAGGTCGTTCCCTTGCCCATGCTGTGTGACACAAAGTTAACCAAGTTTCTCAGGTCCGTCAATGACAGCATACTGCATGAGTTCGTGTCTGTTGTTCTCGCCACTGCTTGACAGTTGCCAAATGCCGTGTGACTAGTTAGGTATATGCGTATGCGCTTTTGTGTGTGCCTGTGAACTAAATGCACAGGATGTGTGTGTGTCACGCATGCGCTGTACCGACTGTGTTCAGCATCCCTGTAGTAGTACCTGTCGGGACACACTGGACATACGGCTCGTTGTACCAGTAACATACACACAACATACAAAATATATATTAGGCAGTGTGGCAATGTCTTAGCCAACAGGCCTAACAATTTTTTAAAAGCAGCTCGTCACTGGGAACATATAAACAAGTCATTGGTGTGCATCCTTTTGTCGTTAATAAATGGTGTACAGAATCGTCCTTGGGCATCTTGGAGTACTTCACTGTGAAGATTGCAAACTTATCCGTAGCAGGATTGTAGAAGCTAAGCAGCAGTTCTAATCTCTGTGAACAATCGTATGTATTGAGAATTGATCACTTTCAGCTATTGCCATAAATATTTACAATAATTGCAATGATTATTGATATGTGGGGAAGTTTGGTGCATTCATGTGCTTAGAATTTGAAATTTTGAAAAATAGTGCAGCAAGAACGTTTGATGCCACAAGCATGAAGATTAGACAAATTGATCATCTTCATGGTAGCTGAACAATTGATTATGATGATATTTGGTTCTATTGGCGCAAGAGCCAGAGAAGCTGAACAAATGCAGCACTAGAGCACCCTCTAGAAATTTCAGTAGGAAACTCTATGGGTGTAGCAGCCAGCAAAGGTTCAACCATACGCATGCAATTTTCAAATGCATACGTGTACCAACTAGCTCAGTAGCAAACTTGCCAAAAGCAACAAGTTTGGCCTACACAGACCTGTTGCAGAAGGTGACACCTGTCACCCAGACTTATTTGAGCCCAAGATGCTACATGAGAACCAGCGGCACTAGAGCATGTAACGTTAGCAATGTTGAGCATTTTTTCACTGGCGATGAAAATATATTAAAGCTGGACCTAGCACACCCTTTTTGAAACGTTGGTCTAGTGTCACATGTACAATTTTATTTAAGAGCCTATGACTGCTCTTCATCAGGTAACTATAAAAAATGTTCGCTACTTTTTTTTTATGTTGTGTCCATCCCAATGCGGCAGAGTCTGCCCATCGCATTGCTTGAATATCTTGTGCGTGTGGTTGCCTCTTAATGCTGCAGTTAAACACAATGCAACAACACAGACACGTTTAAAAGCTATGGTTAAAACTTTTAAAAACACTGGCAGTATGTTACAGATGGTTATTGTTTAAGATAACAAAGCATTGGCAGTTTCGGAGCAAAGCGGGGCTAATTCCCCCGCTGCAAAGAAAACTAGGCAATTCTTGATAATATAGTTGCTCAAGTCTTTTGTCCACATAACACACTGCTTTGGCCTCACAGAAAATTACTCTTGCTGTAAGAGTTATTTATTCAACTCTGTCCTTAAATATGCCATAACTATACCACACCAATAGTCCTTGTACAAAAAGAGAAACACTTCAACAAAAACACAGAGCAAGAATTGTGGATATGTACACAAAGCAATACCATAGTATTTACAAACAATGTTGAGGTACTTGTAGCTTGCCTTGTAGAGTTTCAGTGGGAGCTTCACATACCAACGACCAAGGGCTTATATTTCTACAACACGCGGTTTGGCAAGAAACGAACGGCTTTTCGTGATGCCCGACATCGGCTTTGGCATGGCGAGTGCTCCGAATCCACTCAGCGAGCCTTGAAAAGACGAACTACCAGCCGACCTTCCTGCCGCCTTGGCCGTTGACTTCCCGGCTCCCTTTCCGGCCGTCTTTCGCTTTCCTTGCCGGCCGTACTTGTTCTGCGACTTGGCACCGAAACCCGTCTTCCTTTTGTAGAAAGTGCGAGCACGCTTTCCTGGCGAACCACCGCCACCTCCGGACCACGTTTTGCGCTTTCGCGACGAGCTGGGCGAGGCGCTTGTTGTGGTAAAGTCCGACGGCGGTTGCGGATGCAAGAAATCGCTTTGGGCTTCGTTCTCGGCGTCGGCCATCTCTGCCTCGATGACCATCTTTTCGGCTGCATAGCGTTCTGTGACCTCAAGCAGCTGGGCCCCGTACTAGAATGAAGAAGGAGCGCAGGAAACGTTCAATATGGTTGTCGAGTAGACACAGCAAAACGTCATTTTCAGTTGAATGAGTTATCCGAAATGCACTATCTGAGGCAAAACACACTAAAGAGCTGTAAAAGATGCCGTGAAATAGCTAGCACCCATGACGTGAGAACATGAGTAACTGAACGTGAGTAAAACCCGTGTCTCACAGGCACAGAAAATGACATAACTTGCTATTGCCTTAAATTTTAATGCCATTTGCGGGATGCCACACAGAAATGCTTAGTGGCATTAAAACTTCAATGCCATTTGTGGCGCAGTGCGTACTCGTAACCCACTTGGCCATCAAATGCGTACTCTCATTCCCAATGTGAAAACGATTATGATGTATTCTTCACTTTCTTTTGAAAAGAGCTCTTTTTTCACGGCATAGTGCATTCTCAGGATCATCACAACTCACTAGACTGTGAACGAATCGAAAGCTTGGCTTCAAACAGCTTGTGGCTAGGTGCAAAAATGACGTGCATGAAGTTAACTAAATAAAATACGCCTATTAACGTTTTTCATGCCATTTCTTAAACGCTTGCTCCCTAAATAATTTTGTTATTGTATTACAATTGGCAAGCCACTTTAACTGTTCCACTGCAGCTATTGCCATCGCAATGTTTAATGTTAATATGCTCGTATGCCGGCGGTCGAAATATAATGGCATCAAGATATTTGCTCAAGGCCTTACGCTTTTAACGGCATTAATCTCATCCATGTGGCATACATATGAGCTCAGGCAGATTCGCGTATTATATAACCATCATTCTCATGCTGCGTAAACTGCGATATTTGCCGCTCCTGCCGACACTAGAGCCAGATTTCCCCCTGGCAACTTCTGTAGTAAACTCGATGCTTGCAAGGACGTGGAAGGCACAGTTTCCCACTAACATTACTATAGGGAATTGAGGTGCCGCCATCATTCAGCCACTGCGGAAAATGGTGGTTAGTACAGCAGAACCTCGTTGATGTGATCCTGTTTTGTGCGATTTTCGAGCGCCAAGGTTCGCGATCGGGAACACAAAAAATGACCCACTACAGCTGCACTTCTTTTTTTATTGGTTCATAAGTTCCCGGAAAACACAAGCTTTTGACACCAACGCTCGGTAAGACGACAAAGTGCGACAGTATAATACGTTTTCCGGCTGCTAAATTCCGTGTGAACAGGAAAAGGAGCGAGCCATGTGTGATCAAGAGCGGTGGACACTAGCCATGGTAGCTTACCCGCAGTACTAGACCGCACGCACTCAGTTTTCTCTTCCATTACCAGCAAATCGCCTTGCGGGTCATCACAAGTTGCATTCATGGCTATCGTCGCGAACCCAAGTGCAGTAAGCGTCGCCACCTACAGTGCGTGTGGCGTAGTGCCGCTGTAAGCGTACTACAAGTGCCACCATTCCTTGCGGCAGGTAGCGCAAAGTGAGTGTCGTGTTTCACTCTGACGGCATCGTACTCTGGTGCTGCCCATTAGCACTATTTCATTTATGTATGAAAACTACAAAGTGCATCTCGGGCTGCTTGGTCCCCATTAGCTCGACGTCTCGTGCTGAAACACCTCGCACAAAGCTTCGCCTTAGGTGGATGTTAACTACAGTTGAGTCTGCTGAATATTTTAGTGACTTCGGATAGTACGTTTTCTCGGTTAGCGCATCTTTTCTCGCATTCTTTTTCACAAATGTCTGAACAAGATTCTACTGATCCTGTCTGAAGATTAGTCTGATCTTCATGCTCATGGCTTCAAACGTTCTAGCGTCTTTGCTCACTTTGCTTTATTTACCTTTATCATCTTAAATTTCGAAGCAGTTCAAGATTTTTAGATGCAGAAGGCAATCAGACTTTTTTACGCATATGCAGGATTATTGCAAATCGTTGTATTCATGAGGTAGTTATTCAATTGAAATTTTAATTTGCAGAGCCACAAAGCCATTTGAAGTGAGATGAAGTTTAAACAAATTCGTGCACTAAGCATTTCTATGTACTGGTGAAACGACCATGCTTGCAGCAACCATAGACACTAGCACCTGAGTTCCCTGTAATTAATTTCTGCAGAAAACTCTACGGTGGCAAGTATACTTGCCACAACATACTAGTACTCAATGAGGACTACTTAACCGTACATTCCTTGTACGACCCAAAAAGCAGACACTGCAAAGCAAGCATGACACACACAAGCGTCATACATGTTGTGCGATGTCTGCTTTTCATAGACAGAATGTACGAAGAAGAACATGCAGTAAACAGCACCAACTTGCCCAACAACAAGTCCTTTCAAAGGCCTACCTTGTCAACCAGAGCCTTGGTCATGTGCGGGACCTGCAACATGGCCTCCGCAGTCGTTGGTAGGTTCTCGGCGATGCCGTGCAGTGCGTCGATGTGAATCACGTTGCTGTAGTGCGTGTTCTTGGCCAGTGCCAGCGCCTTGACAATGGACACCAGCTCCAGGTGGCATGCCTCGGTGAGCTTCACAATCTCTGGATTGAGGCGGCTCGGCTCAGTTGCAGCTTCCTCGGCACGCGAAGCCGTCTCGGAAGGCCGCGACTTCTTCTCAATAGAGAGCATCACTCGTGCCGAGCCGGACAGAAGCTGGGGTAGCTTGGTGCCGGGCCGCAGGTAGGACACGGCCATCTCAAGGTAGTTCATGGTGATGACCTAGAGGGTTAATCAAACCGTGTTTGGAGAACAGCATCACCGTGTACTAGCATCAGCAGTTTTTTTCAGTTTTCCTTCTCATCATTATTGCCGCACTGGTTGTGTGCACAAAATACAACCGAGCGGTGCCATTGATCAAACGACGCTTTAACTAAAGCTTTAATCACGCTTCGTTTTCTACAGCCACACTGGTGTGGTCGCATTTGGTAGCACAGCCAGAAGTGGCATAGCCAGAAGGGACACGCTGGGTGTGCTCCACCCCCTTTTTCTTTGAATATTCAATACATTCGGTGCAGAAACTCGCACGGTGCCACATGTTATGTGTGCCACCACAGATCGACACAGATCTGTTTGCAGCAGCTGCGCGACACTGAGAAAGCCGATGAATGGCCTCCTAAACGAAAGCGAGCACACGAGATGGCAACAAAAATGTACACAGCCACCATCTTTGTGCCACGGCATACGGCGGCCTCTCATTCCCGACGCCATTTGTAGACGCACATCAGTCTCTCTTTGTAGCTTCGAGCAACGCATCGCAGGACTATAGCTTTGTATTTACGCAGCAGGCATGAAAGTGGCGTGACCAGGTTGCACGCATTTGAATGCACAGCGGATGAACGAAGAGTGGGAATGAGTGCTGCTGAATTTGCTGGGGCCCTGCAGATTTCAGAATCGCTGACAGGCGGCAGACCACATCGAACCTGACAATAAGGCACTGACGGCACCTACTCTTTACCGTCAGTGCCGGTTACGTGTGGAGCAGTGATCGAGTCGTGTGATGCACGGTCCTTTCGTCGGTCGTGCAGACTGGCATTACGATAACCAACCTGCTGTAAAAATGGCATCGGTCTTCTGTATTTTTGGAGAAACACTGGAAAGCAAAACTTTCTATACAATAAATAAATTATTTCCACGAAACACAAGTCCACTATTAAACTGAGGGAACCTCACTGGTATTCAGCACAACAGAACGTCACAAATTCATCAGTTTCAAAGAAAAAAAGAGCACTTGATTCTGCTGAACAGAAATCCTATTGCTAAAAAAAATATTTTCCAGATCTTCGTCTACTAAAACTGAGCTGTAATCAGTGGTGGCATACTACTTTGGTGTTCTCTTTAATAACTGAGTAGACCTTACCATGTAACTTGATTTCCATGTACCTAAGTTACTGATAGCTTGCTACATTCTTGCTATGCAATGCTAGGAGACTCCCGAGCATGTACAGCACCATATCTTCTTGCACAAAATTTGTATGCATTAAATTTTGTGAAAAACGATCTTCTATTCGATTACATAGTCACCTTTCTTCTTCCTTGATTTAATGTGATATTCGATTGTATATCTACTACTCGGTATTTGCACACCCCTAATATTTACACGTCTCACCGTACATTCCAGATTAACAAATGATTCTCGAATACATTCGAGCACCTACAACACATTGTGATAAGCACACGGCCTGGTCAGAGACATCTCCTTCGGCATAACATTAGCAACATCGTTCAAAAACTTCAACGATGTTGCTAATTTTATGCACTGAGCAACTTGGTAACAGTGATAACGTGGCAAAAGGAAACACCAGGAAAAGGTTAAAACAATGGCGCACAGCAATATGCAGGTAAATGAATGAGTGAAGACAACTGAGTTATCAGCTCAGCCAGCAATCATTAAAAATATAAAAAATTTAACTAAAGGCCAGCCTTTTCAGAATGTGTCCAATGCTATCAATGCTACCTTTGCAATGAACTCAGTCAGTAGTGCACTCCGTGACTGAACGGAACTGTTCCATGCCAAGTTGTATCTCTCTCAATAACTACTAGCTTTCTTAAATAAAACTCTTTTAACATTATTGTAATAGTACCTTTGCTTAGCATTTCATTTGCACATTAATGACATTCCTTCTACATATCATTGTGCCCTCAGTGATGCTCACTGAGAAATGCTGGACAACTAGTCAATAAAGTTGAACCTCGTTATAATGAACTCACAACCATCACGAAATTAGCAAGTACTATTTACTTGTGTGAGGCCCGCGCTTGTGTTTCCCGATTTTTTGCACAGGCTGTGGGCCTTACAAAAGACAGGCTTATGGCTATTCACGGAAACCTCAAGCTATTCTCAGACTTCTGGCCAGAATAGACAACCATAAGCAGCCAACCATGAGCGCACACTTATACAGTCATTGATGTCACTTCTGCCATTTTCGTTTGACAAGCTCACCTCGTTGGCGCTCTCCCAAAGCCAGTTGTCCTGTGTACTGTCACACGAGCAACGCTAAACTACAATAAACAGGCACTACCGTTGATACGCAGCCATGCGCTCGATGCAATCACACAGGATCGGCACACTAACTTGCCGACTGCAGGCCAGGCAAGCCAAAGCTGCGGGCCAAGACGCAAGGGCACATCCAGAACGTGCCCCATCAAGTTTCTCTTGTAGCGCATTTGAGAATTTTGCTACCACAATAAATATATTGAGCTGCTGCAAGCAGTTTAATGGAGCCAAAGTTAAATATAATGAACACTGAGATAACAAATTATTGTATATAAAGAAGTAAACTTAATATGTTTCAGTGATTATCAAGAATAACAAAGGAGAATAATGAGATCCAAGGGGCTTAATTTTTTCTAACCGTATGAAGACAGACAAAGCAAAGGGGAAGTAATAGTTATGTTTAAGGTAAATGTAGAAATAATTAGGCACACAGAAATTAAAGCAAACAGAAAGATAACTGAAGATACAATGAACGCACTTTTGTGCCGAATGCAACTCTGTTATAATGGAGCCGAACCATGTTCTTCACTGTAATAGCTATTGTCCCAAACCTTGCTTTTACAGTTAAAGAAAGGCCAACTAAAACAGCTAAAATAACAGCCAACCAAGATTCTGGCTTACTTTGTTAGATCAGATAATTTGCTATGTACATGTTCACTATATTGATGTTTAACAGTACATTATTGTATCGCGGGAATGATGGCAAAGGAAGACAAAATGAGAGACAAGCACCTCCTTGAGGTAGCCATCGAGGACCAGTCGGCGGACCAACCGGTTGGCGTCGTTACGTTGGTAGCTCTTTCCCCGGCCATGGAGCGGAAGGGCATCCAGCTTCTGGAGTTTCATCTTCTTGTTCGCTGCGCCCTTGAAGATGTCCACGAGCTGTGCGAAAAGTACAATGGGAAGGGATGTACGGCCTCCATTACACTTGTGGGGACGCTCGACTCTCACGTGTCCCGCGATAACGTTTTCCCTGCATGCCTCCCGCGTCTGCTGTAATCTGGCTTGGCCACTCTCCCACCACAGGCGGTGGGAGAGTGGTGGGAGAGTGGCCAAGCTATCTTGTGCTATCTCTCGTGGTGTAGTTGCACAACACCACGAGAGATAGCACAAGCATTGAGCTGCCAACGCCACCTAACACTGGGGTTACTCTGTCCAAAAGGGAGTAGCCTCTACCTCTTTGGCTTGGGGTCGCCTGAGTGTACGGACACCTGTCGCGTGCCTGTAGGCCCGTCCTGTGGGACCGTCTCGCGAGACTTCAGGGTGGGGCAACGGCATGGACAAACACGATCCTTCGAAATCATCTGGTGTCCAGCAGGGGGGCAAACGTATTCACTCTATACCCTGTCACGGTGAGCTGGATTTCCTTGAATTCTCGCATGCTCATCGGCATGTTCCATTCGTAGTAATTCAGCCAGTTGACCTTACTGTATAAAAGGCATAATAAATGCCCTTGCAATTGTTTGCTCAACTGTGTTGTCGTTCCTTTGTCCCAAGAGCACGATTGAGACACCACACACTTAACCCAAGCACGCCACAAATGACTCTGGTTGGTGTGCATTGAAGCCGCTAGCTTAATACATCTCCCTTCAAAAGCCTTCTGCCTGCTGCTTACAGCCTACGTTTGTAAGAATTAAGCTGCTAGACGTGGACTTTGGTCGTTCAGGTTAAGTCTGACACAAGGAGATTTTAAAATAATATCGCTGGAGTGGCAACCATCGCAGCCTTCTAACTAGTACTTGCACATGCTTCACCTCTGATAGAGAACCACGAGTCCACTTATAGTTAGAATGTTCTTGCTCTACGAGTGCAAATTCTAGAATAATAAAAAAATAAAAGCTCGCCGTTTCTTGATCAACTACAGTAGACTTCCGTTAATTCAACTACGGTTAATTCGAGCCAGACCACAGGTCCTGGTCGGTGTCCATGCATTTCTACAGACCCAAACGTTCATTATTTCAATACTAAAACTGACCTTCACCAGATAATTAGAACTTGGCCAGTCAGCATGCATGTGCACGACACCTGCGCTGACCACA
The DNA here is from genome assembly GCF_038994185.2 of Dermacentor albipictus. Lineage (NCBI taxonomy): Eukaryota > Metazoa > Arthropoda > Arachnida > Ixodida > Ixodidae > Dermacentor > Dermacentor albipictus. Next base: position 97,490,363 of record NC_091828.1, on the reverse strand, counting down.
GTAGCGACCCTTTTAGTGGCAGTGCCTGCCTTGGCGAAGCTTGGAGGACAGTGAATCCGCTGGACACACGTCACCTCTCCCGTCAAAAACAGCTATTTTCGGCCTGACCAAGGAAGATTTTCAAACAGTAACTGTAGCTCACAATGTCTAATTACGGCATTTATGCTATTCTAACGCATGAACGGTTCTTTTTTTTTTCAGGAAAATTGGGCCGGAAGCTGCCTGCGCGGTGTAATTGATGAATACGAAACCCAAACCACCTTCGCAGCATTCGTAGTAGGCTTTACCGTTAAACAACAGTGTATTGCGGCTAAGCTGACTTTAAGAAACCGGCCGCCATTGTGCGGCACATATTTGCTGAAAAAATCAGTTGCGCATTCGCTTTCTACTTTGTTCAAAAGCTTTAATGTAATTTATACGTTCAGATGCTGATAAAGTGGGCACGCGTTTGATTCGGGGGCGTGTTAGACTCTGGCAAACATGCTGCCAAATGAACCGGTAGTGTGTTTTGACATGTTCTTTATGTATCTCCTTTAATTCGTCCCGCTGTACAATTAAATCAATTTTGTCCATCCTGTTGGCATCGATTTAATGCAAGTTGACTGCGTTACCTTTTACTGAATACTTATACAGTCGGCTCCCATTCATTCGACCTTGGTTAATCAGTTTTTTTGTTTGTTTGTTTTTTTAATGCACAGGAAAGCCCCAGTGATAAACCATACTTTAAGAAGGAAGGAAACTCGTTTAATTTGAAAGTGAAATTGTGCTGCTTCAGTTAATTCGACCCCCCACCAGGTGCCCCCTTATGCATGTAGTGATTACTGAAAGCTTGAAAACACGAGAAATTTAGCAGGCAGCCCTATTGTTTCTCCAGGCATGAAGCTGTCTTACTACAATTTTGTTTTTGTGGTTGACGCAGCTTTCACAGAAGAGACATCTGCTCCCACTTGTTTTGTGACATGTCACACACCCATATTCCACAGTCCGATTTGTCAGTTCAGAACAGCATCACGTGGCAATTATATGGCACTGTCTATCAAGGTCAAACATTCTTTTCTTTAAGATCTCTTTATTGAACTTGAAAAAGATTTGAATTCTTTCATTTTGCCACCTGTTGCTGATTCAACGTTTGGGATAGTTAGATATCATGGCCCCTGTAGGTGCTGTAGGTAGAATGTGTCCTGTAGGTCACACTCGGTGACAATACCAAAGTTCAAGTCTGCCTGTATCATCTCAATAGCATCAAAGAAGGGCCCTCTTTTAGCCTTAAGCGTACATAGTCAGAGAAACAAGAAACACCATCCGAAGCTAAGTGAGACAACTTAGGTGACAGCAGGATGACGACACTAATATTGTTTTCAGTCAAACAGCCCACACAAGGCCCACAGGGTTATGTCAGCATGCACCACAACACATCGATTTGTGTTCATAACCATCGACAATAAATTAAACCTTTTTGTCATGTCAAATTGTCCATGCCCCACAACAAGAGCTCAGGCCCTTTTGCTGCACAAATCATTGCTCTGTAACAGTAGCAGCCAAGCTCCGAACTTCCCTTCACAACAATAAATTTGTAAATATCGATCAGCTGTACCTTTCTTTTAGAGTCAGTCTTTGTCCAATTTGTTGGGCTACATATGGAACATGGGCATTAGTGGCAGGAACACAACTGTCACAACGGAGTTGCATCCATGGACTTATCTGCTACGATTATTGCTGACGCCGCTGCATAAAAGAACCTGTTGCACTTGCACGCACACTCTGAAATCGAGTTCACTTCTACAGCTAGCTAGTTCTTTGAGGTAGCATTAGCTGAATGAAACACACAGGCAATTTTGAAGGCCTGACGATGTTACAGAGAATCGCAGCCAAGCAACCTGCAACTGTTTAGTCCAGTCACGTAGTCAGAATATACTGGTATTTGTATGCAGATGCCTGATATGTCACGGCAGGTACCATGGCAGGCATCATGGCAAATATACGTAAGGTACAGCCTCCATCATATTTACCTGAACATGCCTTAAGCGCCATTTAAATTTTTAAGCTGGTATTGCTGGAGATTTCTGGCTGTGCCTAATGTGCCTTCCTTCCAAGGCCTGTAGTGCTTGTTCCTTACAGGTGGCATTAGTTAGAATTAAGCTTTTAGGTATGGATCTTGATCATTCATGTTCTCTCACAGGGTTATACCTGAGAGCATAAATGAAAACTTTCAATAAGAATAAAAAATTCTGCACCATTGGAAGGAAGAAAACCCACATGGCAGGTTGAATAAATCCAAATTACTTTGTTAGTCATAAAGTTCTAGCTAAAAAACTGTTGCATGATGTGTCTGACATTATATGATATAGCATGTTTTTCTGGTTGCCGTTTTGCATGGCAAAACATTAAAAAATTCATCTTTCACTATAGCAAAAACTAGCTGCTACTTCGTGACCTCAAAAGCAAGAACTTTAAAGCTTTCTAGACTTTTGGTTGTGTATTTGCACTGTACTTGTGATTTATGAACTGCACTTCTGAAATAAATGAATGAAATAAAGGAAATGAAGATGAACAGCAGAAGCACATTTCTACATTCATACCTGATTCACTGTGACATTGACACGTCTCTCGTTCAAGGTTTCCACACATCGAGCCACTTCTCGCGCGTCCTCTGTGACGTCTGTCGTGACCCAGCGTGTCTCCGCCAGGCAGTTGTCACAGGCAAAACGGCGGTTCTGCCGGCAGAACTGTCGGTCAAAATTTTCCCCAAAGTAATGCAGAACCTGCGAAGACAAGATGTGCGCAAGGTAGACACGGTTAACCGCTGAAACTTCAGACAAGAAAAAACAAATGACAAAGAATGACGCGTCCCACAATTTCTGCATAATGTCTAGGCTTGTGAGCCAGAAACTTGATTGAGCAGTACATGCTAGGATGCAGCCTGTATGGAATGCCAGGGGGACGGAAAGGTACAAATCAAGGGGACCTCAGTATAACAGCAAAACGAGTCCACCCCGACTCTGTGTCCTCCTGAGAATGGTCACAGCCGACAAACACAACAAACACTCCACAAGCGGAAGCAGGTCCCTTTGCGACCAGTCCAGAGCCACCCCAGATTTCCTGTTTCCCATCAAACAACAATGCAGCAGTGTAGACATGCTATATAGCAATTTTGTTTCTGTATAAATGTAGTTGCAACTGCAGCAGCTGTTGGCCCGTTTCTCTTCTTTGCATTCTTTATGCAGCCACGTTTCACCAACTAGACAAACTAATGACTCTATCGACTGCCCCTTTCTTTAGAAGCATGCATACAGCCGGTAAAAAAATATCCATCACAAATGTACGCCCATCTGAGCGACTGACACATCAAAGACAGCAAAGCCATATCTCCAAGTTTTCACAGCCTTCATCGGAGGTACATAGGGTCTATTTGCTGGATGTTCTTAGAGATGATTCATCACCGACGTCACCTGTGCATTGTCACCGACACTCTGGTCAAACAGCTGCTTTTTGCCACCACAGCTGTACAAACTCCTTGCTGACGTCGAACACGGAGGTGGTAAAAGCCAAAGTAAGAAGCAGATTACTGGCTAAGAAAAGGCACGCAAGAAAGATGCTGTCTATTCGTGCAAGGTGTATGCAAGGTAATTTTGTAATTGTTTTCAAAGCGAAAATTCATGTCTCTCACACAAGTTACACGGTCGATTGGTACTGAGCACGCGGCTACATGCCGGCCTTTTCCACACAAAAATGGCTGCACAACTCTCCTAAACAGCTTCACTGTAAAACCGAATTTCACAAGCTCCATAAGGTGCAGAAGACACATGCGCTCAACCTAACCAACAAACACACCTGTGCCCTTCGGCAGTCGGTGCGGTTCTCGCAGAAGTTGACCATGTGCCACAGGTTGGCAATGTGCGTCTGCTTGGCCGACGCATTGGCCGCGGCATCCTTGTCGATCATGGAGCGGATGCGGTGCATGTCGTGGAAGTTGTAGTAGAGGAGGCAGGAGGCACGCTGGCCGTCCCGCCCCGCACGGCCGGACTCCTGGTAGTAGCCCTCGATGGACTTGGGCAGCGTGTGGTGAATGACGAACCGGACGTCCGGTTTGTCGACCCCCATGCCAAAGGCGATGGTGGCGCACACGACCTGCAACGTGGGTTCCAATGGCGCCGGTTCGAGCACGAAGGTAGACCAAATTCTTTATTTGTTATTCCCATCTAGCAACCACAGAGGAGTCATTTGCCGGTGTTTTGGACGACGACGCTTCTACCCGGGGAGGGCGAATGTGAAATGGAACACACGAGTTGCATTCAAGGTAACTTCTGTCCTTGCTTTGGCACACAAATAAAAGAACTGCTTAGGTGAAGAAAGATACAGTTCCTATCTAGACACGTGGAAAGGGCGAAACCATTTTGTTCAGCATCCACTGCACCAAATTTGATGAGGTTTGTAGCATTTAAGAGAGAATTCCAACATCTACCAACTGCGGGGAAGCAGATATATTATTTAGGTTGTCACTGTTTTGAACAAAAAAAAATTTTAAATATCACAAAATAAAAAAACAAAAAAACTTTAGACATCAAGTTTGCAACTCGGAGCAATAAACTATGTTATCCCAATTGCGTAAGCAGCACCCATTTAGACATTGAAAACATACAAAATTGACGTATTATACACCAGCCTGAAATATAGCTCACCAATTTGCGAGCAGGGCTTTCACGACACCTTCGTGAACTTTGTACCAATTTCATGTAACTTGTGAACTCATACATCAACTATGTCAGCTTCATGTGCTCTAGCAGACGCAGTTTTAGAGTTTTGTAGTTCACGCTTCAATTTTCTTTTTTAATTACTGACTTTCTGTGCTTTTTGTAACAAATATGAGACCTTTGATGAAAATTCAATCTAGGATCCTACATTCTGTGTAATCCAGCTTTCATAAATGTGACATACCTAATTAAAATCATTAGAGAAATATTCTAATGAGAGCAGCGTTGCGTGTTAGATGTATTTGAATATAGAAATCGGAATTGGCTCCAAGCTAAAGCCTCTTCTTAATATAACATAACCACAGTGACCACATAATTCTCTTTAGTTGTCTGCTGTGTGTCTTGTTCCAAAGTGCCACTTCTTCTTCACCCAGGTATGCGCCAACTGCCCTAAATTGGGACTTTACAAGAAATCCGTACAAATGAGAAAATTGCGACAGAAGAGCCGCTTAAAAAATTAACAAGCCGGGTCACAGTTCATGCTACTGCCAGTAACGAATGCTTAGCATGTTCACTGCTGCCGCACTTAAGTCCCAATTCCAGTGCCTGATGACCCACCAGTGAGTCACTTGTCCCATGCCTCTGGTGTGTCGTGACCTACCAATGACCCACCAAGATGTGAAGAAGTTGTGATCCCTTGAAACTTCCTAAAGATGCAGAGAGATGGCACCATGTATGATGTTGCATCAAATCAGAAGCAACAAGAATTTTCCCTCTCCACTGATTTCCAGCAAAGACATAACTTACACACTACAGGAAGGTCCTGCTTAGTCACAAAGCAGGAATAAATGTCATGACCTATTGGTGACCAGTGTAGCAGTGAACATGTTAAATAAAAGACTCTGTGTTCCCTTCTCCACTGGCACACTCAAATGCACTTCTTGCTCTTGCCATAACACTGTCTGCATCCGTTTAACTGACTACAAAGACAATGCCTCTTGTATGGGGCACCAACTTTTGTTGGGCCTTTCCCCGGGTTTTTAGTGGGTTCACCTTGATATCCAATAAATTGATTCCACTTCATTGTTAGGCTGGTGCCATTTGTTGCAATGTGGCACCCAATTCTGCCAATGAGCTTCTGAGTTATGGTGCGGCTTTTGAGTTGCCGAATCATGAGAATGGAACACAGAATGACCACGGGTGGCCACAGCCTCATATATGTACAATGCCGGCCCAGTCGCTCTGCAATGCATGCTAGCCAGTGGTCCACTATGTGGTACTTCCCATCATCACATTCCCAGATATTTTATGCCTATCGTTGTTAGAGCAAGAACAATTTGCGGCAGGCACTGCTGCTGCTCCATGCCTGCTCCATATTGTGTGAACATGACAAGCGATGAAAGAAATTTGAAATTACCCTAACTCTGCCCAAAGAACCCCTGTGCCCTCTACTGGCCCCTTGTTTTGGAGTCATTGGACAGGCACTGAAAAATTTTAGAAGGCTTTGTTTCCGCATGATGAACTTACACATGGCACATACAATAGGCCCCAGTCACAAATCCAGTCAATCATTAAATGGCTCCTAAACACTTGCAAAGCACTGCACAAAGAAAAAGAAAGGCAAGCTCAGCACAACAATGCAGGCTCTGCTGCATATGTTCTGAACCACAGATCGCATCTGTGCACATGCTTCACATGCATCACACTCTAACGATGCAGACATGACGATCACATTAATTACAATTAAACACAGAGAGGAGAGATTACAAATTATGCATGCCGCTGTAAAAAAGGCTCTGATGAGACCAAATTTACCTGAACCTTGTCATCAATCCATTGACGCTGGACATCGTTTCGCCTGTTGTCGGTGAGCCCTGCGTGGTACGGCACAGACGCAATCCCTTCCTTGCAGAGATCGTCCGCGAGCTGGTCACACTCCTTTCGCGAGAAGCAGTACACAATGCCGCTCTGGCGCTTGAACTTCTTCTTGATGACCTCGACAATGTCATTGACAACCGACTTGCCCGTCTTGGGACAGACCTCGTAGCAGAGATTCGGACGGTTGAAGCTCTGCAGGAACCACTTGGGGTCCCGCATTCCAAGCTGGTGGAGAATGTCCATGCGGACCCGAGGCGTCGCCGTCGCAGTCAGAGCCATCATGGGAACACCGGGGAACTTCTCACGCAGCACGCTCAGCCGCTTGTAGTCGGGGCGGAAATCGTGCCCCCACTGGCTGACACAGTGGGCCTCGTCAATGACGAACCTCGTCAGGTGTTTGTTGGCGTGCAGTCGTTGCAGAGCTTCGAGTAAGCGAGTGCTGGCACTGACCTTCTCGGGCGTGACGTAGAGCAACCGCAGCTGGGGCTGCAGTGACCTCAGGTCAGCGTACACGCTGGCGTTGTCGCTTTCGCCGGACAGGTGGTTTGCCGGCACGTCGAGCGATGTCAGTTTTTGGACCTGAAAGCAGTGACGGAGAGAAGGTAAACTCGCGATAACTCAAAGTTGCAGATTGTTCAAGCAAACCTGAGCATTTTTGGTTCACCCTATAACTTTAACTTCAGTTATAAGCCACTAGACTTTCAAGCTGCCAAAACAGAACTCTTGATTTGAAGCAACTAAACTTTCAACCACCAAAAACAATCTGAGCACGCCTCACCAACCACTGACCTGATCTTGAATGAGAGACTTTAGTGGGGATATGACGATGGTCACACCATCGCTCATGACCGCAGGAAGCTGGTAGCAGAGGCTCTTTCCACCTCCTGTTGGCATTAGTATGAAGCAATCCTCTCCTAACAGCGCCGCGTTGATGGCTTCCAGCTGGTTCAGGCGAAACAGCTTCAATCCAAACACGGATGCAAACTTTGCTCTCAGCTCAGCAGAGTGAGGAAACCCAAAGCCCTTGAACTTTGCCAATGTACCGTCATTTCGATACTGGCCAATAAATTTCCCCGTCGTGCCAGTGTTGTTGCCAGAGTCCTTCTGCGCCTGTGTTTGGGCTTCAACGATCCCGATGTCCACATCTTCGGTATCAAAGTCATGGATCAACTCCGTGTCCGAGAGCGCGGCTGCCTTGCTCGTCGAGGGTTTTGAGCCAAAGTAGGGCGAATGCGATGCATTCTTGAAGGACGAATCTGCCGATCGCGCGTTCTGAAGTTTCGGACTCGTTGAAAATGACGACGGTTTGTGAAAGGTTTCTTCGCCTAGTCTTTTCAGTCTGTGAGAGAGTGACATTTCGTAAGAAGGGCTGTCGGAAAACGTGCTGGAAGAATTTGCGGGCTTCGACGACAGGTCACTGACGTTTCCCAAGCTCGCGGAGAGAGCCGGGAACGATCTGTCGCTAGCCGGAGGCTTTTCCAACCGACTGCCCAGAGAACCTCTGCCAAACGAAGTTGCCGCAAAGCTGGCCTTGGACTTCACCGGCGAGGCGCCGCTGCAGGATGCCTTCCGGAACTGACGGAACACCCTCTGGCGCAGATCGAGCAGCGACAGCACGTCGTTCGAAAGCTGCCTGTCTTCGCCGAGCACCGAGCAAATGTGGGACGACAGTTTGTAGTCGTACTCTTGCAGCAGCGAGGCCGCTGCCCGCGCGTCGCTCGAGCCGGCCTGGAAGTTCGGTTTGGACAGCAACGCGCTTCGCTCGATTTCCCGAAGTTCGGAGGCTTCGAGCTTGCCGCTGGGCGAGAGCAGACACGTCGATGCAGTTGACAGTCGCGCTTTGCTCGGGGACGTCCTCTTCAAGGCAAGCGCAGAAGGCGAGCGTCGCGCTGGGGGAACAAAGACGTCGTCGTCGTCGTCCCAGTCGCCGTTCCGAAGGCCGTTTTCCGTCGTCCGGTCTTCCGGGGGTGTAGACTGGGACGGAATGTGGATGAACTCGGGTTCGTCGGCGTCGGACCAGTTGAACTCGGGACTGCTCGGCGGGAACTGGGTCTCCGAAACCTGCTGCACCTCCGACTGCTGCAACACGTCGGAAACCTTCCTGGGAGACTTGAAAGCGCCGTTGGGCCGCTGCTTACGAGGCGACTGTCCCGCAGTCTTTCGGGCGGCGACGCTGCTGCCCAGGGCAGCGCGTCGCGGGGGCTTGAACTCGTGTGCCGCCGCATCGCCGCCACGGCTGAAGTCCTCGTCGTGCCGCACGTCATTGTGGATCGCACTCGAAGCCGGTCGCTTGGAGGGACTCGCCTTGAAGTTGCGCGACGACGGATTCTCGTAAGGTGTCACGCACTCCGCGACGAGATCGACCAACTTTCGGAGGTCGTAAAAGCTGAATCCGGCGCTTTTCGCAGCGGTGGTCGCCGACCTTCCGCTGGCGACCGACTTGGCGCGGAGTTCCTGAAACCGTCGCTTGCAATCTTCTAGGTTATTCTCCGGCAAACTCGTAGACATTTCCGCGAGACAATCGCGAGCATTATGTATTTCAAGTCACAACACAAACAAAACTTTTATAACGACCAGTCCACAAGTTTATTCACAGCTGACATGTTAGAACCGCCGTAGTTTAGTTCACCAGGCGTGCCCGCCAAACAACGTTTAAATTTGACAGTTAGTGAGGACGCTGCATTCTGCTCCACGTGTTTGCTCTCTATGGAAGTTTTACAGTAATAAAACTGCTGTATCTTTACAAACGCATGCAAGAAAAAGTTATTTCAAAGAGTAATATTATTTAATTAACAATTAAAATGTACGTCTGCTTATGTTTTTGTAATGTTTTGGCATTGTGTGGCTACAGGCACTGCAGCAGCGCGAGTGCCTGTAGGAAGGCAACAATTTAGGTTTGAAATTTAGTGTTAGAAAATCAGGTGTTATTGTATTCAATGAAAACAGTGAACAGACAGTGGAGATACAGGGCCAAGAAATACCTCGGGTAACAGAATATAAATACCTTGGTATATGGATAAACGAAGGCAACGGATATATCTAAGATATATCTAATCCTAAGCGCACAAGGACAGAGCGCTATGGGGATGCAATAGGTACGAGGTCCTCCGAGGTATGTGGAAAGGGGTAATGGTTCCAGGACTTACTTTTGCAAATGCGGTTGTTTGCTTTAAATCAGGGGTACAATCAGGACTCGACGGGAACCAAAGGTCAGTGGGTCGCCTCGCATTGGGCGCTCACGGGAAGACTACAAATGAAGCTGTGCAAGGGGATATGGGCTGGACTAGTTTTGAAGTGAGGGAAGCTCGCAGTAAAATTGAGTATGAAGAACGGCTGAGGAATATGGAGGAAAGTAAATGGGCTGGGAGAGTGTTCAGGTATCTGTACAGGCAAAACATTGATTCACAGTGGAGGAAAAGAACTAGGAAGCTTACCAGCAAGTATGCGGCCTGTGGGGTGGGCAACACAGCAACAAAGAAGGTCAAGCGGAAAGTCAGAGAGGCTGAATTAATCTCATGGGTGGCGGCAATGGAAAAGAAACCTGCCATGAGTAACTACTTAAGGGGAAAAAACGAAATTAGGAAAGAAACCATTTATGATAACTCAAAGGGAAGCTCATTACTTTTCGAAGCGAGATCGGGATGCCTTAGAACACGCACGTATAAAGCGAGATATAAGAAGGAAGAAGAAGCATGTGCTTGCTGCGGTAAAGCTAGGGAAACGACGGAGCATATTTTATTAGAATGTGAAGACATCTATCCAGCGGTCGATTTAGGCACCACTGGCCTCCTTGAAGCCCTTGGGTTCAGCGGGAGCAGTGGAAAAGCAAACAGGTCCGCAATAGACATCAGTAAGAGGCGATTGGAGGATTGGTGGAAGAAAAGTAGGGAAACGACAAAGGACGGAGACGTACAAAAGCACAGTTCGCAATAGGGTATCAGAAAATTTGGACGTGGTAGTTCATAGTGTGTTTTTTTTTTCTCATGGGTTAACCTAGGTAGGATATTAGGCAGCATAGTAGCAAGAGCTTGGTGGCGCAAGCCACCGCCCCGTTCCAAAGGGGACGCTCATAACATCCATCCATCCATCCATCCATCCTCTTAACTGAAAGCTAGCGAGGAACAAGAGAAATTCGTTTCTAAAAACGACAGCGATTGTGTGAAATGGGAACTGCTTAACATCGCAACGGAGGTGAGTCATACCTCCGCTTCCTCTACTGCGCGGCGACGCAGATCGTGCGTACACCAAAGTGACACGGCCGCGACCCAACAGCTGCACGATCAAAGAAAGACGACGCATTCGCTCGAGGCGTCGCTTCCAAGCTCGAGGAATCCAGCTGCTGCTTCGGTCAGGTTGCGCCGACTCAAATTTGTTCTACGATATCTGTGCGAGCTTTAACGCAGCGGCAACGTCGCCTGATTGAAATCGAAACAAGTGAGTCGGAAAGCGCGCCGTCCTAAAGTGCACCTTGAATGATTGCTTCTCCGCAAGCACGGAAGCTTAACAGGAAACGCGGATTTCCGTTTGCGAAGCGTACCCGTTTGAACGGCAAGATTGTTCCGGGTTAAACTGTGGCCTTGGCCGCCCTGATCCACAGACTGCTCCAATCATTCTACTGGAATTGGTTTTCCCCGTAGTGTGCCTCTCTCTATGTAGATTGGATGAAAATGCGAAGGCGTTTACAAAGACTACGATCGACATGTGTTCCGAGTTCCACGCGACGCGAACCGTATCGAAGTGTGGTGAAAAAACGTGAAGAGGAAATGTTTCGCCGTAGGGAACGTGCAATTATTGTATGCAAATGTCCAGCACGAGATTGGTCGCACTTTATACACCTGCGCACCATACGCCAAACCGTCGTTGCAGCTTTTGCACATCGCACCGATCTGATGCGTGTTGTTAAATTTTATATGTAGTCTGGCAGTGCGACGTACGCGCCTGAACTGGATGTCACTTATTTTTAAGCGTACATTTGAAGCCTCTATTGTTCGCTTATGCGGTTATGTTTGTAAGCATAGGAGCGTAAACAAGCTAGGTATTGCAGGAGTTATTATATAGCGTACGTCGAGCTTTCAGAAATAGCTTTTGATAACTGCATGCTTATTGCAAAGTGCCACTGAATGCCATCCTCAATATTTCTGGTGAGTGATTTTTCTTTTTTTACACTCGATGCAATTTATACTGGTGCATTGAGCGCAAACAAAAAGTTAAGTCTTTTTGACAGATATGCCTTCTCCAAAAGTAGTTTTCTCACAAGAGTGAGCAGTACAAATGGAGTTCTTACAAAAGAGTTCCGGAGAACGGAATCTAATAATGAATTATACTGAGCACCATTCTGAACAGTACATCGAAAAAGACTAATAACTGGCAAACAAAGCATAAGATTAATGCTCTTATATAATGGTGACATGTTTATGTACCATAAAATCAGCTGCTCGTTTGATGGATACTTCATTTAAAGGTGTTTTTAGTATTGAAAAATACGAGTGGCACTTTCCAAAGCTGTGCTAATGCAACATGTTCCTATGGGTGGGCAGCGCAACCCGGACGAAGGACAAAAGGAAGTACGCGATTGCAGTTTCAATTCAGGTTAATGCAACATATGCCGGAAACTGAACTAAATATTTTAGTAAAAACAATGGCAGTGTTTCAGTTGTTGCCTCGGCCACTGGACAATGTCACAATACACCGTTCTCCAAAGGTGTCCATAGAAGTTCTGTTGTGTATAGAACGCATGTCTAGAAGAGATCAAACACAAGCCGTACTGCAGACGTTTATGCTATGCTTGATCAAGCGTTGTCTCAGATGTCTACACGCAGTAACTGAAGGTACTCACCTAAGATACATAATTGTAAGTCATGTTATAAATGTCTAGGTCGTTACTCGTTCTATCACTAGCTACTGGTGGAGATAGAAACAAATTAAATACGAAGGACAACAACAGACAGCACACGAAAGAAACAACAGGTCAAGGTACTTTGTCCTGTTGTTTCTTACATGTGCTAATGGCTTGTCCTGCCATTTCTTTTGTGTGTTGTAGGACACTTGAATCTGTCACATTTCAGAGGCTGTGGCTGCATGAAGCCTGCTCGTGAGAGAAGGACAAAACCTTAAGTCATTGTCCTTTTCCTCTACGAGTGCTTTGTACTGTTGCAGTGCAACTACAGCATATCCTGTTCAACAATGGCAATGACCCATAGTCCTTGATATAGCTTTTGCGAATGCTCACTGTTCTAATGCGTTAATTCTGTCTTGTTATAGCAAATTCTGAGGCGTCCTGGTTCACCAGCGGCCACCATGACAGTCGCCATTACAGACGTCGCGTACGTCAGCCTGCTTCTCATCTCAGTCGTAGCAGGCAACTTTGTGCACCGCATCAAGGAGGTGCGACACCGCCGGGTCTACTGCACCGCCCTGGGAGCCTTTCTGGTTCTGATAGTGTCCGGCCGCCATGCGGTGCACCCCTGCATCGTCAGCGTTGTCAACGCCTTCATCGTCACCACCTGCTCCCTCAAGTAGGCAACATTGTTTGTACTTCCAGTGTAGAGGCATCCACATTTTTCTCGTAGAACACGTAGGCTGGTATGCAGCAAAGTAAAAAAGAAAACCAATTTTTTCGTGTTGCTGGCTCAGTTTGAAAGACAACGCATGTGAGAAGCCACAACCACAAATAAATGGGAGCCACATAGTATATTCGTCGGTACCATCAACCTTACAGCTGCTCTGTTACCTGCACTGTGCTCGAGTGTTCTAGAGAGCAGCGTAGGTGTCTGTATACTTGCAGCGAGCACATCTGTAACAGGCTTCGAGGTAGGTAGAATTTGGCAAGATAATTAAATGTACCAAATGTATATTTTTTGTACTCTCTGGCAAGTAGCACAATTTCGTTCCTTGAGCATGGGTAGCTTGAACAGGCGGGCAATACTTGCATGAGAAATTTAAATGCGTGATTGACTACAATCAACAAAAGTACACAAGCGAAGCATATACTCACAGTCAATTTCATTCAGACTGCACAGCTGACTTAATTGGGAGAGAGAGAGAAATAAACTTTATTGTGAGACCAGGTTTCTTGAGCCCAAAGGTGGGTGGCCTCCTCAGTCCAGGTAGCCATGGCTCGCTGCCGCCGCCCGAGCCCTGTTCACCAACCGCAGCTGGCTGTCAGGGTCTTGCGTCACCAGCAGAGCCTCCCACTGGTCTTCTAATTCTTCTTCTGAATCTGCCTCTTTCTGCATGTTATCGCCTGGTGGCGATGATGGGAGACATGCTAATCTGATTGGCTGACAGGGTGTAGGCAGCATGTTGCCTCAAAGCAACGTATAGGGCCTATCAGCGAATCTGTGCTAAAGATTGCTCCAGATTGATTTGTGACTATACGTGCCTGGGTCTTTTTAAGCATACACATGTGTGTTTTTGCATTCCACCTACCTTGCTGTTCAACAGCTATAGCCAGGGGCTGATCCCATGGCACCATTCTCTGCAGCAAAATGACACATGTGAATGCAGAATGCATGAATGCCTTCCTCAGGCATTCAAGATACCTCTTGCAATGGATAACTCAGATTTGCCCTTCCCCCCTTCTTCCTTTCTGCAGATATCGGGCAAAGGCAAGCTTTGTGTTCTGCTTCGGGTACCTTGCATTCTTCAAGTATCTGAAGTTGTGGAGCACTAACCCACCGCCAGGCATCACCAACCTTGTCCAGATGATGCTCACACTACGAGTAAGTGAATAAATTACCGGGAAACGTGTGAAAGTGAAAAAAAGACATTGAATGTGAAATGTACCAAGGATTGATTACACAATAGACTTCTTAGCAAGGCGAGCGTAAAGGGAGCTTTTCACTTTGTTTGTATGGTGGAGAGTTTACTTTGACATAAGCACACAAAAAATGAATTGGGAACTATAAACAAAGCTCTGAGGGTGCAGACCTGAGGAATTTTTACAGCAACATAATATATCACTAAGGTTAGACTCATTATTTGCATTTCTGTTCCTTCAGAAAAAGGCCTAATGTATAGGTTATTTGCACAAGTAAAATGTGCACTAGTTATGTTTCGAAGAAAAAAAAAAGGTTTGTTAAATGGGAAACACTTAGGTTCGTGGCATATCACAAAATTTAGCTTTTACAAGCTTTGTCCTAAAAGGACGTTGAAGACACAGCGTCCTTTTAGTCAAAGTCAAAGCGTAAATTTGCTGATTAGTGCTGTGAAACACGAAAAGCAAGATATCAACAGTGGGCGAACAGATAGAAGCCTCAGCCTGGAGCCAATGTTTCTACAAGCCGAAATGTTGAACCCTTTTACTGTACTGTGTTGTCCTTTCTTTCTTTTTTTTCCCCCCAGAAGTGTTGTATCATGATTCAAGTAAGCTTGACTAAATTTGTACAGCAGTGATCTGCATCTACCCAACGTGGCAACTCCTGTCGAAGTGTGTACTAGGTGAAATACAGGGTTGGTGGCAGTCTTCTTTTGTTGGGAGAGAGAAGGGGGTTGGAGAGCAGAGCAAGATTCTTCATTTTTTTGGGGGGGGGGGGGGGGTGCGGGAAGACACTTCATCCTGATGGCAAGAGGGAGGCAATGTGGCCGCAGGACGAAATTTTGGGGGCAGTCAGCCTTCCCCTGTAGAGCTGCCCCTGAATAAAATATAGTACATGGAAGCGAGTGCAAATTAAACTTGAAAGGCGGGTGGGATTCAAAGCAACAATGTAGCCATGAGAGGTGCCATAGTTCGGGGAGCAAGCAAACCAGCCCAGCATCAGTGTGCCTGTACTAATAGCTTCTTCTTGTTAATCAGCCAGTTTTTATGCACGATTTAACTCTAATTTTACCTAACCTTACGTAAATCACCCAGTATTTTCAAGCACTCAAGCAAAGCTTGGCTGGCAAGTGAGTGCAAGATTGAGGTTTGAGGAAGGGACAGTGTAAACGAGTGAGTATGAACAGTTTCAGTGTAGTGTATTCCAATGCACACAGATGGCAGGACTGGCCATGGAACAGCAGATCCTCCACGAGCAGCATGAGGAAAAGAAGACTGAGAAGCAGACATACGAAGAGGGCGACATGAAGCCTGGCTTTTGGGACGTCATTGACTATGCCTTCTGCTACATAGGCGTGCTCGTCGGTAAGTGCATCTTCTCACAGGCTCGTTATCTTCTCTTAGATAAGCTCGTTTATTTTTTTTAAAGCATGTACCCCTCACCGGGCCTCATCTGACACCGTAAAGCGCTGTCCAAAAAGCTTCTACCACAATAATTAATTTTTTAAAGGAAGGGTCTAATACTGGCGAAGATAGAAGCAAATGAAATATGAACCACAACGATAGACAGTACATGAAAGAAACAGCAGGACAAGGTACTTTGTCCTGTTGTTTTTTACATGTAGTACTCTCTTTTACTTCCATTTCTTTTGTGTACTGTCTATCAGTGCACTTAAAAAGCTTTAAAAATGACCTTCATTTGTTGTGAGGCTTTAGCCACACCACCATGCCATACATATGGCAACAGGTGATCGTGAAGATGCCATTGGTGAGGTGTGCGGTGTAGCCCCTTGAATGTAGAGGATGTGGGGCAGCAGGCAAGGCCAGAGCACTGGCCGAGTGCCCTGTACGGGCCAATGTGCAACTTTACAGAGTAGCGATAGGTGGTCAGGACTTGAGAGCAAGGCAATGAACTTGAACATGCAGCATATCATCAGCGCAGCATAATTTGTCCCCCACAAATCTGCTCCAGGACGCCACTTCCGTCCACATCACTCTGAAGGATTGGTTATTATTTAATAAGCAATCACTCTTTCATTAACATTTAGCTCAAATTTAAGAGATGGATGCATGACCGACTTTGAAGATATGTACAGTCGCGGACAGAATATTATGGACCATGAAATCTAAGAAAAAGCTGAATATCTCCGCAACCTCACAACGCAATCTGGTATTTGCATTTTGCACCTCGGCTAGAATATGCTAACAACGTTGGGGTGGGCAGTTTTACTGGTTACTGCTACAGGCTGCTCGGGAATTGAACGTTTTCGGAGATCCCGTGGTCTATTTTATTCTGTCCGCGGCTGTACATCTGCGGTGGCCAGCAAATCACATAGTGTCTAAATGCTCTCCATGTTTTGTAGCACCTTGAAATGACAGGCTATGGTATTTCATTACTATGAGTGCATTGGAAATATCGTTCAACGTTGCGATTATATGTATTTCATTTGACTTGATCATGATTGGTGCATCTGAGTGTTCTCCACCTACTGTAGTACTTGAGTTCTTGAAAAAGCTGTTTCCACTTTTGATGTGTGCAATATATTTTTTTTAATTTATTGATTACTGCTAGACATCTTAATGATCGCCTGATTGGCCAACAAGTGCTTTGCGCTTAGACCAATCGATAGAATGTCAGTTGTAGCCTAGCCAGTAAAGGTCGATTTTATTATTTTTTTTATGTTGTTTCATCCTTCAAGCTCGTAAGTGATACTGAAGCTTGTTCATGCAATGGGACAATGTGCGGACGCAGGCCCGTACTACCGGTATCGGACATACCGTGACTTCCTGAACGCCCCCTACTTGGATTCGGTCAACCGCAAGGGCATGTGCCTGAACCGTGTCAAGGTGGTGCCAATATATGCGCTGCTTTGGCTGCTCTTCGTGCAGTTCTTCCCACCTGATGTAAGTCGCAGCCTCTCTCATGGGAATGCTCGCTCAAGTTTGACAGAGAAAACATACACCCTCGATCGGGATAAAGTGTACAGAGCAACACAGTGATACTGACACAATGAAAAAGGAACGAATGGCTTAAAACGCTCTGTGTATGTTGTTCCTTAATGTGCCCACGTCCTCGTGCTGCTCTGTATACTTTATTTCGATTCGACGTGACAAGCCACTAAGCCCGTATTGCCACTCTTGTCGAGTAACGTCACAAGTGAGGACAATACATATGCTGCACCTGAAGTGAAAAATGGAAAAAAAATTGCACGGAAGGGCAAATCAACCGTTAAGAATCCTATCTAAGGAACCAATACACCAAGACACACCAACAGGATAACTGCACAAATTATACCGTCATGGATTCTGCCACAAAGACTTTGCAACCCTTCATAGTAAGTCAGCGGTTATGGCATTGCGCTGCTAAGGAGAAGGTCAGGGGTTAATTCGATCCCGGCTGTGGCGGCCGCATTCCGATGGGGGCAGAATGAAAAAGCACTTGTGTACTGCGCATTGGACAAACGTTAAAGAACCCCACGTGGTCAAAATCATCCAGAGTCCCCTACTACAGCATGCCCCATAATCAGACTGTGGTTTTGGCCATGAACCCCACAATATAATATTTTTTGAGTGCTATTAATTCTCACTGAGTCGAAGGTCTATAGAATTCCTATTGTTTCATTTTGTCACGTTGTTGATACGACATTTTTGTCAAGTTGTTGATACCACACACAAAATAGCAGAGTACCATAGCCTACCATTGCACACTGGCACAGCAACCAGCAGTACTAAACTTGGACAGTTTGGTCATGCTGTTAGTTGGCAATTTGATCTTTTTCTTTTTGTTCTTTTTATCAGTGGTCATGTCTATGGCTTTGTCATATCTCCAGCGTTGTGTTCTATAACTTGAGTGGTCCTCGATTGCAGAGTCATACCATTTGTTTATTTTCATCATCTCTGTGTCATCTGTCTGTCGTCTGCACGTATGCATTGTACAGCATCTACAAGTTAGCCACAGGCCCACCATGACATTTTAGTTGGACATATAGCAATACTAGTGTGCGTTGGTGACCTGACATAAGCATAGAAGATTCAAACACTACATTTCATAGACCGGTTATAGACTCGATGAGCGACTATCGCTAACAAGTTCCAACCTAAACGCGTTACATAAATTGTCTGCTACTACAACTATGTAACTATTCCCAGATGAAATGCTAGTAGTAGCAGATGATAGAAAATGAAAATGTTGCATCAGCCTTATTCTTATCAAACATAAAATGCAAGCTAGCATCGTATAACGAGCACCTTTTTTCGTTTCTTCAGTACTTTGGCTCCGAGGACTTCTACCAACACGGACTGCTATACAAGTTGCTGTACCTGACGCCCATGTTCATCATCTTCCGGCTACGGATTTACATCGGTTTCGTGCTTGGCGAGTGTGTCTGCATCATGGCTGGTCTTGGCATCTACCCGACCGAATCAAAGGCAGCACCTGGGGTCGGCCCCACCGACATCGACGCCCTGCTCAGTGTGTCTGTATCCCTCTTCAGCAGTAGAACCTTGCAAAACGGTGCATGATTATCTGATCGATAACAACGTCACACAATTTATTTGCTGCGATCACATGTACATCACGAGAACTTTGTGAAAAATTTCATGGCTACCTAGATAACTATTGATAGAAGCGCACAATTATTTGTACACAAAGATGATAAAGTTTGGTATGCTGCACATTTGCAAGCTATCAAGTGGGACTTTCTTAATATGTTCTTGATTAATGTAATTTCTCAGTTTATAAGCTTGTGCTGGAAACAACTAGAAATTTCCTATACAGATTGTACTGTTAGTTTATTACGATTTTCCAGGTAATATGCTAATTACTAGTGCTCCCAAGTTATGTTCCTGGTTTATGAAACTTATTGGCTTATACAGTTGTGATGAAAATCGTTAGAATTCCGGGCATAGACTTATGATTGGTTTGATATAGTGTAATTCTTGCGTACTATGTTTTTATGCCTTTAAACGCTTGTCAGTGAGCTTTTCTTGTAATCATCCCGGTTGAAAAGTACAAGTACCACTGTCTTTGATTACTAGTACAATATTAGAAGACAAAACAAACCTCACCGAGTGACCCAACGTTCGAACGTCAGCATGCACTAAGCGAGAACTTTGTTGACATTGTATATATAAGCACAGCAACATTGTGCCAATCAGAGTTTGCTGTGCAATGGCAAAACACTCTTTTTTAGCTTTGCAACGTCCTTCTAAGCCGTTTTTGAGGAAGTGTCTTTGTTTAAGCTTTTCCAGTCAACAAAGTTTTAAAGGAATAAAAACAAAAGTTTCGCTTCACCCCTCCAGGTGGCAGGGCAGAAGTGGCGACTGGGCGAAGCAGGAGTTCGACTTCGAGACCGTACACAACATTGACGAGGCACAGGCCGAACTGAGCACCACCATGCGCATGGGCATCCGCAGCTGGAACCGCACCGTCCAGTACTGGCTGGCCGTCTACTTCTACAAGCGGCTGCTGCTGCCCAAACCACTCAGGTGAGTGTCCCGCATGCACCGCTTCTTCACTCAAGTTGTCAACAGTATTTTCGGTCATCATCATTGTCACAAGTTCTGGGGTAAAGGCCTTTCTGAGCTCTTTTTGACTCTTACTGAATGGCCAGAACACTGCCAGTTCCGTCTGCTTCAGTGCCATGTTAAACTAGAGTTCGTTTTATCTGGCATTCACTCTTCAGTTTAATATTCTTCCACGCTGCTCATACCCTATCCAAAAACTTTCCATTCAGCTTGAACCAGAATACTATTCTGTGTTACCCACAACGCCCACAGCTTCTTCATCCTCACTGAACTCGTTGTTCTATGCGGGCAAGCACCACCAACAGCACACAGGTTTGTAGCTCAAAAGCAGTGCATCCATAGGTACATTGGGAAAATATACATAGGCAGCTAGTTTAAGACAACTTGCTTTGAGCATGCGTCACCAGCTGACCACTATACTACTTGTGCATTCAACTGTATGCAACTGTTTTTCACTGCTCCATATTTATCAATTATGCTACTGCACCATGCCAGGCAAGCCTCAGTAGTCAACATGACACAAAAGCAAGTCTGTGCCCGGTCACTCGGGACGACATGATTTTGTGCTTACCACTGCGCCGTCCTTTCTGAAATTGTGCAGAAAGATTGCATCTTGTGGTCAGAGTCGTTTAAAGTGACACTTGGCACCGTTGCTTGTCTGGCTTTTACAATTAAACAAAATGCGAAGCTCATCAACTGGGAAGCTAGCTGCGGCGAAGGCGGAAGTACTGAAGATGACACCAACAGGTGTCCCCACCTGGTGGCAGCTGTGGAAAGCAGCCGTTCTGGAAGTGTTTATGCCCGTTCCAGAGGAGCAGGTAACATGCTGCAACCTCCCCAAAATGGCTGCTTTCTGCAGCTGCTGACAGGTGGCGACACAAGATTACGCGACTAGTGCCGCCTTCGCAACCGCTAGCTTCCCCATAAAGAAAGACAACTTAGACTTCTTTTTTTTAAATCTGTGCCAAGTGCTACACTGAACGATCCTGATCACAAGATTCAATCTTCCCGCACAATTTCAGTAAGGACAGAGTAGCAGTAAACACAAAAATCAGTAATCTACAAATTTAACAGAAAGACCCAGATCTGTGTACGCATGACATTAGAGTCTGGCTCTCTCTCTCTTACTTATTACACATCCCGTTCAGATTTAGGAGCTCAGGTCCAGTAGGTGGCCAAACCATGGCAGCAGCCGAGGAGAAGAGAAAGGAACTCTCTACTGCTCGGAATTATGTGTCTTTGAATTGTGGTAGGAACGAGAAGATTGTGCGTCGTGTGACGTAAACAAGCGTGCTTGTATTCAATAATCAGGGAAATATATTTTTAATTTGGCTCTGAGTGTTGTGCAAGAATGGATGTACAGTGCCACTCGACAGTGAAACAGTGCCACTGATTCTTGCACCATCACGCAACCAAAAAATGCCGTGTAGGGGAGAGTTATTTTGCTTGTGTACGATACCTACAGCAGAATCTTGTCAATTGGAACTCCAAGGGGGGACCGGAAATTTATATGAATAAAACGGTGTTCGAACTAAGGACAGCCCCCTTTAAATGTAGCACCCGATCAGCTATGTGGTATAGCACACATAACCAAAACCATCACAGAACCCGCATTGAAAAAGTCTTACATTTCCTCCGTCATCGCGCTACCACATGTGCCAGAAGAAGCCTAGGTGCCGTTATAAAGCCCAAGTGCGAGAAGATCGCACCTAGAGCGCCGTTTGCTGTGGGTTCGAGGGAGAACATGCTAGGGCGAGTCAAGAAGGCTGGTGACTTGATGTGCGCTGTCCTCTCTCGTGCTCACTGTTGGAGATGCCGTGACCGAGAGTGCGCTAAGAGGAACAGGGGGCATAGGTGAGCATGTAGTAACGTCGTGAAGTGTGCACCTTGAGGGGTCAGTGGGGGTGTTGAGGGAGGTGGTAACGTGATCAAGCGTGCTATGCGGCTCTTTCATGCTTCTTTTAAGCTGGATGGCGACGGAGTGCATGTGGTGCTCCATTTGCTCCATTTGGTCTCGGCTCCCCATTCTCTTTTCTCGTCATTTTTACAGCACACGACATTAGGGCAGCTAGCAACATATCAAACTTTTGCCTGTGGCTTTGGTTTGTCTGACAGGTAGTCCATAAGAGCAAGAAATTTCGTTCGAAATAACCGTTGTGCCGTTTTGTAGTGTGAATTTGCTGGAGTTCTTCTCCATTCAGAGACTTTGCCGGGACTAACGAAGCGATTCGAATTATCCGTCAATTCGAATTAAGGGGTAATCGTGATTTCATGCCTGAAATTGTATTTTATGCTCTTCTGCCAACGTTTCTTTGCATGAAAAAGTAATTTCCTTCGTTTCTAGCTAGCACATGTTGAAAAGTGGCGCCGCCTTGTGCAAACAAATGAAGTCACAGTGAATGGAATGGAATGGTGCATTGATGCATGGCCTATGAGACTGTCATCGCGTCCACTAATCAGTGTTGTCAGTGTCCGTACACAGCTTTAATGGACTTACACTAGTAGAAAAATTATGTTTTAAATATTTCTACTCGCTTTCCACAGAAACCACTACACATTTAGGCAATTCAAATGACAGGCTTTCTATTGAGCTACAAAATGGAAGATTTTCATCAAGGTGCATCATCTCTCGACAGCCTCATGTGGTCATCTAATGCATGTGATGCTACTGTCTGTAGAGTTTTTGACGAGTTTGACAAGTTGTTGTGTGCTCACATAGACACACAACAGGCCAGCGAGCATAACAGTGACACCCAAACGGAGCCTCTCATTGGAAACACAATGAAAACTCCCAACGGCCATTGACTGTGCAGGACAATGCTGACGATGACCCTCAGCGCCATCTGGCACGGACTCGAGCCGGGCTACTTCCTGTGCCTGGTCACCTCAACTGCTTACATAGTGGGCGAGGAGCAGGTAGAAGTGCTGGTGGAGCGCCGGCGCTCCCTGGTGGCACGCCTCATGGGGCGTCTCGTCCTCTGGTTCTGCAAGATGCAGTCCTTCACGTACATGCTGGCCGCTTTCCTCCTGCTCGACATCCAGCGCACCTGGCAGTACTACCACTCCGTCTACTTCGTGGGCCACGCTTACGTCGCCGTGCTCCTGCTGTGGCGGTTCGTGGCACCGCTCCACCGGATGCCGAGTGCCAAGCTCAAGCAGTAGGAAGCGCTGGCTCAAAGAGGATGGTGCAGTGCACAGACTAACGGAGAGTTATAGCCAATGAGTAATTTATAATAGTTATTTAATCCCATCTCATGGTCAAACGTTTCCCGAGCTTTTGATAGTCTTCCTTGTCACACATCGTGGTCACAAATTGCTGTGACGTAGTCATGTTAAAAACAAAATATTCTCTGGTTTGGCATGCAGGCGTACTTCGCTCGTAAGCAGGAAGCATGGGGGAGAGAAGAACAGGCCTCCAATAGGTTTCATTGCACGTTGGTGGCGTAGCACCACATTTTACGTACTATAGTCCACATCTGGTGTTAATGTCACAAAGACAAAATATGCCGTTTCTTAGTTTACAACAGCAATGCAGTTCGCAAGGACGAACTAAGGCCGAAAATATGATCTTCTTCGTAGATTGCCTACAAATAGAATACACTCAGTAAGCAAAATATTTATTAATCAGTAAGACCCTTGGTCTTTTATTAGACTGCACATTATTAAACATTCCCAGCTGGTTTTGCTACGTGATTTAGCACGGTAAAAGGCTCCCGGCACAGCCCGGCCACATTTTTCTTATAATGAGTCTATGATCTCAAAGAACTAAATAATGCCACACAAATTTTCAACATCTCGAGGCGTAGTCTGCGAATGCCAGTCCAGTAAACATGGTACACTGGTTCATCCCCATCACAATGTCTTTGGTCCCGTACGAGGAACATTGTTCTTCAGCAAGGCATGACCAAGTCACATCGCTAATGCTCCAAGTGAGTCGTGCCCCTGTGCATCAATTTTATCAGTTTTATTAGTGTAGTGCAGTAATAAAAGGCAACAAACCTCTCTTTGGCCCATCGTGGCAGTTGCCATGGTGACAAAGCATGCCTGAGCTCCACACCACAGGATGTCACCGATCATCTTTGCTTGGCTACATGCTTGCTCTGCTTTGAAGTATTGTTTTAAGCACATTGTGCAGACCTAACTCCCCGAAACAGCGGGCTCCTCTAGCTGTTGCATAAAACTCAATTTCAACACTTCACTTGCATGCGCTGCAGGTTGTCCAAGCTGGGCTTTGCACTAAATATTCAAGGCACCGCCACCATCAAGACTCAATAATGTGCAGTCATCAATATTCTACGATTAAATTAAATAGGAAATGATTATGATAGTGTGTTATAATGTCAGTATATGCGACTCACTTTAAGGAGGAAATCTATCATGCTATCATTTCATTTAATATGGCTTGAATTTGAGCACAGCACTTTTCCGTACGCTTGGTGCATCGCCAAATTAAGTCCTTATGTCACAATCATAGAAACACTGATCACATCGTTCACTTCAGCTTTAATCGTAATGCATTTGAAGTTTGGTACGGTGTGACAGGCAGTACATAATTTGGTTCACGTGTTTGCCAAAGGAAGCTGGAAAACAGGTTAGAATGAATTGGGTGTGCCTCAGCGAATGGCGCAAGGTGATTGAGGAATTAACTGAACAATTAGTGTGTTAGCAACCTGTCTGGTTCTTTTACAAGCCAGCTTGTAAAGCATACTACAAGAAAATACAATGGCACAGGTTCATTCAGCATAGTGAACATTTGTATATATGTGTGCTCCCAATGTAATATAGATGAATATGTATTCAAATACAGTGAAATAAATGTATTCAAAAACAGTGAAACATTGATATAAAGAACAAGAATATATAACAAATTATTCGAAGAGACTAAGTAAATCTAAAATAAAGTTGGCCATGCTTTAATTTAATGAGCATTCTACTGCTACCATGAAATTGAGTATTCCGGATTCGTCGCGGTGTTGGTTACAGCAAATTTCTGTTTGCACGTGGCTCGAATTGACATGAGTCAAAAAGGAGATGGAGCTCATATCAGACAGAAGCTTGGCCTGGCCTGGCTTTGCACAATTTCGTAGAAGGGCCCCAAATGTGGGTGTGTTGGCGCCAATCTTTGTCTGTTCTTCCACAATGATTGTTGGGTGCATAGAAACAAATTTTGCCCCGAATGGTACTTCGTTCCATTGAGGCTCAAGTGTACAAACACACCTGGTGCTTACGACGAAGCAAATGTTGTGCTAGATTGCTCTGTCCTTGCACAAACTGCCGAGTATGCCAATAGATGGCGTGCCGATTCTGAGCAACACCCCATTTCCTGTGACTTGGTTTTCAAGTTTGATACCAGTGTAAGTACCAGTACCAGTGCAAGTACCAGTACTAGTGCAAGCAAGTGCACTACCTCCCATATACTAGCCAGAAATAGCCTCATCCGATCCGGCCGAGTGTAGTTTCTTGTTCGCTTTTAGCCGACCGCCGTCATAGTAGACCATTTCCACAGCAGCTCACTTGTGACAATACCAAATATATCGGTAACTATTTGTGACTTGGTTTTGCGATATAGCTAATATCGAAATAATTTTCAAGCTCTTTTATTGCTGTATAGATTTGCTGCACTGAATGAGTAATTAGTTATCGTAAGATTTTATTGGTCATGCTTTATTTCAATAGGAGTTAGTACTGCCTACATGGAAGGGATACTGCATTCCCCAATGTATCGTTGATTCTAATGAATGAAAGTTTTGCTCGTCCGGAGCTCCCAGCTTTAACTGCTAGATGCAAAAGCACTACGTGTTACTAGTATACACACAGAAACTAACGCCAGCCCCAATTGCATGCCAACGCACCAAATGCCTTGAATTTCTTTGAATTTTAGATTCACCTCATCAGACTCCTTTCTGGAGCCTTTGAAGAATCTTAGTGTGAAGGGTAAAAAGGATAAATGCTGATAACACACATTGGGTCTCTAAAGAGCCCGTTTTTGTATCTCAGTACTGTGTGTTTGACGTCATCTCACACAAGCATGTATGTACTTATTTGCACAAATTTATGTGTATAGCTCCTTATACCGGGAACTCCATGGGTATAAGAAACATGCTCTCACTCCTGATGTTGCCTTATTACAAGTCCGGTAGTGTTTGCGCATTTAGTGTTTGGGGGGGGGGGGGGGGAGGGGGGCGTTCTGCAACACATATTTAGAAATGTGTCAAATTCATCTGGTTTCAAAAATCATTACCTCACACATCTTTTCCGACAATGTTTTTGAATGTGCCTCATGTGAGTGGAGTCATTGGCAATCAAATGGTGCTCCCATTCCACTTTCCGGGTTTTTCTTTGTGGTTGGTCGTTCCTACTGTGCTTGAAGCTCTGTAGCGGTGACGACGGAGCAATGTCCACAGTGCTCTCTGCCCATCATTGTGCTAAGCTCTGGTGCAACACATGGCCTTCAAGACTAGTCCCATGCACCAGTAAATCTCCGAGGCCATGCTTTTTGGCTAAGTGGTACTGCTCCCTTCCACTAGATGGCGTCAAGCGCCGTATTAAAACTTTCTCACTTTTGTTGTCGCCAGAGAGACTGCTTAGTCACAGCGACTAAAGAAATCCAATCCGTGGCCATCATGCTCATTTGTGCACAGAAAAGCGACTAGAATTTCGGAAAGCTGAAAGATGTGGTAGGCAGCTTTTCCAGTGATATTGCAGACTTTTTTGTTGTATGTACTGTTATGGTTGGATCAGGTGTTTAAGAAAGTTTTGTCCAATGCTGGGCTTCCCAAACTGGTTTCTGCAAACAGCATTTTGGAGTTCTGCGAGTGGCCAAAACGAATCCAACTCCATTTATCCTTCAGTGTATTTTTATGCTAGAGTATGATTTGAGTATATAACAATTAAAACCACTACATTGCCTCCCCCCCCCCCCCAAAAGAAAATAAAGGGCGGGGTAGGGTGTAGCACTCTAGGAAGGCAGGCACAGGTTCTCCCAAGGACTAGGCAGTTTCGCTTATCGTGCTCAAGAAGTGTTGCAGGGCCCCTTTAGATCACACTTGTTCTGGCATGAACTTCACACTGTTGTAGTGAAAGCCTAGTCCTTGCCAAATGCATAAATAACTACTGTAATATTTTCTAGGTAACTGCAACTGCGTAGCATTAGCTGCAATCATTCACAGCGTCATCTTCTGTTGACAGGAGAAGATGGCAGCACTGTCATTCTCCGGGCTTTCATTATCCTCCTACCCTCACTGTGCTTTGAGCTACAGAGCCTTTATTTTGATAATGCGTTGCCAATCGACATGTAGTGTAGCAACCACATGCTTTAAGCAATTAGTTGGCCTCGGGCAAAGCTATCCGAGGACAGTTAAAGAAGACGAGTAAATTGAGCTATAGTGGTAGACGCAACCTCTGGAATGCCAGCCTCTATCAATAATTAGGCTTGGAATGCCGAGGAAGCGGCATAATAGCGAAAGATAGGTTACAAGCCATTTTTCTGTGGCATCGTAAATAGTGGCCTTACCAAACCGGGGCTAATTATTTCAAAGTGAAAAGCACCCAAAGAAAAAAAATGCGCAGCAATCTGGGATGTCGCATCAATCAAGCGAGTTCGGCACAATATTTGAAGCACAAAATTCGGGCGCAATATTTTTTTAAAGCCCAAGTTACACGGGGTGAACTATCGATGGCCAGGTGACGAACTTTGTCCAGCGGCAATCGCCAGGCGCCCAGTTTCAGAAAAGTTAATATCTGCCCAGGCCGATCTGAGCCAACTAAGAACTATGTGAATTCGTGCAAAGAAGTGCTGCTGCCAACATGCCTTGATTTCCGGTTCGTCCGCTTGCACAGGCAGACAACTTGCACGACGACGGGAACAGAAATTCCTGAATACATACCAAATATGCACGTCGTGCCTGTTATGGTGTTCTTGAAAAAGTGCTTCCTCATCCCAGGCTGGTGCAACTATACTTGAATGTGGCGTCGTGAATAAAGAAGAAAAAAAAAAATGTGGTGCTGGGTGACACGCTACAACAGCTAGAGCTTTAAGCGAAGTGGTATCAGACGTCGTGCTTTCTTGCACGTGTAAAAAAAAAGAAGAAAAAAAAAACTTGCGGCCATGTTAAGTACGTAGCTTGAACAGTTCTCAACAGGCAGTTGCATATCGTGTAGTTGCATCTCAAAGCAAGTATACGTCACACTGGTAGTGGGTGCTGCATCGAACGAACGGCGGTGTTCAGCTTTTCTTTTTTTCATTCCTTGTAGCGCCAGCCAGCAAACGTTCTGCCCCTTGCTCCTTTTTCTGACGCACAAAGTTTGACCTGAAAGTTCACTCCGTGTACCTTGGGCTTAGGACGTCCACCTTTCATGCAAAAACAAATGCGGAGTATTCTCTGAAACGGGAGTCCACCAACACGGGACCGATTTTGTCTATCCCTTGAGTGTACCTTTAAACAACCACATCTGCACGATTCTTTCATGTCCAAATGAGTATATTCCACATCACCTACGCATACATTTGTGTTGGGAGATTCTCTAGGGTGCTAATATTACTGATCTCCATACTGCACGTATGCTTACAACACGCTCTGATCTCCCCACAAGGTGCGCATGTCTGCATGCATAACGAGAAACTTGGAAAGAAAATAAAGTGTCATTTGATGTAACACCTATTTATATGTGCTAGTACTAACCTTGGGGTTGCACTTATGCTTACAAAATACTCTATTCACTTTTGTTACATGTCAATACACCCTCAAGAGGCAGTCAATGGAAAGCTAACAGTTTTTCGGACAGGTGTTTCTATGGCCAATATATCCATTGTGAAAAAAAAAATGAAATGCGTAGGGCTTGTTGTCACTTTTATTTTTGTGGTAATATTGATATCAAGGTTTCACAAACGCTCACAAGACACTCTGTTACAAACTTTTGCAACAAATTGATAATCTCTCAATTTTGTCAGTGAAAAATCTAGTTAGTCATTGTTCTATGTGCCAAGATTTGTCCATGCATTATGAAAAACAAAGAAAGGAGTGTGTCGGGTTCAATACAGCATTTATTCTTTTGCACAAGGGTGGATCACTCCATTTCTTGTAATACTGGCACGTGAATGGCTTTGATGACTAGTCACAATATCCACGTTTGATGCCCCACCGGTACTGCTGTCTGACAACTAGTCATTTTCTTCTGAAACGAGCTGTGTTTGGCAGTTAAAGCCCATCTCGTTCAGCTGTTGGTACTAGTCCAAAGTTTTTTTTGTGTGTGTGTATGTGTTAGTTTACACTTATGCCGACTTACTCAGTCTTCTATGCTGTACTTGCTCCCATGTTTAACACGGTGAGTAGGAATGATTGCCCACTGTCATTTTATCCTAGAATGGGTCGCGCACTCTCAATTTAGGAAATAAAGTGCACAGATTTTCTTTCAACCATTGCGACTTTCTGTGACTTTTTTCAACTTACAGGTACGCAGTTTTCAACAGCACAGACTTCATGAGAATTCTGACCCCATACAACGCAGCAGGCTACTGTG
Organism: Dermacentor albipictus; assembly: GCF_038994185.2. Lineage (NCBI taxonomy): Eukaryota > Metazoa > Arthropoda > Arachnida > Ixodida > Ixodidae > Dermacentor > Dermacentor albipictus. The sequence continues at coordinate 97,460,993 of NC_091828.1, read as the reverse complement.
AATTCAAGAAAAACAAAGAGCATTCAACCATGAGCCTAAAATAATCACAGGTACCGCTGGCGTCGTCGGCAACGATGTTATATACAGGCAACAAAAGGTTGCACACAGCGATAGCTGCACACAGCGATAGCTGCACACAGCTGTTGCAGTGTTCAGGTCTTGTAGTGCAGTCACTTGCAAAGTCTGTCAACCGCTTCGTGGAGAAGTTCATTTTGGTCTGCCTTCAGCAAAGGCCTACAAGGAAAGGAAAAACAAAGTGTCAGTGATGCTGCGCTGGGTCTTTCTTGCAAACTACTATCACATGTGTGTATCTACAAAGCAAATGTGAAAACTCGAGTTGAAAAAAAAAAAAGGCTTGTAGTGCATCATAATGAATATCAAGAAAGCTGAAATGCCTGGTTGAAGAAGCATAAAGCTGGCCATTTAAGGGTGGTGTACTACTCAGCACACCCGATGAATACGTTTGTGTTGGGAGATTTAAAGGTGAGTGCTAATGTCATTGATTTAGCGTCAAACTTATGCTTACAGCTGCATGCCGACATTGAGTATTTCAGCTCCTTCAGCAGTTTCAACATACGAAAAAAAAAAAAAACTGTGTATATATGTGCACATGGGCAAATGAGCTGAAACAAGATTTGGCAAAGTGCTTTTCAAGAAATTAAAGCAACAAACACAAGCACTCGTAGAGTAGGTAAGGCTGTCCATTTCCCTCGTTGCTTCTGCAACACATCTGCTTCCACAAGCCATGTTAATTGCCTGCAACTGACAGCCTGTGTTAATAAACTTCCAAGATTAATTGGTGGCAAGCGATGTTAATTTCACACAATATGGACTCCATTCCCAGGATTGGTGCAAGGCGTATGTAGTAACAGAAATGAACAACAAGGAACATCAAATGCACCCACGCAGCACCGTGTAGCGCAGGTGCTGAAACTAGTTTGCACATTTGTCGACCGTTATCTAACGTGTATTGTCCTCTGGAACCTAAGAGTTGAGTTTGGCTTCCCTGAGCACCACCACTGCACAGCAGGTTTCACGTTCCATTGTCTCCTTTGATGGCTTAGACTTGAAAAACCAAGCCCAATATATATTTTAAAAAAGATGATGACCATATTATAACTGTACAATCATCCCAAATACAGTGTGTAACACTAGTCCTTGAACTGCAAAAAATGAAAGATTTTATTCACATGAATATGACAACCTTTATGGAATTCCGTGGCTGCAACCTGAACGTAGAATGATAATTCTGGCAATATCTCGAGATTTAAGATATATATATATATATATATATATATATATATATATATATATATCTTTTTCTTGAAAATCCTTTGCAGATGTATGCCAATCTGAGCAACTGAAACATCAAAGACATTGAAGCTTTATAAGCAACTTCTCATGCCCTTCATCTGAAGCACTTGAGGGAGGGAGGCTAGGGGCCCTAGCCAATCAGCAGCGGCCGAAATGGACAGTCCACTAGGTGGACTCTTACAGAATAAACAAGCACTCGAGGGAGGGAGGCTAGGGGCCCTAGCCAATCAGCAGCGGCCAAAATGGACAGTCCACTAGGTGGACTCTTACAGAATAAACACCCCCCCCCCGCAGCGCAGCCATACAAACTCTGCTGACCTCCAAAGCTGACCTCCAAAGTGGAGCCAGTGAAACACGATGCAAGAAACTAAAATTACAGCATACAGGCCAGAAAAACCACATGAAGAAGGTGTTACTTATTCGAGTGAGGTGTGCACAAGGTAACCTTTATGCCATATTCACTGATAATTATGTTTCGAAGCAGGAATTTGAGATGCTTTTGCTGGTTGACTTGCTGATCGATAATGAGCACGCTGCCATACACTTGACTTTGCCATGTTAAAATGGCTGTGAAACTAACCTAAGCAGCTTCGCTGTAAGGAAAAGTAAACAGGGGCGAGGCTTACCACAGATGGCTTTGAAGCAGTCTGACAGACTCTCGGTCCTTGCTTTCAAACGCCATCTATGGTGAGAAAGTGGCATTGCTGTGAGCGAAAAAGTATGTTGTAAGGCAAAAAAAAGAAATTAAAGAAAATATAGTAGTGATCCTCACCACTAGTGACTGCAGGAGCAGGAAGACATCCTCGTTCAGGTAGCTTGCTAAAGAAAATATCACAAAACCAAAAAAAATCAGACACATAATCAAACTATCAGTTTGAATCAAACATATTTCAACTGTAACACACTTCTTTCAGTCTTGAAGAGAGAGGCAGTGGTTGGACGCAGTTTGCTCAGACATGCAAGTCTCCTTGTCGAAATGTTGACTCTAACTTTGAGGCATTTCTCATTAGATTACTGTTGCTAACTTTAAGTGTCTATCTTTCACTCTCTATGTATCTTTCAGGCTTCACCTTTTAGGGAGGCTTATAACAAACACCCTACTGAGTTTGCTAGACAGGCCTTCTGGAATGTTTCCATCTCTGCCATGGTTAAATGTAATCTTGGCATTCTGACACATAAACTTGCAAATGCATTTGAACTCTGCCTTTCGCTGCAGCAGCTTGCATTCCACTAAACAAAGGCATCCTTGCATTTTTTTCTTAAAAACCAGGTAATTAACTGTGCCAAGTGTTACACTGAACGACATAGATGCCAAAACGTGATATTTCTCTGGAATTCGAGCAACAGCGCAGTGGTAAGCACTAAATCTTTTTTCTGATACTTCTACACGTGTACAAAATAGCAACTAGGTAAAAAATATCCACAGTTCACTTGTGAGCGACTTCCTCGAGACAGCTTGTCACCCGGCCCCGCACAAGGGCACAGTTCGGTCACATAGAGCAGCCAAGTGGCGAGTTTCGACTGCTCAAAGAAGTCACACGGTGTTCGTTTTGAAAGCTGCCTCCCTGCACGAGGGGGACCATGCGGTCGTAATAGCACCTTGGCGCTGTCAGGCAGCAGATCGACCCACCAAATCACATGTGATCACACTATCTTTAGGACTGGAACAGCTTTGGTTACACATCTCTGGAATCGGCCCAGTTTTCTGGGCCAAACCGGCGACTTTGTTTTGTTTTGCAGTGCTTGTTGTTAATAACATCTTGAAAATATTCAGTAAATGCATTCTCGTTGTTCATTGTGACATCTGAACACAAAATGAACTCATGCTTTAAATTTTAAAAAAGTTGGTCTTTTGTTGTAAGTGGATGTGCTGCATAAAGATGGCTGTTTATGAGCTGCTCCTGTCAAATGTTGCTAGTGGCCCAGTCAGGTGTCTTATTGTTGCCTTCAGCCTAGGCACCATGACAGTAATGTACTATTGTTAAAAAAAAAAGAGCAAAGTGGTAAGAAACGCCAAAGAAAGCTTTGCTTTAATAATCCTAAGCTGGAACAATGTCCACTTCCTGTACCGATACTGTTGTTATGAGGCTTTACAGCACAGCCCACCCTTAAATGGAACACCTAGCTGGCATTAAAGTCAACATATAATCAAAACACTTCTACTCTAATGGGAGGAGAAAATCTTGTTGCCAATGGTATGCCCATTAGCCCGGCATCTATGCATTAAAATATGGTGTGCCTGCCTTCATGCCTCATGAGAGTGGCTTGTTGGGCTAGTTGGTACATGGTTATGCTAGGAGAATGCCAGCAAACTTTTGAGTAGGAAAAAATCGAGAGGCAGACATAGACACCCCAGCCACCTTCCTGTCTCTTTGTCTATGTCTGCCTCTCGATTTTTTCCTACTCAAAAGTTTGCTGGCATTCTCCTAGCACAACCATGCCTTCATGCCCTTTAAGCTGTAATTGGTAGCCAAATACAGTCGAATCTTAAATGACGGGGACAAATAAAACAAATTATCAGATATAACAAAGCAAATGTAGAACTTTCCACACTGACAATTGGTATGTAACAAATAAAGGCTTCTAATGAATATTGAATATGACGAAGGTACTTTTGCACCAGAAATGGCTCTGTATACGACGAGGCTCAGCTGTACTAATTAAGCATTCCCCGTAATGGTGGGCCGAACTATGTGTCCATTTCTCGCCAAGGCTTGACAACCTCACAACGGCGTCGGAAGCCTAGAAACTGCAAATGATGCTCACGTTTGCTCGGCGTCGTCTCCTCCGGGCTGTCGTAGAGGTAACGGTCGAGAAGGGCAGCGTGCTCTGCAGGCATTTTCTGCGCGGATGGCTACGGAAAGAAAAAAGCAGAACGAAATGGTCAAACTCAAATTGTAAGGTTTAACTTACGTTCCAAACCAACAGTATGAGCGACACAATAGTACAGGGGGGGGGGGGGATCTCGAAATTAAGTTTCACCACCAGAGGTTCTTTCACGCGCACACAAATCTATATACAGGGGTGTTTTTCTTGCACCTTGTACCAATCTGAATGCAGTTACCAAGGTTAGGAATAGAGCCCACAACCACGGCAGCTACATACAGTTTTCCAAGTGCTACCTTCTTTAACTAGCAAGATATGATGATGATCAATATAGCCTTTCCCTTTGTATCATCCGATCTGTAAGAAGACAAGGCCCAGGTCTGACCTCTGATGTGACATTTTTTTTTTCTCGCCTTCCAGAGTTGTCAACATCTGTTCACTTTTGTGAATCCAAATGGCGTGTGGCACCCCTTTTGCTTGTCTGGCATCAACGCCGGTGAAAAAACAAATTGACGAGACTGTTCGCTTTCGAGAGCGAACGAAACGTGCCGGAAATGGCCGAGGGAAGCCCACCCGCTCTCTGTGAATGCATTTACATGGGCGTTCCACGACATGTTCATGACATATGCAATGCGCTGACGCTGCATTATGTTCTGCAGAGACTGCTCATGCCTTGACATTTCCTCTGACAAAGTGTTTTGGATTTTATTATTCATAGGAAGGTGGCTGCAGGCGCAAAAAAAGAATGTGCACGTTCAGCGCCACGCAATGCACCTTGCCGTTTGCAATGCCTGCTGTTATGCTGTTATGTTGCAGTTTTTAAACGCAACAGAATTGCACAAGCGGCTGTAGCCTGAACAGATGTTTATATAGCGCTGCAAGTGATACTGTGCTGTGCGGTGACAGTATGTGATGACAGTGACCTACTGTGATTGTATGTCCCTATGCTCCTTTCCTTTTTATCTCTACTTTATCACTTTACCTCCCCTCCCCTCTCTCCCCAGCATAGGGTAGCAAACCAGATCTTCCCCTCTGGTTAACCTCCCTGCCTTTCCCATTTCCTCTGTCTCTCTCTCTCTTTGCTGTTATGCATGTTATGTGTTGAGCCACATGACATGCTACTAGCACTCCGTCACTTTAATGAAACTGCTGCACGATAAATGCACTAGAATCTCGTGTTAATACGAACTGCAAAGAGACAGGAAATTGAATTTAATAAAATTAAGTTTGAATTAAGGAGAGCCCCTTTCAATATAGCGCTGAACCAATTGTGTGGTGCTGCGTGCAAAGTCAAAACCATCACCGGGCTGCTCTGCTCCCACTGGAAGTCTTTTCAGACGAAACTGCAACTTTGTTTCCTTTTTTTTCTCTTCCTGCTTCTTTAATCTGGATGGGAAAGGAGGACCTGGTTCGTCTTGGCTCCCTGCTCATCTTTCCTCACCATTTTTACGGCGCACACTGTGGTAGCTAACGTCGCACCAATCATTTGCGTTTGGCTCGGGTAGGTTAGAAAGGCAGTCCCCGTAAGAGTGAGGAAGTTGGTTAGAAATATCTGCTGCATGGCTTTTCGTGTTGAAATGCGGGCTTTTTTCCCTATTCAAATAGATGAAACTTTGCCAGTACTAACAAAGCTGTTCTAATTATCTGTCAATTCAAATTAAGATATTTCTCATTAGAGCCGTGTGCCTCTACAGCGAATGCCTCTACAAAAAAATAACCTGTATATGTAACGAAGGAATAATTTTATCCAGGTTCTATTGCAAGTAGTGTGGCGCACGACCTTTACAACGAAGTCATCTGTATACTGAAATAGTTCAGAGGCCCCAAGCACTTCGTTAATACGCCTATGACTGTACAGAGATTTCACTGTGGTTAGAGACCGGGCTCGCAACCAAACAATCTCGTTTTTAAACACCACAAGGAGCATGGATATTTTGTCCTCAAAAGTCTCTTTTTACGACAGCCCAACAGGAAAACTGTGCAAAAGAGTAATTCTTAGCCCACAGAATGAATGCTGCCATTGAAGAAAATGAAAGGCTGAACAAAAGGACGCAACAGCTAGATGAAATGCATATCATAGCAAGCAAACCAATCACGTGACATACGACGTACATCACGTCACTCAACAGCTAACATGCACACGTCAGGGTAGAAAAGCAGACGACAATGTCGTATAATCAATTAATACAGCCTAGCTCAGCTCTATGTAATTTTTTAATTCTTTAATTTTATCCTCCTTCTGCCTGGTTTCTGAGCTTGCAGTTTTTTTCTCTTAGCCACATCTTTATATGTTGTTGTGTGCAGAATAAAAATTTGTTGACGGTCAGTGTTTCGGCCATTTCATCTCATTTATTCTGTCCCATGCACTGTTAACAGTATTTGTCATTGACAATCCCCCAGCAATGATTTAGCGTCCTGCCCTACCGCAAATCGCTTCGTGGGGAACCCTGCGAGCACAGCAAGAACAGGTTACGCATTATCCCGTGGTACGCGATTTGCAAATCACAAATCCTGATTTGCTTCATCGCACAAATACAAATTTACCTGTAGCACTAGGAGCAAGAGAAGCCGCATGATCTCTGCCGATGCCAGTGTCGTTGCCATGGCACCCATCGAGCGACCGCCAAGCATGCCTACACAAGTACAACGCAAGCAAAACAGAAAAGTACGACAAAACAGTTCAAGCTACCTCAGTACAGCTTTTCACCTCGTCAACAGAATACTTCTATTTGAGGGAAAACATTTTAAACTTGGTTACTTACTCTTTTCCTGGGATATTGCGTAAACTTCAGTGAATGATGACAGGGCCCCAGAGTAGTCACCTAGAGCAGGCAAGCAACACAGAAGTAAAGAATTACTGCACGCCGTAGTGGACTCATCATAAACAATGCAAATAAAAAACAAGGACACAAAGCGAGGAAGGACAATGATGCAGAGCTCTCATGACTGAAGAAACATTTCGCCGCAGTTTTAGCATCTTCGGCATCGTTGAAAGCATGCCGTAGTGGAGCAGATTAAGAATTTTAATTTCTTCACCGAATTTTGTTGGACTCCCCGCCTAAAGTCTCTAGAAGATTGTCAACTCTTTTGTATGTATTATGCTCGGAAAACACCCCTTGTAGCCATTTCAAAGAATTTGCTTGATATGAAACAAAGTAGCAAACAAATGAAGTGAAGTCGATACATGACCATGAATTGTCGCCAGGAATAAACACCCCATCTACCTTCCAATACCTTTCACTTAAAAGACTGCACGCCAGTCAACTTTGAAGCAAAGATCCAGTGAGAAGTCCCTTAAATGGTGCATGAAACCTTTGGACCCTCTTTCAGCCAAATTTCATTTTTCAAGCAACAAATTTATGCTCTGCAACTGAATGAAAAAAGAAAGAGTGCGAGAATAAAATTACCAAAGCAGTTATTCATAATATGCAAGAGTTGCACGTCATAAATTTAGTATGCCGCACGAAGCTCGGAGTTTCAAGCTTTTGAATTTCAACCACAAAAGCATTTAACCCTTTCAGTGTTGGGTTCTTTCGGAGGTGACGCACCCCCAGCTTCGTTTTTTTTTTTTCCCTCGAATATTTTAAGGCGATTACAATGGTTGATTTTTGGTTGTGCATAAATTTTTAAAAATGATCCGGGTAATGACAAATGATTTCCTGGTGTAGTGCTCACATTCCTATCTGACAAAAGGAACGTCAAAGGGAGCATGGCGGGATAGAGACGTGGTAACGTACCGTTACGTCGGTGACGCTGAGAGGTTTAAAGCGTTTAACAGGTATGAATTATTCAAAGAACTCTTGTTATGTCATGCCTAAGACATTCTACGTACCTCACTTGGTAGACTCCAAGGACATGAAGATTGTGGGGTTTTACGTGCCAAAACCACTTTCTGATTATGAGGCACGCCGTAGTGGAGGACTCCGGAAATTTCGACCACCTGGGGTTCTTTAACGTGCACCTAAACCTAAGCACACGGGTGTTTTCGCATTTCGCCCCCATCGAAATGTGGCCGCCGTGGCCGGGATTCGATCCCGCGACCTCGTGCTCAGCAGCCCAACACCATAGCCACTGAGCAACCACGGCGGGTGACTCCAAGGACATCTCAGACATCCAATCTCTACATAATGCAATGTTCATACTAGTTTTTTTTTTTTTTCTAAGCTTGATCTGCAGTACCAAGTCTGTATAAATTATGTAATGAAAGTTCCTGGCACTTCTAATTTCTCAGGTTAGTTTGAGGATTTTGTTTTTCTCTGAGTCACAATATTCCTTATGAAGCATTATGGTTCCTGGTGGAATTACTGAACCAGAAATTGTTAAGGGCGAATGACTTCAGCAGTCCTTTTGCATTTGGGGTAATATTTTTCTGCATACAATTAAGCACACAGCGCCTGGCAGTGTTTATCAAAGCAAGAGGTATCTGAAAATGCCCGACTTTACTTTCTTTTGAAAAACAAAAGTGTAGCTGCCATAGTAGTACAAGAGAACACATATTTCACCAAGAGTTTATTTAATGAAATTTTGCTAACAGAATGACATTCTGTGGGAAGTAATTCCCACAGTATGAGTGATGTTTTCCTAGTGTTGCTTTGGCATTGAGATACATCATTGATATGCACACGTGTGTCCAGAAAAGAAAATTTGCCGTTGGAGGCATTGAAGTGGTCTAAATTCATTTTCAAAACGATACATTCTAAAGAAAATTACCATGCACTCTCAATAGACCACATGCAAAATTTTGCAAACGGTCTTCTCTATACAGCAAAGAAACTGCCACTAAGACAACTGATTTTGCATTCAAAGATGGCGTTATCACTTTCAGGAGGCTTTGTGGAGGCGTTTGAGCTGGGCAGAGAAAGCATGGCTGTGGAGTTCTGCATCTCCACTTGTTGCTTAAAGGCCAACTGCAACAAAATTTCGTTTTGGCTCAACTGGCCAAATATTAGTGGTATATAGGATTGAAACACTCTTGGCAAAGCTGCAAGGCTGGCAATCATTTTCATCTTATGATTAACGCCGCTTAAATAGCACCCAAGCATACGACACGTGCACTCAGTGGTTGGCAGATACGACGAAAATCATCACCTCCGAGACTTTCAACACGCTGCAGGCACCACCTGATCTTGGAGGTCGTGCCAAAGAGTTGCACCGGTTCTCCGTGTCGTGGGTCGTGCGTCATTTCCGGCAAGTGCTAATGGCAGCATTTTTAAAAGCTTCACTATATCAAGAATGTTTACTACTTCTAGCTTTTCGTGATGCATCCACTCGTATCTTAAGTTCGGAATTTTTGCACAAAGGCTGCCCTGTACAACACGACCTGAAAGGCCTTTTTACATGATACAACATTTCCTCACTGTTGGCCTTAAGGAGGAAGGACGCTTTATACCTAATTACAAGTCAGGGAAAGCATGCAGAATGTGCACACACTGCGATAAGATAGACTTGACAAATGCGACAAAGGAAAAGCTATGCCAGTCCGCTCATTGAGTGTGCTCACCGGTTTCAATTTGGCAGGTGGCCAGTTCTTGAAGTGCATCCACGTAGCCCATGGCACACTGCACACAAGATCGTTTACACACACACTGCTTGGCACTGTGCAATAGTTTGTCACAGGTGGCAACATACTATCTGTTTAGAATGATGGAAAGCCGAACAAGTTGGTGTGGATTTATGACAAGCCGTCAACGCCAGGCCGCTGCCGCCAAAGCTGTGATGTCGGTCTGGGGATGACGGCTCACCATACAACCGCACATTGTATGAAAAGGCAGATGTGTTAATGCACGGGGGCACAAAGAAGGCATTTTGTGTTGTTCCTCTGCATTCTTTTTATTTTGTGAGTGTGATCAAGACTTGCCTTAACGCATAACTTTTTTTACGTGTAGTATGTGTGCTGTAAAGGTATGTGTTGTGTATGAATTCAAGCAGTGTCTTGTGGCATCTGTCATCATCAACTAAGGTGCTAGATAACTTCGACGCCTCGGCACTGCCGAGAGGTGACCAAGCGGGTGTGAAAAATATTTCAATTCATCGGTACACTCTGTAAAAGAAAGCAGCCAGTGGCATTCACTGCAGTGACAAGCTAATCACACTGTGCTATCGAGCTTTCCCTTATCAGCAGGAGACACACAGTACAACACAGCATCTGATGTAACATGCAAACCATGGCTGGAAATGATGGCTGCTTCACGTTTTGGAGTCTGTTATAACATAATGGATCTTGTTGGGTGTTGTTGTTGGCATGAAAAGTTGCACATCGAATTTCACGTATAATCATACCACGTGTCTCCTGTTTTAGCCATAACTGTGCATGAGTACCTATCTGTCGGCAGTTTCATTACTGAGACAAAAGGCTCTCTTGCTAGTGCCTTAATTTCTGCACTAGTGCACGAGAAAATAGACAGACCACAGAAGCAAGAAAAGCACATTCTATGCCTCTTGGTCCAGAGAGAGACTTGTGTGTTTCTGTATTCTGTAAATAATGTTTTTCAGATAGCTGTCCCGCTCCTTTGTATAAATTTGGTGCGACATTTGGTTCGTTTAGCTTCGTGCTGTAGCCACACAATAATCGATCACCATCTAGCCCAAATCGTCACACTGCCTTGAATGCACAATGCTATGCACCTAATTACCAAACAAACGCACACACTTCTTCAGCCCTAATGTGGCATGCAGAAGAGTGTTCATAGGTCATGCTAACCCTAAAATAATGTGTCAACTTGTGCAGCAACGAGTACTCTCATAGACAAATAGCAAAAAAGTTTAAGGAACTACAAAGGGGGAAAAAATATCTGAGCTGTAAGTTACCCCTCTGCAATACAAAAAAAAAAAATCTTAAGAAAAAGGCCTTCACACCCCTTAGAGCAAGCTTTGTAAGCCAGAAACGATGCAAGAACAAAATACAGGTGGTGATTACACCTTGAAATGCCTGCACCAGCTAACCGGTGTCCGCTCGGTAGGGCCTAGTTAATTTTTTTTGTTGGTGAATATCAACTGCAGAGTATTCAAAATGAGCCAGAGTCTGAACTTGACAAATTTCAAGAACTTTTGCAGAACCACAATTACGCAAATATGAAAAAAATATATATATAAATTGAAATCTGTGACATCACATAGATGTGCTAGGGCTGGGCTTTCGGCATGAAATTTAAACGATGGAACTTTTGGCCATAACTAACGAAAATGCGTTGAGGATAATAAGCTAAACTGATTTAGTGTTTGTCTTTGGTGTCCCTTTAAAGCTAACGCATTATTTTGCTTTTGTCCTTCCGAGTAATGACAGCATGATTTCAGCATGCACATTCTGTTCTGGGCTCACACTGTCAATGACAACCTGACACGTAAGGTGCGAAGCCACACTCTAGTGTTCTTTGCTCGCGAGAAGTGTTTCGCGTCGCACATCTTTCGCTCAAGATACATTTCTCCCCGGCAGTACAGCAGTCGACGCAAGAATTCAGTGTTGTACAAACCTTGCTCTGCAACTGGACGGCGCGCTGCAGGAAAGACATCGCCAAGTGCGCCCGGTCGATGGATCGGAGACACTGGCCGGCTTCCGTGCACAATGCAGCTGCCAGGGACGGCTCCTGAAGTTGCACGTAGAGGTCGATGGCTCGCGAAAAGCAATGCACCGCGGCCGCCAAGTGTTCGTCGATCGACGGACACAGCAGAGTGTGGTAGTCTGCCTCGGCGTTGAAGAACTGCCGTGCCCCCTGTGCCAGTGCCTGGGCTTCGGCTGCGCTGTTTCCCATGGACTGCTCGCACCTGTGGTGTGACCAAAAAAAGATGTTCGCAACATTGTTTTTCCTGCTCTAGTCATGAACCAACCGACTCAAATACACATGATACAAGTGAACCGTTACTTTTTATTCTGACACAGTGCCTTAATAATATTTTATTATGTTTAACACATTGTACATCATGTAAACAGTTTTCTTCGTCCTAGTCGATCTTCTCTCTCCCTTTTCAACCACGCCGACGCTGCTAACTGCCGTTTCAGGTGTCAGCAGAGCAAGACAGTTACAGTGCTGTTAGCAGTAGTCTCCTTACTTTCGTTTTCTTCATCTTATGCAAAAATAAGCAACCAATTACTAATAAAGAAACCAATATTTCTGGAAGCGCTTGTCCTCCCTCGATCGTTCTTAAGGACACAATGCGGCACAAGGACAGAAACCACAATTAAAGACACACAGACAGACGTCGCAGACGCGCGTGTCTGTGAGTGATTCATCGTCGTGTCGTGAAGTTGCATTATATGCCCTTAAAGCAAGCACCATCTAGCCCAACAAGACGTCTTCCCGTTCATCTTCCACGTCTATTTCAGGTTAGATATAACAAAGGGAACGACTCACTTTGCGGCAGCGAGGCTACACATTCCAGCATAATGGGGGCAGTCTTGGTGCTGTAACTGCTTCCCAAGGGCAGCTGAAATCAAAAGAGCGAAAGTGGGCAATCAAGCGAAATGGTCGAACTGTACGCTGCTGCACGGGCCCAAATTCAGACGCATCGCGAAGGAATAACCACGAGAACACGATCGCTCGCTTACTGTATTGGTCGCTGACCTCGGCCAAATTTGGCTTGCGAAGAAATCTCCTGTAAGACAGGACACACATAAGTCAAGGAACGAACTAAGAAACTAGGCTCGGAGCACGTAAACGTGTTTCGGGCAGCGCAAGTCAGGAAGCAAGCACCGACGTCAACAAAAAATCACTTCGTACGGGTGAGTACTACAGGGCGCAACGGCCGAAGCAAGATCATAAGCGCTCACTTTTTGAGTTTCAGGGAAATTGTTTTGTACTGCTGCATAAAGTCATTCTTGCCGGCCTCCATGGTTTTTTTTACAGCGTAATAAAAAGCGCCTTTATTTGCACGTCTAATTTAGGTGGTTGCCAACATAGTCTTGTGCATGGCCGCTAAAGTAAGGCGAACGCCACGAACCCTTTTTGCCGTCACGCCGGTTTGGGCAATGGTTTGGGCCACGGAGCAAGAAACATATTCTTCCTCCGTGGTTTCGGCTCAAGGAAAAACTACGGCGACCCGTTGCAAATGGCACGGCGACAGTCACCATCACTTTACGCTCTCACTGTAACAAAGTAGCTGTACAAAGCAAAAAAAAAAAAACCATCTTGCTTTTGAGAATACTTTAAAGTACACCGTGTAGCACAGAAACAGACATTTACGAAAGACAAGGAAAACAAAAGATGCGAATAAATATTTATGCGTGGCTTATTTGAACGCCATCTCTTTGGAGTCTTTTCATGCTTTTCATTGCACACTTCACCTTTAGGTCCATCTTCCCAGGAATCCTTCTCTGGACGCAGGACTCAAGAAGCTCTAAAATCGCCAAGATGAGTAGCAGAAAAGTAACAATGGAACGGGCCAGTAGGCGATCCAATAAGGAGCAGTGTGGGGCAAGTTAATTAAGCACTCATGAAGAGTTGGTATATAAGTGTAATATGTTAATTTCACCAGAAAATTGTAAATATTTTAAATTTATTCGGCCAAGTGCATGTTGAAAGGTGGGTAAGCTGGAAGCGAACGAATAGTCTGTTGATGAAATCCAGGGTTTGACGGTATGTTGCCTGGCCGGAAAGAGGCATGATGAAAAAAAAGTGGACCAAGAAAAAATGCAAAAATTGATCTGTTTCGGCTCCCACATGGGAACCTCGTTCCAAATCTTGTTCACAAGATTGCGAACAAGGTTGTAACAAAGCTCTTGTGTGGGAGCCGAACATTCTTTAATTTTTCACTTAATGTCTTTTTCTTGGTCGGCATTTTATTTTTCATCACAGTCAGTTGGTGTGACCTAAATGAGTCATGTCATCACATTTACCATGTCCTGTATATTTTCCCTGTAAAAGTTCCATAAAAAAAAGCACTGCTAGGCCATATTCAACCCTCAAGCCATGTTGCTGACCTCACAATGTGCACAAACATATCTGTTACTTTGTCACTTGATAAAAAAGCAACACAGGTGTGCAGTATGGTAGTTGCAGACAAACACAGACAAATCATGTAATTATACGTTTAATAAAAATCAAGCAATAATTTACCAAGAAAAATCAGACCATCCTGACATCACAGTCTGATATTCTGGTTGATGCTTCAGGACGTCCTCTTCTCAACACTTGAAGTCTTAGTTTTCTCACCATTACGAAGAGTCTCTACGATAGAGTACAGTAGCGGCCTGGAAAATAAACATGCAATTAAAATTTATTACTCTGCTCATTTCTGCGCTTAAAATAATGCATGCTTCATTTTGCAACTCGAGACTAAAAGCAGCACGCATAAATATTTCTTACAGTTGAGAAGCATTCTCCGATAACGTAATGCGGAGTTCTTTCTCAAGGAATGCACGACCAACGCAGCTTTGCTGGTAGCCACTCTCTGTGAGATGAAAACAAGAACAAGAGAGATAAGATTTTATTAATATAGTAAATGAACACATGTTGAGGAAAGCAGCACTAAATTGAAACATTTATCCAGAATGAAAAGCAACACAGTGTCCAGTAATAACCCTAAATTGTTGGGCCATGACCGCATGCATCCCCAGCTGTATATTTCAGGAACTGAGAAAGGGAATGTCTCTTCATCAATTCAAAGATATGAAAAACTGGCCTGGCATAGTGCAACGGCCTTATTTCAATTCTATTCGTTTTTGCACTTTGTCAGTAGCGTGTGGAACTCTCCAGCCACATCTAACTGGGATCGGTCAATCTTGAACGATGGATGCTAAAAAAAGAATAACATCAAGCAGAAGGGATTACATTAATTACATTACTTTACATTAAAGCAGCATTGATGTTTGGTATTGCTAGTTGCTGAACAGATTTATGTTGCACTGAATTGTACAGAAGGAAGCAGACAGTATAAAACCAAGAAGGTTCTTGTTCTCTGTAGATCTTCTCTAGGCTGAGCAGCACAACGCATTTCTGTTGCACAAGGTGTAATGTGTGCCTCAACACAAACAGATACAGAAAACAAACAAACTAGTCATCAAGTGATACACACAGATATACTCACACTGGATTAAAGCTTGCAGCATCGAACACTTGCCTTATTGCGTGCAATATGCCAAGCATGTTTGATGAAGGCCCACATTGGTTCACTAATCAAAACAGGCAGATAGAATGTGTTTCATTATTTCAAGCAATTTCACGTTACATTTACCTACATGCTCTTGCCTCTTATGGGGGGTTCTGACGCCCTATACCACTACAGTAGTGCATCCCACATTGAGCTACATACCACTTGTTAGCAAAAAAAAAAATATATTGCAGTCGCTGAAAAGCCCAATGGTTTGAAGACTTGCCTGTTGAAAAAATGTGTTTCACAAGCAATGCACACTATATCAACGATTCAGGAAAATGATAACAGTGTTCAGTACTATGTATATGCAAGTGCAATCACATTGCCAGACGTATCGTCTAATGCCTTCACAAAGTCTGTTTTCTGTCTGTATGTATTTCTGCATTTCCAAACACATTTGCGGAGCAATTATCAGTTAATTTCTCTGGCAGAACGGGATACTGAAGGACGATGCCCATGCAAGAAAGAAATATATATATATACAGAGATTGGGCAGTGCAGCAGCGACGCCGGAATGTTGCTTAAACGCTGCTTGTTTTTCACGCAGTTCTTGGGATGCTTCCATGGATTCTTCTGCGGGGACGCTGCCTTATCTTCCGCGCTTCCTTTTCACCGGCACGTGGATGCGGTCGATGGTGTGCCCATGGACAGCCCTATCACTCCTGTTGGTGATAGCCCTGGCATGCCCCTTGGCTTTGCCGACGGCCTCCCACGTGATTCGCTTCTGGCTGTTGTCACCGTCGTTCTACCAATCACCGCTAAGCAGTGGTCAGCGACATCTACACCGGACCATATAAAGGACTTTGCAACGGCACCTTCCTTCAGTGGGCAGTGCAGCAGCGACGCCGGAATGTTGCTTAAACGCTGCTTGTTTTTCACGCAGTTCTTGGGATGCTTCCATGGATTCTTCTGCGGGGACGCTGCCTTATCTTCCGCGCTTCCTTTTCACCGGCACGTGGATGCGGTCGATGGTGTGCCCATGGACAGCCCTATCACTCCTGTTGGTGATAGCCCTGGCATGCCCCTTGGCTTTGCCGACGGCCTCCCACGTGATTCGCTTCTGGCTGTTGTCACCGTCGTTCTACCAATCACCGCTAAGCAGTGGTCAGCGACATCTACACCGGACCATATAAAGGACTTTGCAACGGCACCTTCCTTCAGTGGGCAGTGCAGCAGCGACGCCGGAATGTTGCTTAAACGCTGCTTGTTTTTCACGCAGGTATGTTATATCCAAGGTGCATATAGCTACCGTTCTGATGACCGCTTTTTGCTGCTGCTGTCCTGCCCGAACAGTGTTGTTACTTGCTGCTTTCGCATTTTGCACTGTTACGATAGCCTTCTCTTGAGTGGGGATATTGAACTTAACCCTGGACCTAGAGGTGTGCCTTCGGCAAGTACATCAAAGTCAAGCGAGGCTCATAACACCACTTCAAGTAGCAGTCAGTGCTCTACTAGTTCCCCTCCAGAGACGGCTAATCTTCTCGCTCAATTGTTGGCTGGTCAGAAACAAATTGCACTTGACATTGCCGATATCAAGGAATCTTTTAATTCCCGCTTCGAAGCCCTTGAAACACGTGTATCTTCGCTCGAATCTTCTACAGGAGCTGTTGACTGTAGTACAATGTATGACAAACTTAACTCCGAAATAGTCTCACTTAGGGAATCTATCGCTAAACTCGCTTCAAAATCCGATGAGGTGGAAAACCGGTCACGCCGGGACAATATCAGACCTTCATCAGACCTCTCAGACCTTCAAGCTAAAATTGACGACTTGGAAAATCGTTCCCGAAGGTCAAACGTAATATTCTATGGAATTGACGACGGGGAACAATTTGAAACATGGGAATCGTCCGAACGTCTTGTACGTGACTTCTGCAGGAACCGACTTGACTTTTCGATTTCGTCACTGGCCAGGGCTCACCACATAGGTCGTTTCTCCTCAGATAAAAAGCGCCCCATCATCGCTAAACTTTTTAATGACAAAGAAGTCGAAACTATTCTGAGCAAAGGCTTCAAACTAAAGAATACGCCCTTCAGTGTCGCACGGGACTATTCGGAGGCTGTGCGGGACAAACGCAGGAAGTTGTTGCAGTTTTCGAAAACACTAAGGAAGGAGGGTGATCGTGTACGTCTTATTTTTGACAGGCTGTGCCTAAATAACGTCACCTACACTTGGGACACAACTTCTAATTGCGCGGTGTGTGTACCCCGCACAGACGCACGCTCAGCAATGACTCCACCTACGTGACGTGCCCCTTCTAAGCGTCAAGCACATGTAACCACCCCATCTCGTTCAGATGGAAAGGTATCTTTCTTCTACACTAATATCAGAAGTGTTCTTCCTAAAAGTATTCAACTATCTTCTATTATCGACTCAAGTTCGCCTTCCATCATCGCACTAACAGAAACGTGGCTCAACGATACTGTTTCCGATAATAACATTCTTGTCAGTCAAGTAGATTTTAACTTTTTTCGCTGCGATAGAAAGGATCGAAGAGGCGGGGGTGTGCTTATTGGAATTTCTAAAGATTTCTTTGCTATACCTATCTTTGTCAACTCATTTCTTGAAAGCGTATTTGTGTCCCTGAAGCTTGGTTCCACTGACCTCATTGTTGGTATTTTTTATCGCCCCCCGGACATGAATGCGACCTTCGAAGGGGAATTTCATCGCGTTGTTGTTGACATATGCGGGAGGTTTCCAAATGCCGTTCTTTTAATCTTCGGAGACTTCAACTATCCAAATATTCAATGGTCTACACTATCTGTTTCAGCCAACGATACTCAGGCACAGGAATTTCTTGATTCTTGCCTTGATTTTTCGTTGTGCCAGCTTATCGAAAAACCTACACGTTGCTCGAGCACATGCGCAAATATTCTTGACCTAATTTTAACTTCTCGACCTGACCTGTTTACTGACATAGCCCATCTCGATGGTCTTTCTGATCATGACATAATTACTGGAAGCTTAACTTGTTCACTTAACCAAAAGACAGTTGCTGAAAAGTGTATAAGGTGCTATAAGCGAGCCAATTTTGATGCAATGTGTATCGAATTATCCCATTTCACGGACCCTTTTTTAGACGCCTACTTGTCACGTTCCATTGAAGATAACTGGAACCTTTTTAAACATACTCTCTTAAACTTAATTAACAAATACATTCCAGTTATGACTATCAAAACAAGCAACATTTCTCCATGGTTCAATCAGCAATTACGTCGACTTAATAATAAAAAGAAACGACTTTTTAGAATGGCAGACAAAAACAGACTATCAGCTTCATGGTGTCGCTATAAAAAGTGTGACAAGGAATATCAACAACTTTTAAAAACTACTCGTCGTCGCTTTTTCAGTCGTGATTTGCCATCTTTGCTAATAAATAACCCTCGGCGCTTTTGGCGCACAATAAATCCCAGCAACCACCCCGATGTAACTCTTGCTAATACCAATGGTTCTCCTGTTACTGAATCAGAATGTGCTAAGTTATTAAATGACTCATTCTCAACAGTTTTTACTCTTGAGGATATTACTACATGCCCTAGCATTGATGTTGTTTCCGGTATTAATATGACTGAAATAATTATTGATGAAGCTGGTATTTTATCTCTACTTGGAAAATTAAAAACGTCATCTGCATCTGATCATAATGGCTTCAACAACAAAATACTTAAACATATTTCTTCTGGTATCTATCGTTGCTTGGCAGCCATCTTCTCTCTATCAATGTCGTCAGGCACAATTCCTCAGGACTGGCTAACAGCAAAAGTAGTGCCCATATTTAAATTAGGGGATCGCTCGTCTCCACTTAACTACAGACCTATATCTTTAACTAGTACCATCTGTAAACTCTTGGAACACATTATACACTCACAAGTAATTACATATTTAGAGCAACACAATATCATCTTCAAATACCAGCACGGTTTTCGCAAGGGCTTCTCATGTGAAACACAACTTGCAGGATTTACTCAGGATTTACACTCATCATTGGACGCCGGCATCCAAATTGACGCCATATTCCTTGACTTCTCAAAAGCGTTCGATCGAGTTCCTCACCACCGGCTCTTACTAAAACTTAGACATCTTAATATTCACCCACTTGTTCTGGCATGGGTGCAAGCCTTCCTCTCTAATAGACAACAGTTCACGTCCGTCAACAACTTTGACTCTCCTTTCGTCCCAGTCTCATCCGGTGTTCCTCAAGGAAGTGTACTAGGTCCATTGCTTTTCCTAATTTATATAAATGACTTACCCTCGTCCCTCAAATCTAAAGTTAGGCTATTCGCTGATGATTGTGTTATTTACCGCAACATCTCTTCTGAAGCTGACCGCCAATCGCTACAATCTGACCTTGACTCCTTAACTTCATGGTGCACAACTTGGCTAATGACACTAAATCCTTCAAAAACTAAAGTGATGTCTTTCTCTAAAAAAGCTTCTCGAATTCCTACCTCTTACTTGCTAAATAATACTTCAGTGGAACTTACGACCACGTACAAATATCTTGGAGTTAACTTTCAGTCTGACCTGTCCTGGAATAACCATATTAACGTCACCCTAGCTTCAGCAAACCGCTCACTTGGGTTTCTTAAACGTAACATGAAACATACCCCATCGCACTTACGTAAACAGGCTTATATCACTTTAATCCGTCCTAAAATAGAATATGCCTCAGCCATTTGGGATCCCGATCAAGTCTACAATATTAAAAACATCGAAGCCCTGCAGAACCGTGCTGTGCGTTTTATTTTTTCGGATTATTCACGTCACACCAGCGTCACTTCATTGAAGAATCGTGCTGAACTGCAAGTATTATCATGTCGGCGTAAAATCGCTCGCTTATCACTTCTTCATAAGCTTTACCATCATGCATCACTTCGCGAGGACTTCTTTAGGCCACCCCCTGCCATCTTTCCCCGCCGTGATCACCCTTTTAAAATCGAACGCTTCACGTGTCGCACACTAACTTATGCCAGATCATTCATCCCGCGCACCATAACCGAGTGGAATAGCTTGCCATCACACATCGCAACCGTCACCGACATAAATGAATTTCAGAAACTTCTAATCCTTAATGAAAGTGCCTAAACCTTTCTTGTGTCATGTCCCACCCCCATTTTTTTTTTGTTAAGAATGATGTTAAAAGATCTTCTTGTCCTCTATGTAACATGCATATTGTTTTGGTTATTGTTCCTATTTTTATTGCGATGTTTTGCTTTTTTCTTTTAAGTTTACGTTTTGTATTGTTTACTGATTCGTTGTACATTAATGGTCTGAGTGCTTTCTATGACTCAAATTACCCACCATTTTTCGTGTGTTTGTGATACGTATTCTTCTTGTACACTTCTGATTATTTTTTACTAGCACAATAATCTTATTCCTTTTGTATTATTATCTTTTGTGGTTATTGTTTATTAGTTCCCAATTTTTGTTTTCAGCTTACTACTCACTTATTACATCTGTATGCGTTACTGCACCACCACCCCCTATGTAATACCCTCCTGCAAGAGGGCCTTTAGGGGTATTCTGAATAAATAAATAAATAAACTGCTTTAAATATCAGCGTAGTTTTGTAGCAAGGTTAAAGCTAGTTCACGGTGACCACACAAGCCAAGACAGAGGAACTTTAATGGCAAAAAAAAAAGAAGAAAAGAAAGCAGTTGAAGAAGGACACATGTCAGCTTCTTACAGTCCCCATATCAGAGGTCCTAATATAATGTGATCACTTGTTGAATGAAATCAATATTACCATAACAACTCTATCTGTACAAAGAGTTAGCTAAGCCGGCTCAATTTTTAGCAATATTGGCAGCTCAGAGGTATATATATGTATGCGTGTGACCGACAGACTGCTTACATTAAAGTGGGTAGATATGCAAATACAATGCAAAATACACGTCGTGTAATGAAAATAGGGCGCATGCAAAAAGATTTTTGGTTAGTTCAAACTTTTAACGCAGAAACCGTCATGGGGGCAGTAAAGTGCCCGAGGCGTTACTAGCACCGACATGTCCGCGAAAACGTTCAACTTGGGCCCGGTTCACTTTCTTTATGTTTCTTATATATACTCTCTCTCGTTAGCTGAAACGCAAGATCTCTGCAACAAAGTTCTGTTTCCATAATACTGCTTACCTGCTTCCAGTATAGACGCGGCTCGCTTGTAGTTGTTGAAGGCGAGGTACTCCAGTATGAGTTCGTTAATGAGACAGTTCTGTTGAGGCAGTTTAGGAGGCCTGCTGCTTCCCGGTTCCTCTAGAGCCTTCACGATTTCCAAGCGCAAGTTTGCGCGTAATGAAGGAAGCACTCCGTTGCTTTCCAAGATTTCTGTCAAAGCTGAACAAAAGAAAAAGAAAACGTTACAAGCCTCATTCTTCGTAAATTTCAGCCAGGGTTTAGCCAGAGTTTAGGAGAAAGCCGCGATATGTCGTAACGAAACTGGTGAACAAGCGTCAGATGCCGCCTAGCACTGACCTGTTTTCACGTCCTTTTCAGAGCTCATTGTCCAGCACCAGTTAAAGAAAGGTTCAGATCAAGAGGTCTGTAAACAAACAACAAAGACTACGGTATGCTGGAGGGTAAAAGCTGTCAACAGCAGTACACTTTTAACGTTAAACATGCTCCATGCGGCAGTACACGCATGCGGCAGTACTTTAAATAGGCGCCATTCGTGTACACGCCATGAGGCCAGCCACTTAGCAGCGGACAAACCGTCATTTCCGTAGCAAACAATAAAAACGCATGCAAGCAATGGTTTATTTAAAAAATAAACTAATATATTAAACTATCTTTTTTTAAACGTCTTTTAAAATTTATTCTCGCATACGCTGTAGGGCTGATAGCAGATTCGTAAATACGACCCTTTCGCTCAATATAAGCGTACAAATCAGTGCTCTCTATAAACAGTGCGATGCAGTGCGGTCGAAAATGAAAAGTCGGGAGCGGTGTTAAGTTTCTCGCGCCGCGAGCTCAACCGAAGTCGCTCGCGCTTAGATTTCTCTCCCCAAAGGTTTCAGCTGCCTTCGAGACGAGCCATGCGAGCGAGCTTCAGTTGCGTCAGCGTCCTGCTGCTGTCGTCTATCGTCGTCGGAACCGCGCGGGTTCAGTCCGAAACCGACGCGCCCGACGTCGAAGATTTCTACCGGAGTCGCTTCGGCGACGGCGACACGTCGCGAATGCGCGTCATTCTGGGCGACACCGAGGGCTGGGTGAACCCGCACGACATGATGGGCGTCGCGTCGAAGTCGTCCTCCGGCAAGCGAGCGCAGCAGCAGCAGCACCCCAAGTTGAAGAAGAGCTCGGGCGCGCGACCCGAACCCATTTCGGAGGACACCACGACACCCGAAGCGCGGGCGCAGATCTACAGCGACATCAGGGCCCGCGCTGCGGCCGAGACGTTCAGCCGATATCCGGCGGCGGCGGACGACGAAGTCGAAACGACGACGGCGAACGAAGAAGGCGAAACTGCGAAAGAAAGCGCCTCGTCGCCGACCGCTTGCAACGCCCAGCAGCGGGGTTGCGACTGCGACTGCAAGGCGATGCGACGCGAGGCGAAAAAGTGCGGCGAGCAGGTGAAGCAGCTGCGGCTCAGCCAGGTGCTTGCCGACGGTCAGCACGACCGGGAGTTCATCTACCTCCGACGGCTTGCGCTCAACGTCATCTACAGCGCCAAGTTCGGCGGAGACGAGATGCCGTCGAACGTCAAGTTCGAGATTCTTCTCTCGTCGGACGACGTGAGTGTTTTAACCATGGTTATAAGATTAGTGCAGTCGCTGCGAATACAGAGACGATTCCGTGTTATCGGACGCGGCCAGATGTTACCATGGCAACCAGTGCGTCGTGATAAATGTGTGTTGCCATGGCGACTAGCGCGCCGGCGCAGCCGAAGACCTCGATCGGTCTCGACTCTTATGGTAACGAACTGCTGATGCAAACACCCGATGATGATCACTTTAGAGAAAAGGACGAAAGCGGTCAATAACTGGAACACATTGCTGACGTATCTTTCACATGACAAAGCGAAATAAAGGTGAAGACTTGTATTGATCAGCAGTGAGCTAACAAGGAAAGCCTGCACCGAGGTGTGAATGATTTTACAAGGGGTCTTGTTATTATCATCAGCTGCTTTTCTGGGCAGATGTCATATAGCCCCCCCCCCCCCCACTCCACACCCACCTGCAAAGTGCAAGGAAAAGTTAGGTTGTAGTAAAGAATAAAGTGAAGTTAGGTGGAAATTTTCTAAAGGAGGCATTAGACAAGCTCCCTTGCAACGTTGGCTCTGGGCTGAGGCTTCCCCAGTTTGTCCACTGTTAATCAGTTTCTCCACTGTTAATCAGTTTCTCATAACTTTTGTGCCATTGTCTCATATTATCTGTTGTCTCGCACTAGGCTTCAGCAAACATGCAGGAAAGTCAGGGTGATAACCATGCAAATGCGTTTGTTCCTTTGTCGCCTGCGATCCTGTTGTAACAGAAAATGTCACAGTGAGCATAGCCTCTGGTGATTGGAGGGCGACTTGTTTGGGCATGCTTCCTTGCTTGGGGTTTTGCAGTAGGTGCAAGAGCTATCTGAATCTTAGAAGGTTAATATCTATGAACTTAGTTTAAACCACTGATGTAGTTCACTAATGTGGCTGCTTGGGCATGTTGGCTGCGCATGTGTTATCTGGAACAGGGTTTTGCCTATATATAGGGTTCTGTGCTAGGGTTCTTCCATGCATCTAATTTTCTTTTGTTCACCTATTAACTGTTATATTTTTTACTTCCCACTGGAAGAATTGGTTTGAGAATAGCACAGATGTCATGTCCCATTTTCTGCTGTCTTTTATCTTTCTTTTTGGAAAAAAGTCGCAGCATATTGCTTTGTCTAACCTTATCCACTGCTGCGGCATGCCGTAAGATCCCCCTTCAATGACTATCAACAGGTGGCGACGTTGGAGAAGCTCGCCACAGACGGCAACTCCAAGTCATCGCAGCTGGAGCAGAAGCTGTCCACCATCTTGTCCAGCTCGGTGGTGACGCCAGATGAGCTGCCGCATGGCGCCAATGCGCTCCTGGGGCGCCTGGCCCAGGCCTGGGGCCAGACCATGGGTCCCGTGGATGTGCGGCTCGCAGTTCCGGCCTGCGCCCTCCTGGGCGTCTTTCTCATCGTAATGATTCGGGGCCGCCCGTGGAAGGTGTTCATCTTCATGGGAGCCTTCTACTTCCTTCTGCTCAGCTTTGTCTGGCACTGGGCGCTCTGCTACCAGGTGATCAATCAATCAACTTCAATCAATCAGTTGATTTTCTTGATCTTCTAAAACGAAGGTAGAAAGTCTATGGCATTAGGACAAAAGGCTTCGGGTCAAAAGAAAGAGATGGACATTAACCAAAAAGACGTTAATAAGTTAGATGTGTTGGCTTCCATACAGAAGCCTTGTTATCTAATACTTATTACCTTTCTCTAATACTCATTAACAACATCTTTTTGGTTAGCATTCTTCTCTTTCTTTTGACATTAATTTACTACCTAACCAGACAAGATGTGGTCAAACCGTAGATTTTAAAAAAGGCTGCAAGTAGTACAGAGTGTTAAAAAAAAAAACTTTCTGATGAAACCTGCACCCGAGTTCCATGGAACTCAGTTTTGGGCCGCCTTGACATTTTCCGAAGCCATTAGCTAAAGCTTTGTCTTCAGAGGAAGCTTTAGCTCGGGGCTACTTACAATTTCGCTACTTGATAAACACATGTATATACAAGAATGCTCTCAAGTGTTGAACTGATTTGGCAGAAATTTGTTGAGTTCTGCGGACTCTGAAACAGTTTAGGATTTGGGGTCTCAGCTAAGTTCACAGCTGTAACTCTGCAATGAAAAACGGGTATGGCAACGCATCAAGCTGCATTAAGTGGGATGTCTAAGACTGCCGAAACTAGATGTACTGGATGGTTCTCTTGAATATAGGGCTAGCCCACGTGTAGTGGTAAGTTTGCAGCCCTTGTGTAAGCATTACAAGACATTACCACATTTGATACCAAATATTATGTGTGCCATGTGGTCATCTATTCTAAATAATTCAGCTTTGTATTTGCACTATACAAAATTCCACTATGACGCTTGTTACACATACAATTAAACCTCGACGATATTCACCAACAGATTTTTGTTACGTGATAGGTGCTCAAAATTTTCTACATTTAGGGCTATGGCAAAAAATTAAAGAAACTGTTTTGTTGAATTTGAGAGGCGGCGACCCGTTATATGGTTTCATGCCGTGTTGACAATATCTCCACATCGGCAGTACAAAGCATAGCCTGCAAAGCTTTTGTCTCCACTCCGCTGCGGTGGCTGTTAGTGTCACCGGCAGAGGGGGAGCAAATGCTTTGCCTCTTGCTTCGACGCATCTCTGAACCTCAAGGTTACGTGACCTCCAGCACTAAACGTGTGGTAATACAGCACAGATGCAGCCCCAGCCATCTCGTCTGGCCTGTCATTGCACCTGCCATAGATAGGATGTGCGGGCCGTGTATGCGCTCAGCTGCGTTGACGGCCACGCGCAGCCACGATCAGGCTAGAGGAGAAGATGCGTGCTCATTTGCCATAAGACCCCCGTTTTTAGGCACGGCAACTGGCTGGCTTTGGAAGCCTGTGGGTTAAATAATATTGCGTATTTGTCCGCTTTAGAGGCTTTAATTGATGCACTTTACATAATTGTGACGTTTTATTCTGGTATGAAGTTACAGATTGGCAAACTTTATGCTTCATTAAAAAAAGAAAGTCCTGTGTTTGGCAACTTTTTGTACTTCAAAACTCGCATTAGCAACACCACAGTTCCACATAAGCCATAAGCTGACATATATTTGTTTGGTTTAGACACTGATAGTAAATTCACTTCACAGACTCACTATATTAATTTTGGGGCAGGGTTACAGATTAGCAAACAGTATGTTTAATTAAAACCAAATGATTTATTATTTGGTAATTCTTGTAGAAGAATTGAAGGCCCAATTAAATGCATGCTGTGAACAGTCTCTGCATTCTCTTTCTCTTTTAAGTGTAACAAACCTCATTGAAATTGACCCAGCTGTTTCCACACAATATGAGGTCTTTGATCCTGTGTAACTATATAGGTGCTCTGAAGATAAATGCTTTTCTTAAGATGAAATGTCTGATAAGCTGAACTGTTCAGGGACGTCCAGTTTAGCTTCCCATAGATTGAGTGACGTTTGTGGAGTAGCCCAGGGTCTGAGCTTCGTGTTCCAAGCCATTCCTGTGCTTTCCTTCATCCTATTGGACACCTGCTTTCAATGCGTCAACTGAACTGGTGTGCGTCCCCCATGCTCCCTGTATGAATGAAGGAACCGCTGGTGTCAGACAAACAGCAGCTGTTCCACCAGACCTCACCGGCTGAGTTCTTTTTTGCTGGTACATTTGGTCACACACTGCAGCGCAGGTCAGATGCTTGGTCAGACACTGCAAGCCAAGTTCTTCTAGGCAAGCAGTAATTGTTCATTTTGCTAGCCCACAGGATGCTACACGTGCAATACCTTGCCAACCAAGTGCGTGAGCAAGACCCCACCCCTAAATGGCGCAGCTGTCATGAATGTTCATTCTTAGTTTCAGTGATTCCGATCACTTGCGGAAGGCGCACAGCTGCAGCCCGGCAAACTCACTCGCAGGCTTCACACAAGAGACAACGCATTCTTTAGATAAAGGACTACATTGTAGAGCTTTGTGGTATGGCACATTCAAGAAACCTCTGTGCGTGATTGGCCCCAGTTGGTAGAACCCGTCTCGGTCCCAACGCTTCCTTGGTGTTGTGCGTGGACAGCAAGTTGAAACAACTTGTCACTGGCATCCAAGGTCTGTATAGAGGGTAGTTCTTTCCAGTCCTACAGATAGGCGCCACCCACGACCCATATCAAAGACCCCGACCCTCTTCTACCGTGGTTGCCACTGCTGTTGGACCGAATCACACCCGTAATGATCGCCGCTCTGGCGTTCATGACCTTGCCGCTCGAAGACGCTTGCTGGCTGTGTTATGCAAATTCGCTGGCACTGGCACCATGCAGATTCCATCCTGATATAGTCAGGGCCCCTTGTTTGGTGCCAGTGCGGAGTAGTCCCTGGTTTGAGCCCTGAGCAACTGCTCCCCAACATTCCTGCCATCCCCTTCGTCCCGTTTCTTGGCTGGGGCGCTGTTGCTGGTCAGTGGGTCATGTGAATGAGCACGAGTTCCCAAAAGTTCACTTAAACTAAGGGTGTGTAAGTGTTCGAAATTTCGAATATGAATTGAGTAATCGTTGCTATTCGATTCCTATTCAATTCCTATTCAATTTAATCATTTAAGAAATTCATTTAAGAAATCAGCTCCCGAGTGACTGCACACAGAAAGGTACTCCTGCGCCATTGTTCCCCATAATTAAATTATGTCTTGCTTTAGAAAGCCTAGAAATTTGGTTTACACAATTTATTATTTGGCCGTTCCTAGCATGTTTGGACTCCTTTATGTACGATGCTGTACATAAAACTTTTCACCAGCTCTACGTGCATCTAAGAATGTGCTGTTACTTTATTTCATTACTCTCATTGTCATGGTGCACCAAGTGCTATAATCTCTTCTTTGTTTATCCTTTTGTTGTGGGACAGGCTACAGAACTTCTTGTACTTCAATTTGTTAAAAGATTAAAAGTATTCGGTAATCGATTTGATGTGTGAAAGTGGTCTATCTGGAATCGTATCTAAATATATTAGAAAATTTCGCCATTCAAATCTTTTTAGTTTAAACTGATTTTCTGGCAAGTCCAAAAGATTTTCTTTTTTTTTTTACAGCCCCTCACATTGATCACAAAGGGAGTGTACTGTTCTTGAGCATGTCTAGTGTTACTACTTGAAACAAACGATTCTGGCAAGCATAAGTGTAACTGCATGCTCACCGCTGTCTTGTCTCGTTTCGGGGACAGCTGGAGCATGCGCGAAGAGATGCATACATCTCGCGGAACGTGGTTCCACCTGAGCACTGCCAGCCGGGCTACAGCCCCGGCTGGATCCAGCGGATTCTTGGACGCGAAAGTGGCGCGGACTGTGACAAGTACTACGAAAGCCTGCACATTGACCCTGTGTGGCAGGTAAGATACTGAATTGAATTTTGTTAACCAACACAAGGTAAGCTAAAAGGAGCATCACATGACGGTCTGGACCTCTCGTTTGTCCCGTTAAATGAATGCCTTCAATCTTGAAACCCTAGTAAGAATACTTGTATGACTCAGAGCGCCCCGACTCATTTAGTTCATATCTTTTCCGCGAAACCATGTTTTGGTTTTATTTCCTAGGAGCTGCATATCTCGTGACGGAGAAGGCAGTCACTTGGAAGCAGAGTGTTGTGATGTATTGGCACTTGCTTCAACTTGCTCGGTTGTCCACCATGCTGCTACATCAAACCGTGCTATGGGTATTGCATAGCAGACGACTGGGTGAGCTAGAGTGAGTGCCAAAACAACATCATGCTCTGCTGCCACACGACCTCCTTCTGCACCATAATGTCGCAACACATGAATCAAAAACATGGCTCGCAGAGAAGCCATTATAGTACCTTATATTTTGTCACTTTGAGGCTTGCTATACTCACGGACAGCTTTCTGCGGCTATGGAGGGAAAGCTGCAGGTACTTCTGCACTTGTGTTACCGCGCCAAGTAGTCTGCCGGCGTTTGACGGTTCGTTTGGCTGCTCGGAACAGACGCTGAGTCGACCCAGCTTCCACGTGCGACGGTTTCGTGTTTGCCCAGAGGCGGAAGGGGAAAGGCGCAGAATAAGTAAACATTTACATTCATTGGTGTGTTTTATCTTATTTAACTGTTATTAATAAGGTGTTTATGTTTTCTCTTCCCCTACTTAAGCTAATGCGGATGAAAACACAGGACTCTTTTCAGAAGCGCTCTCACTTATGCGTGCTTTGCCTCTGTAGCTTTCCCTTCATTGCCACAGAAAGCTGTCCGTGAGTATAGTATGCTTTTTTAAGATTTCAAGGTCGGGGACTTTCAATTAATGCAATGATATTAAAAGTGATAAATGTTATGTCAGTACTCCTCCAAGAAATACATGAGCATTGACATTGTTTTGTGTATCTAGTTTTTGCAATACTATATATATATATATATATATATATATATATATATATATATATATATATATATACAAACAGCACTGCATTACAGTATTTTCACGGCCCTTGAAGCTGAAGGAGAGATGCTTGACTCTGATACTGATGCCATAGACTTAATAGTCGTTAATTACACATGGTTAGCAGCACTGCAGCAAATGTCAGTTCAAAGTGGTGCTATAGAAAAATTGCTAAATTAAGCGGTATTATTATATTGTTGTTCTGCGATGCCACTAAGGAAAATATTGATTTTGGTGCAACAGAATGATGGCGTTATTTGACACCACTACTGTTCAGTCAGACTCGCTTCACCATAGTGATGACAGATGGCACCACCGTTCCGTCACAGCAAAATTGACCCATTCAATGGCGTTACCACAGACTACACACACTTCTGCTTTATTGTGGTGGTTATTGCGATTTAAGACCACAATTGTGGTGTTAAAGTGCAATGTGCAATCTCCGCAAAATTTCAATGGAAACTCACCCGTGGTTTAACTGGAACAGGCACATAGTGTTGGTGCTTCTATTTGTGAAATGCTCAGTATTATGGCAAAAAACTATTGCTAAACAAAACCTTCATGTCAAAACTAAGTTGATCTGAGCCTTCATCTTGAAACTGGTCAGTCTCTTAATGCCAGTTTGGTGCTTCTCTTAATGGCCGACCACACTGTACACGCATTGCGGGCATGCCTTCACGTTCATCGCAGGTCAATCCACTGTTCGTGTTGATCGAGTTGTTGTCCAGGGCCCTCTTCAACCCGCTGTCCAACCTTGGCACGGCGCTCGGGCAGTTCTCGCGAAACTTCGCCGAGCACCAGACCTGGTGGAGCATGCTCAACAATGTCGTGAACCTCATCTGCATCGGTGTCCTAGGTCTGTTTGCAGCCATGATCTTCATGAAACTGTTCATCTTCTTCCTCACAACATTCTACTGGAACAGACCAGAGAAGCCGAGACGTCAGCGGGTCGAGGAGGTGTCAGAATCCGAGCTGAGCCGGTCGGCACCACTGCGCCATGATGTTAGACCACTGCAAGAGTCATTTCCCAGCCGCCAGGAGAAGGAGGCTGCGGAAGATGACGTTTCATACGAGGAAAGCAATGAAGAGGATGATGAAGAAGAAATTGATGGCGAGGCTGGAGGGGACAGTTGGCTCAAAGAGGAAGATGAGGCGAAGTTGGGTAAAACCTGACTTGTTGGAGAAGCAGCTAGATATGTGTGTGTGTGCCTTGGAAAATTTTTTTAGCATCTAGTTCAGAAATGAACAGCCTTTCGTGATAATGTTCAAATGTTCCTTTTTATCCCCATTCTCGACACATCATAGTGCATCTCTATCACCTTGGCTTCGCACCCATGCTCGAGCCCATTCTTGAATCTCTAATTTAAATGCTCTTCGCACATTGTGCCAACTATGTAGCCCCGTCTATAGATCCCAAATATTTTGTTCAGCCTTACACACCAAAGCTTGTATAACACCAACTTGTACACTACTTTCAACTGAAGTCAAAGACTGAATAGGCATGTAGCTGTTACTCATTCATGCCTTTCTTAAGTATAGGTGTAAAAGCAGCATAAAGTAGTTTTGAAACATGTGAAGGTAGTTGTTGGGGCTAAATGCTCAGTTGTGACAAGAAAGAAGTAACTGTGATGAACCATGGGTTTGCAGCAGTCCTCAAGAGGCGCCCCAGAGATCAGTCTCCGCTGCTGGTTGAAAGATACGTGGTTAAAATCAGCTTAGCTGCCTCCTTTTTTTCAGCCTTCTGTGTATATAATCTTGTTTTTCACTGGATGTCCCGGTGATCATCGCCGGTGATTTGGTAGGCCGACACCGCGAACGGAGGCTGAACGTTCCTGATAGCGCCTTTCGCAAACCATGAATAGCATTAACTGCGCAAGTCGATGTAGATTTCTGGAACGCTTTTGATGCACAAGTTGCAAAGCTGTGATGTCGCCCGTGTCGGTGTGGACAGTGTCAGTGCCTTGATCGCTGCTGGCAAAAGACTGCTCAAGTGAGACGAACAACGTCGAAAACTATGGAAACAGGAAGCCACTGACTATGTCATGAGAATGGCATTCTGACATGCCATGACATGCCCTGTACGTAGCATGTATTACAAGAGAGAAAGCCTACGTAATTCAAGTGATAAGCAAAGATGGTTGTGACTGTTCCACCATTGCCATGACCGATGTGTGTTATTCTGTGTGTCTGCACTTCCATTACAGGGAAGTGCGAATCAACTCCTCACTGACGCTAGTGGACAAGGTCCTCAACACCATCCACCCTACCTAAACTTGTGCTTTGACTTCCTCGGTGATTTTGTCTCGCTTTATGCCCCTCTGTAGTCACGTGAGCAGACTAGATCGTTCTTCTGTGTTGTGCGTGCACATGCATAGTCTGTGTGGCCGGCGCTAGTTTTCAGCTTTTTATCTTTTTGTTGCGATAGCAATGACGTAGAAACTCCAGGCGGGTTTTTGCCATCGGCATCGCCGCCACGGCGATGTTCCGTATAAAGTCCAAGGGCGATAGCACTATCGCCATATGCTGTGTGTGCAAGCGAAAGCATGCGAGGGGAGCCGACAATCGCGGCTCAATCTGGCACGCGAAAGGGAGGAGAGCCGAGAGGAAACGAGCTATCTTCCAACATGTGAAAGGCTGTGTGTGTGGAGAGCGGGAGGGTTGTTTTTCGGCAGCAACTGCGATTTCGCTACAGCGCACAAGGGAAACCGATGATCACGGCTCAATCTCGCATGCACAAGGGAGTACAGAGAGGGGAGGCAGCATGAAAAAGATAGGGGAGGGGTCCAACTCCGGCAGCAACTGCATACTTTGCGCAGCTGCGCGGGGTCGCGCACACCGTATCTTTAAAGCAATCGGCGAACGGCTCGTATTGTTGTGCGTGCTGTGCTCTCACCACCCAGTTTGCACTGAAAGGATAGACAGCACGAAGGTCACTTTGCTCTCTGCTGCTGCTGCGCTTAATGCTGCTGCGCTTAATGCTGCTGCGCTTTTGACAGCGAGTGTCCACGGTCATCAAGTGTGATGTGTCGATGTTTGCCAGGGCGCACTGACCACCATGCTTGTTAATTTAGTTAGTGAGCTAATGCTTCCAAGTTTGTAGAGCCAATAAATCTACTACCCTTACTCCGTATAGCTTGCTAATTTGCTATCGCAATCAGTGCATCGCCTTTTGGACGAAGCTGCAATTTTTCTGAGAGTGTGAAGTCGGCAGATGGCAACATTGTTTTCTTACATTAGACTTGCGTTAATTCGACTCTGGTTAATTCTATTCTGAGTGGCGGTCGCGGCTGGCAGCCGTTCATTTCTACGGGCAGAAACTTTCGCCATTTCGATCCTGAAACTGTCCTTTGCCGCACAGCTCGAACTTGACTGGTCAGCATGCCCCTAACCTCAATATTGGCCCTAATGGTGAGCCTAATTGTGACCTCAATAGTGGCAGTGTCTTCTCGGTAGTGCTTGGAAGGCAATGAATGCATCCAAGACACAGAATTTCCCACCGGAAAGGGCCATTTTCGAAGCGAAAATGGCAGTTCGAAACAGGGAGCTTTATAATAGCTTAACCATCTTACTGTTACCAATAGCGGCTGCCACGTGTGTGCACATGCATGGAGTTTACCGCGCTTCACTAAGATTACTGGGAAGCGCTAGGCTGCCTGCTTCAATGCTAATTTGCGCATGCTACTTCTTCTCTTTCGTATCAAGAAAAAATGGTAAAATAAGCCATCGATTAGTTTCACCTAGTGCACAACGTATCCGTGGTTGCTTAGTGGCTATATTGTTGGGCTGCTAAGCACAAGGTTGCAGGATCGAATCCCGGCCACTGTGGCCACATTTCGATGGAGGCGAAATGCGAAGACACCTGTGTACTTTAGGTGCATGTTAACGAACCCCAGGTCGTCCAAATTACCGGAGTACCCAACTCTGGCGTGCCTCATAATCAAATTGTGGTTTTGGCATGCAAAACCCCATAATTTAACTTTTTTTGTTTACAATGTATAAGCGATATGTTGTCATTATTGAGATCATTTGTTTGATTTGACACGGCTAGGCCTACAGGATTGGCACTGAGGTGGGAAAGCGAGTCGACACCTCCTTGCTCACTTCTCCAAGTAGGCCTAGAGCAATCATTTAAGTAAATTATTCTCTCTCTGTGTCGATTTCCACCTAGCAGGTGGAACCACAGCACTGTACAGCGGTGATCAATGCTGCATTTTGTGGCACCATCTGCATGGTGGAAACTTGTAGAAAGCTGGTTATTTGTGTCGTTGCAGTATAAATGCAGCCAGCAACAAAAGCTTTTGGAGTACGGAATTTGTGAGAAAAAAAATTATTTCTAGGACCTCACCACTCATCCTGAAGTTAGCTACACAATGTGGTGGTCGTATGGAGAAATAGTGCCCACTGCGCATTGCGATTTGAGGAAGAACGCATTGGCTGTAACGAGATTATTTTTTTTTAGGTCAGTGAACTAAAAAAAACATTTGCTACATGGTGAACCTACAGTGGCAGCTAGTTTACCCATCAAGCTTCAAGCACAACCTTTTTTGAACGTATACAGGCCACTGTATACGTTCACGTAAGTGAACGTACGTTCACATACGCGTATGTGAACCTTCACGTATGTGTATGTGCCACTTTCACGTATGTGTCGTCTGACTGTGTGGTATGGTTGCCGTGGCGCTCCTGATACCCTGGAGGTCTAGATGGCCAGCATGAGAGTTAATGTCGTTCACCAAGACGTTGGGACGTACGGCATACCACAGGAACTCTCTTAAAGGAGTACTGACATGATGACTCCGTAATTATGCTGTGAAGCCTCAATTACTCAGAAGCGCCACAGATTATTAATTGCAGCACCTCTTATATGACCTGTTTAAAACGTGCAGCTGGCGCGACGTGGCTTCGGATGTGAAGGAGACTCATCATGTCACCAAAAGTAGAGGTGGCGCTTTCACGGTATCACAAACAACTTGAGAGCCAGCTTGTTAGCCTGGTGCGTTCGTTGAGGGCTATACAATGTCCGCGTCGCTCAAAGACTTCAAATTGGTTCTTGAAATTGTTTGCTCCTCTTGGAAACGCAGGGGAAAATGCTCTCCTTGTCTTGCTGTCTGCTGAAAGGACTCTGCTTTTGGCAGCACGAATATAATGCGTATGTGTCGATGGTATATGGTACCACAAGACTGCTGCAGCAAGTTCCGATGACAAGATGAGTTTCTATAGCTGTGCTGCACCTAGTGCATGCTTTGAACTGGTCGCACTAAAAGGTCATGTAACTTTCTGTTGTGCTCTCGGGGAATCGAGGCAACATAGCATAGTTATTGACCCAACGGCTATCGAATAAAGCGATGAAAATGATAAAGATTTTCTGTCGGTGCTCCTCTAAACAGCCTGTAGCCAGCCTGATGGTCACAGGCAACATGGCTGGTATACTTTTGACCTACAGTGTACATTGCTATACCCAATTTTCTAAGGCAGCTGTTTGTAATATTCCGTAATAATGAAGACTGCAGAGAAGACCGCAGAAAATGGTGTCAACACCATGTGGAGGGCCTATCAAAAGCATGCAATGTAATGTGCACATTGTGGGGCTGTGATTGACCCACGACTATTGTACAAGTGGCAGCTACAGCTAAATAAAGAAATGCTTCCTGTCCTAGATTGGCTCTGTGATCATCTTGGCCAGCGGTTTAGTATAGACCAGAATTGGTCACTTTCGGCCACCTGTTTGGAGCGCCCCAGCTGTCAGCGCAGGCCGCACTGGGCTGCCACTTTGACGACAGAACAGCCAACGACAAAGCCATGGCGAGTGAACACTGGTGGCAAGCATGTGATAAGGACAAGCCGTGTGTTATTGTGGTTATTTTGTTCTTTCTGCCAGTTCTCACAGCCCTCGGCAAAAGATGTCGACCCCGTAGAAGCGTTGCAGGTTCTGTATAGCCCTCTTGTATACACACAATGGTTAAAAAAACTGTGTTGTCACAGTTCAGGTTTGTCGCACCTCTGATTAAATGGCACCGAAAGCTGTGACACTGCAGCTGTTCGTGTATTGTACAGACTTTGGAGGTGTTAACAACAACGCAGTCTGTGCTCACTCGCTCATTTATTTGTAATATACTAAAGACCAATTACCAAGCAGATGGGCAAAATTGATACAATCAATACATTTGAACAGTAGGCGAGGGTTCAAAATTTCGATAGGTGACAACTGTGCCGCAGTAACAGAAATGACTTGTGTGCTTATCACTAAAATACTAAATCTCGAAGTTGTTGAATAAAATGGTATGAGCTAAAGAAGAAATAATGCATTTGATACATTCGGACAAGCAGGCAAGGGCACAAGATTCTGATAGGTGACAACCATGTTACTGCGAACAGAAACGACTCTCATTTTTATCGGTACAACACGAAATGTAGAAGATGTTGCATTAAACTGCAGTGTTTGGTACAATAAGAGACTGTGAGCATGCGCCTGTATAAAAGTTCAAGTGTCGGCACATGCAACACGTTTATAAAAATCGGGAATACCACACGACGATGACGTTGGACCACATTGCATTCCACTAGCCGAATGTCCGCAGAAAGGTGTGTTTAAAGAGGTTGGTACTTGCAAAGTATGGTGCAAATGCCTCAATAGCCCAGCTGCCAAGGCACATTCAAGGTCAGCATGCATAACTGCTCCAAGTGCTAGTTAACAAATTAAAGAATGTCTGTATTGCCTGAAGGTTGAAGGACAGTGCTGGAAAGGTTTTGTGCTGTGCTTGAACTTTTTAGGTGGTGTTCAATAAAAAAATAATTGTGAAGAAACTACACATGGATGCTACACGTTGGCGTAATGTAACATGCAAGTAACTCCTGCTCGGCAACAGGCACCACCCCTTTCTCACCACACCAGCAGCACCAGATGGTTTCAACATATCCTAACCAAAAAACATATTTATGGGATGCTGTGTGATCTACACAGACACGGCAATTAACCCAAGAGGATAAATAGTTTTCTCAAGTCCAACACACCCCAAGATCCAGGGTAGCTGCAGCTATGCAATGGGTTTTTCAGATCCCTCATTATTTGAGCTGCAGGCTATGCACAATGCGACAGAAACCTTAGTCAGGTTGCTTAACGTCAACAAAGCCCACATCTATACTGACAGCCTCAGTGCAGCTCAAACAGGTAAAAATACTTAGTGTATTTGTGAGCAGATTCACAAAATTTACAAGGCTTTCGATGTCAAGGCTACTACTCTCTACTGGGTGCAGGTGCACGGTCGTGACCACTACAGTGACCTTGCTGATCGCAATGCTCACTCTTTCCCGACACCTGTAACTCCTCTCAGCTTTCCCTATGAACCCTGGTCAGGTCTCGCGGTCCGGAAATCTATCCTCCGGTCGGACACACATGCCCTCATCCCCTGGCATGTCTGCTCCCTTCCCAACAACCTTTCGAGTGAAGGAAATCTCTCTCGGGAGACTTAAGGCCGTTGCGACCCTTACATCAGCCATCACTTGTGCTCGGGATCAATCATGTGAGGACCAGGTCCAGTGCCCGAAGTGCTCCGCTCCCACGTCGGCAGCGGATGCCCGCCATCTACACTGAACCTCAGGACAAAGACCGTCCGCAGAAGAGTACTTAGGAGTGCGAAGTCGAGAACTGACCAAATATGAAAGACGGATTGTGGACAACACTTTCTTTAAGTCGCTTTTGTTGCATCTGCATGAAACTGGCCTTCATGGTATGAACTTTATTTAGGTGCTGAGGGATCGGTCTGGGACTGATGCAGGCTGCTCCCACGTTGGGACAGAGAGGCCGAGCCCCTTTGCCGTCACACGGGCCCTCTGGACAGCCCCGAGTTGGTCCGCCAGCGCTTCACTGTGCAGCATCCGCTGCCACCACTGTTCACCTCGAGAACCATCACCGGCCAACGCCAAGCAGTGCCAAAACATGTGTTCTAAATCGAGCAAACCCCCACACTTACACCAGACTGACACCCCGCAGTCCGATTAATTTTATTCATGACGACTGGCTTAGGGTACATTCTGCAGAAGCCTTAATGTAACTGCCTGTGCTTCATGCTTACATCTAATTTCATCCTAGAGTCAGGCCACGAAGCAACCCAAGCAGGAAAAGAAAAAAAATTTTCTCGCACTTCGATGGTGCATGGGATGAAATCGACGGGAAACCGCTGGTGTTAGTAGGCACCCGGTGAAATATTAGGCAGCATCAGGCTCAGACTGGAGCATACACATAGCTACTCAGCAGGAACATTGGTGTGCATGTATTTACGCTGACGTATGTAACACTTTAGCACAAGCAGTTTTTTTGTTGTTGTTTGCACGTTCAGTTATGTATTATGCAAATTATGTACTAACGTATTCCCACCCCTTATGTAATACCCCTATCAAGGGGTCTTCAAGGTAATGAAATGAAGTGTGTGCGTGTATGTGTGTGTGCACGCGCGCACATACAGCGCTCGTGCCAGAAGCAGAAGGCTTCTAGAACGCTGGCCTTTGCTCTGCTATGGAGGTGATCGAGCGCAGCGTCGACGGTGCGTCCGCTCCACTTTGTCGTTCTGCCAATCAAAATGCACTCTGCGTCTCTACAGAACCCTCCGACTTCCTGCGCGTGAACTGCACCGTCAGCGAGACAGTGGCGGCAGCGTGAATGTGTCTCGTGTGTCCGCATTATTGCCATCACAGTCACCACAACAAATTCGAGACAAGTCCATTTTTATTCCGCATATCATTTCTTCTGCTAATTAACACCACACTGCTTCAGAGATGAGATCATTAGGCAAACTTTCTATCGGGGTCAAGACAAATCCATGGCAGCTCGAGGGAGAGCCGTCGAACGTTTCTAGGCATGTCGCTGGTGGCAATGGATGAGTCGCATCATGGTGCAAGCTTGCGCTTGATTTGCCGACTTAAAAATTACCAGTTTGCATATCTTAGTCACTTCATTCTTCACGATATCTTAGTATGCCTTACATTAGTAGTATAATCACCTTCAGCTGCATTATACGCAATTTGTTGCACCTGTGAGGCTGTAGATGTATGCAAAAGTAAAGCTGAAGTCTTTGTGGGTAAACATCCACTTACTTATTCTGAAGAATAAAAAGAGAAGTACAAAAAAATCACTTTACCAGTTTGCACAACTTGTAAAAAAAAATTGTTGTAGGCTACCACATGTGTTTGCCACACAATTCACTGCTGCAACTGCCGCAAAGTTCATGCTTCCAGCTATAACAGCAAAAACATCCACGATAGAAAAAGGCTGATTTCTCTGACATTGGCTTTCAAAGCAATTGCAATGCATGGACACCGTGTACACACCCGATGCACATATACGCACATTGTATCGTGTAAGCTCCTTTCGAAATAATCTGGCTTTTTACCACAAAAGCCCAAAGCCACACAACAGAATTTATTATTATTGCTGTAAATTAGCTAAGCCACAATCAAGAGTGACCTTAATCAGTTAAGAATACAGGGCCTTTGTCTGCATGGGCCAAGCCAGAAATAAAGCAACAGTACATACAAACTGAAGTTGGTACCTGCTGCATTATCTATGTTTTCCTTTTCTGTTTTTCTCTGTGAAAACTACGACAATGCAAAAAAGGCGCTAGTGTGTGGAATAAATCGCCAAACAGCCTCGTTTATTAAAATATATCAAAATATGCTAACAAACTGCCAAACATCTATTAAAATATATTAAAATCTGCTTACGTGCACCATGAAGCCATATCACACAAAAAAATATAGAAGGAAAAAACTGTTCAAACTTCCAAATGACCCTTTCATTCCCTTTTAAATTTCCTAACCGGAAACAGTAGTTACGAGCTCCCATGTCTTTGATACCTTCCGGGACTCCTATATGAGCTTTGTACGTGATATCGCTTTAGATGTCGGTCAACAAGGTGTTTTCGTGCGGTCATAGTTAGAATGCCATCACTATTGCTGCTGTCCCATCTTTGTCGTTGCATCTTACAAGAAGTTGCTTCGTTCACGAGCTGGCATGGAGAGCGTGCGCACCCCTCCCCCCCCTCTTTCCCAACGATAAGTTTTTGCTTTTACCTGCAAATCAGGAATACTTCTTTAGCGCATTAAAGCCTTTAATTTCCCCACTGAAGGTGTTGGTCTCTTCAGTCATCATGCTGATGTCATCACACTGCATTCTTCGGCATCAGTCGTCGTCATCATACCATTACATCCTTGTTAAAGTCCTTCTCTTTCTTATATGTCATGCTGAAACCAAAGCACGGCAAAGTAACAAACAAGAATGGTCCATTTCTTAGCTCATAAGTACTGCTAACAGTAAACAAAAGGTCTCAGAGCCACATAAGCATTGCATGTCAGTCTTGAATTTCCAAAGCACTGGAACTCTGTGACCTCCTAGCTTATGCATTCATGAATGAACACCGGCACTTATGGTAAACTAAGTGTTTAAAAAACCCAAGTGATGAAAGACCACTGAGAAGAAAAAAGAAAATCAATGTTCTGTCAATAAAATGGCTAAAATCTCTTTTGCATAACAATTGACATAGTCATTCCCACTGAGGCACATCTGTAATCTCTTCTGAAAAACATTTCGTGCTTTAACTGCAAGTTGTGACTTAATCACAACTTGCTTTGCTATCTGCTTTGTCAGGGTAACAATGTTGATTGGCAGTGGTCAAACGAGGGATGTCTCAAGCTGAAGCCAATGTTTCAGCAAGAATCTCTGCTTAGGTGCTTATAAAAAAAAAAGTTAGACATTTACCAGCCTTGCAGCTTTGCTGAGGTTGCTTCAATAGCCTGTAATGTTACTCATTTATAAACGGTTTAGCTGAAGTGAAAAGTCGTTGCAGTCGGCCTCTAAAGTGCCGGTCCGGTGACAGCCACCTTCAGCACCGAACAGCAGCTGACTTTTCTCTCTCACGAAGCAGATGGCGCAGAATTTTGCCACTGATTGTCTTGGGAAGCTCATCCACAAACTCCACCTGTTCAGAGAGAAGTCGGTGTTACATTGAACAGGTGCTTTGAAAACTTTGTAAATGTTTAAATAAATAGTGCAGTACACATGAAGTTATTTTTCTAGCACTTCAATATTTGTGCAAGCAAAGAGCGAAAATCGTGGGGCAACCTTTGGTTAAACCTCTTCTTTAAAAACACTATTGAGAAACATTAACTTAGATTAATTTCTTTATGGCACATGTTGAAATAGTATAATTTAACCTAGTCAGTAGTGCTCAACTCATGTCCTTCCAATAAGGAAGCCCGAGACTGCCACCAAATTTCTTGACCCTTCTGAAGCTTTAAAAGGACCAGTGAAACAACAAATTAAAAAGCTTAACTAGTGAAATTTAGCTTAATGGCTAAATTGATTTTAAAAAATGCAAATGACCGTGGCTCACTTTGCGAGGGTACTTGTACGGTGCGGTGTGTTTCTTGACATGCTGCTGTAGCTCTTCGGCTAGACTGTTGGGGTCGTGCGATTTGTAGTCCGGATGCAGTACGACAAAGGCTTTCACAACTTCTCCACGATTAGGTTCCGGGCTGGCGACCACAGCACACTCCACAACCGCGGGGTGTTCTATGAGTACGCTCTCGACTTCGAAGGGCCCGATGCGATACCTGCGGGGTGCAAACAGAAGTGCAACAAAAATGGAGTTTTATCCCGCCCATGAACTATATTACCATTTATATAATACCCGAAATGTGAAATGCTGGTGCTTTAGGTTCTAGTTTAACCAGCATGCTCATTCAACTTCAATGCTCTAGTTCAACTAGAGCGCACACAACACTAAAACTGTGACAGCTGTGTTCTACTTGGCTGCTGGTGTAAAGGTGCTTGCAGCAACAACTGTTGACATATAGTAACTGTTTCATAGCCTTTTTTCCTTTCAGTGATGACAGTGACATGCAACACAAAACGTTCCCAAGATGTCAATGTTCAGCAAGTCATGAGATGTCTCTACCAGCATAGCTGCCATCTGGAGTTCCACTGTTTTGCAAACAGGCATATGCAGTACTATATCGACAGCTAAAGCACTCTAACGAACCACAAAAGCGACTGTTCACCATCCCAGCAAAGAAAGCTTTAACAAACGGTAGTGAAAGGAATTTACAAATGTTCAGCGTATTCCTCAGTCATCTCTCAACTGCTACACTACTTGCTTTAACTGTAATCTGCAAACTAGATTGGCATGGGTAGGGATTCTGAATTCCAAGAATAAAACAAGCCACACATGAACAATCTTCCAATGGTCAAAGTTTAGTGTGGCATGGAGTTTTGAAATCGAGGGTTCGACGGAAGCCCGTCTGGTCGGGATGAAGCATTCGCTACGGAAGCCATTGTGAACAAGGCTTCCGTAGCGAAGCCGAAACGTCTTTTAGATTTTTTCATTTTTTAGCACTTCTATGTTGGTCGGTGTCCTTCGTTTTACTTCTTCAAGGCATGGAGTTTTCAATAGATAATTAAGAGTTTTGAGAATAAAAACTTAGCACTGTAGTGGTGATGCATGAAATAGGCATTCCTTAACATCAACGAAGTGCACATTTATTTTGTTGTTGTTGACAGCTGAAGCACCCATGCTGTGGATTACACATGCTTTACATGATGGTCCAATAACTTTGCAAGTTGTTTCTGCCATATCATGGTTACGGTATTACTGGATTACTTAATCTAGATCTCTCTGAAACCTCCTTAGAGGCTTCAAAACGAAAATCATTGCTAGATTCTGTACTTTGGATGGATGGCCCTGGATGACCCACCCTGCTGAGATGATGACGTCATCGGCGCGGGAGTAAAACCAGAAGTACCCGTCGATGTCCATGGAAGCACGATCACCAGGGTAATAAAAACCATTTCGAAAGGCGATGGCGGTCCTCTCAGGGTCATCCTAGAAAGTACAGTGAGAAAAGGATGCTTCACAGTTGAAATAAACATCTTGGAGAGTATGGTCAAAGCTCTACGTAACAAACATGAGTATAACAAATTATCGAATATAATAAAGTAGACCTAAAAAAATGTAAACTCCGGTTAATTAGATTTTTCAGTTAATTCGATCCCGGCCAAAAGACCCGGCTGGTGCCCATGCATTTGTATGAGCCCAAAGTGCTGTTATTTTGATTGTAAAATTGGCCTTCGCCGGATAATTCAAACTTGACCAGTCAGCTTGCAAGCACCTGACCCCTATGGTGACCTCGATAGTGGCCCCTTTAGCAGCAGCGTCTGTCCTGGCGAAGCTTTGGGAACAACGAATGCACTGAACACATGCCATCTCTCGCCAAAAATGCTTTTCGACCCGCCCTAGAATTAATTTCAATCGATAACCGTAACTCACAATGTTTGATTACACGTTGTGCCCGATCCTAACGTGCGCTTTGCCGTCTGCCGCCAATTGGCAGCACGGTGCCACCGGACACAAAACCAAATCTGCCTTCGTGACATTCGCATGCCTTGCTACAAAACGCAAGTGTATTGTGGCGAAGCTGACTTTAAAAACAAAAACCATGTGGCGAAGCCGATTTTAGAAAAGCGGCTGCCATTGTGCAAATATTTTTCTTGCTAAAAATTCGAGTACGATCTAGGTTTCTACACTGTTTAGGAGCTTTAGTGTCATTTTTACGTCAATTTACTACTTTGGACACATAGAAAGCGGGTGTAAGTTTGACTCAGGGTCGTGTTTGAATCGGGCACATACTGCCAAATGAATCAGTGGTGTGTTCTGGCGTTTCTTTTTTTCATCTTGTTTCAT
Source organism: Dermacentor albipictus (assembly GCF_038994185.2). Classification (NCBI taxonomy): domain Eukaryota; kingdom Metazoa; phylum Arthropoda; class Arachnida; order Ixodida; family Ixodidae; genus Dermacentor; species Dermacentor albipictus. The sequence goes on along the minus strand of NC_091828.1, from coordinate 97,417,888 downwards.
TCGACCGGCCGGATAATTCAATAACTTTAGTTGGTCCCGTCAGAGTCGAAATAGCGGAGGTCAACGGTAATATAATAAAGTAGATGTCAAACGTTTATCAACGATATCAGCATCTAATAAATACCAAATATAAGAAGGTATTTGTGCATCACATGAAACTTCACTATAACGAGGCTCAGCTGTACTGCAATTAAAACCACCTTGCAAAAGTATCTCGCTTCAGTGTCGCTGACACAACATGCTTGCAAAGAGCTCACCCTGTATCCAGCAAAAAGCCCGAAGGGGCGCTTCTTGCTCACGTCTACGGCGATGAGGCCAGTCTCGCCGACAGCCACCTCTCTCCCTTTCTCGTCATGGATCTGAAATACCATGTGGCATCAGACGTTGCAGTCTTACGCTTAATGACGACAGTGGATGAAACTTGCGTGTCAAATATGCACTGTATGCAACTGCACTCGTTGCTGTTATAACCATCATGACATTTAATGTCATAAAAATGCATGTGTTACACTAACTTAGATGTTATGGCATCAAGCTTAAAGGTCGTCCACACATTTAGCAGCATTAACCTTGCCCATGTAGCAAGGGTATTTGCCTACGTGTGATGGAAGTGGCAGTTCATAAAGTTGCTGCATTGCTGAGGAGATCACAAAATATTTCAGATGCCTACCTACTGACGCAGAAATGTTGTTGCAAGCCAGTTTTCACAGTTGAGATTAGAACCGGAATTTTGTGAGAGATAAGCTCATACAGTAGGCTCCTCTTAAGGCAACAGTGAATTTTACAAATACTATACTGACCCAGTTCTAATGTGTCCCAAAATCTGACACATAAGCCTATACAGTAGACTTTCCTTAAGGCAGCACTGAATTTTACAAACACCATATTTTCCAGATTCTAATGTGCACCTAAATCTAACACATGCACAATTTTTGTGGGCTTAAAGAAAGAAAGAAAAGTGCACCTGAGTGTGACCAGCCACTGATTCACACACACGAAAAGATATAGCATGCCCCCTATGTTCACAATCAGAAAAAACAAACAGGGCCTAAACAGAGCCCATTCTAAACAGAGCCTTCTATACGAAAACAAAACTACCAGAAGCAAAGCAGAATCATGAATGATGATTGCCAAGCTTCTTGCATAACTTCAAGGTAGTAAAGGTACTTGCCTGTAGCAATATGTTTCGTGGCGGAATACCCATGGAACCAGGTTTGATTGGATGATGCCTCGGTGAAGCACATAACACCACCTGGAAGTTAAAGCTGTACATTAGGAAGCTCAATCAAGACTAAGAAACTACAGCTTTGTATTCAAGGATGTTTAGACCGAAACAAAACACAGCATACTTACGAACAAGTATTGCACTACACATTACTTTTTACAACTGTGCAGCAAAGTTGAATGCTAAGGCATCAGTTAAAAACAAAGTAAAATGTCAAGACAGTGTATATCTGCCCTTGTTTTACTAAATAACAAAGCAAACTCGGGGTGAGCTTTGACCATCGATGCTTCGAAAGAAGCATTCACTGGAGGGGTTGCACACAATTAGTCTGACTCTGTTACAGGTTGGATTCAACTTTGTGTTACAAATACAAAACATAAAGCTCAATACTGACAAATGTAATTCATTTATCTTGATCGTGCAGTGGTTAAACTAGTTTGTCCATGTGCAGCATGTATTGCTATTTAGCTCTTCTCGCAAAATTTTTGATGTGCGAATTGTAAAGACACTGCCAGATTGGTGGATACATGTCTAATGGATGTCTAATGGACATCTACAAGATGTCTACAATATTCTAAAAAATGAAAGACACGTACCGTTTCCGTCTGGCCATACACTTCCCTGATCTCAATTCCAGTTAAATTTTGCCACTTCAGCATCACCTCTGGGTTCTGCAGAAAAGAAGTTGTAGATTTGATGATGGATGCTGCTCCAACAAGCAAAAAACACGTGCACGAAAAGCACTCCTGCATTGGCATTTGCACAAATATAGTGCATCAACAAATATAACTTGAGTGGGTACTTGAGACTAGTTGGAACACTTAAGAAATAATAGTATGACACGAACCAACCATGCGTGATAGTGCTTTATCTGTGGGCTTTTAGTACAACAACAATGAGTGGTCCGTTGCCACAATTTGCACTTGCGAGGATGGATCACATATCACTGTAACTGCAATCAGCTTTTATAGTAACTCTGACAAGCAAGTAGAATGCCTAATGAGTATACCGTACACAACAGGAGGTCCCTGGGACTGAGACTGACTTGGGATCTCATATACATAATAACAGGAACTAGTAAACAAAGCAACAGCGAGAACAAGTAGAAGTTTCAAACGTAAAACCAACAGATAAACATCAAAAATGTTAAAATTATTGCAAATAAACTGGCACGGCAACAATGTGGCAAATGCTTAAATGAGACAGACAATCATCCCAAATTCAAAGCACTAAGATTTACAAGTATAAATGAATATAGCAAGCCTTGATGCAAGATGCAAAGGTGCAACACACTGAGGGATAAAAACTTGTAGACTTGCAAGAAAGGCTTGATACAATGTAAGACAGGGATTTCTTTGGAAGTGTCTGAAAGAAAATTCTTGAGTTCTCTCTGAAACTTGTCATTCTTACGGTGAGACGTCCTAACAAGAACGTGACTTACTGAATAATGCCATGAGGAAATGCAACGCTGCCATGGACTGGCCCAACAGTTTGACCGATTCATTCATTCGCGAGGTTCAGCGTCCCGAAGCAACACTGGCTGAGTGAGAGACACTGTAGCAGAGGATTCTAGATTAATTTGGCCAAATGGGGCTTTTAGACCCCTTAAGGGCTATATTTTTTTTTTCTTAGAGAAAACTACCTTGACAGCTTTCTTTCACTTCTCTCGCATTTTTTTCTTTTAATGTGATATGTCTAGATAACAGAACTATGTCTGCAAATATTGTGGGGAATCAAAATCAATAAATGTGATCATTAGAGGATGCCTACTGCCACCTACGTTGTGAGGAGGGCTTGTCTCAAGCCAAAGAGTGATGGTCACTCGTGTTGAGCCCATGTAGTCAAGGTCCCTTAAAGGGGCCCTGAATTACCCCGTGGGCTTAGTGAAAAAACGCAGTCCGCGGACACCATTTGCTGCTGTGAACATCTTGGCAATATCTTGCAGTTGTGTGCAGCACATGAAGCGCGCAAGCAGAGTGTGAAGCCACCTTTTTCTCATAAGCTCGCTTTTCAATAGATCCTTTTCGGCTGCCTTATTTTATACAATGCTGCTGTTGGCTAATAGGTTACATCAATCAAGAAAGGTGTTTGGATCAGTGTGCTTCTTCTTAACTGTTACTGTGCATATTTGCTGACGCAGTTTATTAAACAGGCTGAACTAAGAGAACTTCTGCTTTGGAACTTCAATAAAAAATACAAACTTCCTAAAGAAGCCGACTGTCGTCTGCTCGTGCTCAGCCATGGCTACCTGTGTAGGAACTAAACTTTGGCCAGACAAGCTGCTTATTGGTGTCGTAGGTATTGGGTCTCGCTAATTTCCCTTAGTTTTGAACACTCAACTAGCCTCAAACCATGCGAAAATTAAGGTGAGACCACACGCACGCTTGCCAGCCCATGCTCACTCCTGGCTAGACGCATTGGCAGACATCGCTTTGTATTGAGCTAATGACAGCGCTTCCAAATGCACAAGTTGGATCTGGCTACTATCCATCGATCAAGCTGATGCAGGAAAAAGCCAGTCCACACCATGCAGCACGGTCAGACTGGAGCATATGAGTGTGAACGCACATTTACGCCTCATCATGCACAAAGCAAATGCCGCACACACGCACTACAGTTGCATGTGGCTGTCGTCTGCTACATAGCGTAGATACTGTGGCCGCTGCAGGGTGCTGTGACAAGTCCACTGGTTTAGCCCACTGCGGCTCGCCGAAGACAACCGCGTCTGGTGCATCATAGCACCAAAATCAGAAATAGTGGCGTCTACATGAACATCCAAAATCAAATGTGAACCTCGCGCCACGGTGACGTTGAGCAGGCGGAGCATTGTAGGCATGCCCCGCTCCACCGCACTTTTTGCAGTGCAAATCATTGAAGAAGAAGCAGAAGCACCGCGAACAGTATGTTTGATTGCTAATAAATCCACTTCTGCTGCTCACCTGGTCGGTGAAATTATTGTGGCACAGTATTTTTGAAATAGTTTAATTTAACTTCAAATACACTTCTCCGCTTCGATGAAAACTGGTTCAGGGCCCCCTTAGTGGGGGAACTCCACTTCAAGGCCTAAAAATGGCCCAGAACTTGTATTTTCAGTTTTCTCAGTTTTGCGCTTCCAACACCTTTCATTTCCATAAGATTTTACAAGTTTTGTACCAATAAAGATGCTTTGGAATGTTTTCTCTTAATTTCTCAAAACAATTTTCATGCCCTCTTCATTGCAGGGGAGCAATATATTTTGTTCTACTTGGGCTATCGTTATAAATATTTTTCCCTAGAAAAATAAATAGATGCTGTGCGTTGTGAAGTAAATTTTGTTATAATACTTTGCAAGAAAATCCCAACCACGGCGGCCGCATTTCGATGGGGGCGAAATGCGAAAACACCCGTGTACTTACATTTCGGTGCACGTTAAAGAACCCCAGGTGGTCGAAATTTTCGGAGTCCTCCACTACGACGTGCCTCATAATCAGAAAGTGGTTTTGGCATGTAAAACCCCATAATTTATATTTTTTAAGGAAATTTTCAAAATTAACTTTTTTTCCAGTATCAAGGTGGGTATTATTTATGACTAAGTTTGACAACCAACACCTTCACTTCAAGGTGGCCTAAAACAACAACTGATAGCTTATGACACACTATGAGCATTCCAAATCTATTCCATGTGCTGTGTTTTACCATGCAAGTTGCTTATAATTAGCTAATTAGGCCCTATACAAACAACATCCTGTTTTGAACATCATCAAAGATATTTATCCTAGAAAGATAATTGAATTTCTTCAAATCAGCTGGTAAAAAAGTACACTATAGCTGTGCAAATTTCATACAAACTGTTTATAAAAAAATTTTTAAGTGTATTGTTCCCCCTTAAGAGCTTTAATGGGCAGGTAAATTTAACTACATAAGCATGTCTTTTTTTTTCTTTTTTTGAATTTTGCCTCACTGAAATGCTACAGCTGGGAATGAAGTACATGAATTCATGCTTGGCAGTAAAATTCCATACACTCCAAAAAAAGCGATTACACCCTCTTGGGCTCATTTTGTCCCCAAACAATTGATCATCATCAACCTCACGTGTCTTTCCTTGTTTTAATGCCACATGCGCTGTACTTCCATGTCAAGAACGGCATGCACATTACCAGTGTGAGATAGCATTCTTGACAGGGAAGTGAAGCAGCACAGAGTGTTCAAGAAAGCAGGCACAAGCCAGACAGACGATGATCATAGTGTTTGGGGACAAGACACAAAGCAACAAGCACAGAGTTTGCCACACGCCCCAAGACACAAGACACAGCCTAGAGACCAACCTCCAAGAAGCGAAAAAGTGACGAACTTTCGGCGTCCACCACTCGGCAACAGCCACCTGCAGCCCAAAGACCAGCTGTCCGCCACTGAACTATTCTCTCCAGACATCCACTGACCAACAAATGGCACCACCGGAAGTGGTTGCATGCACACCAATGAGATTGTAACACAACTGTTGGCTTCCATTGGTTGCCCGAGTCAAGCATCTCTGGCCAAACAATTTCTTGCAGGCTGCGTTGGCGGCACAGTCGGCAGCGTTCACCCACTCTTGCTTGTATGGATTGTAGGATGACGAATACGCAGCGGTGCTTTGCAATGAATTTTCCACCAGGGAAAATTTGTCGCGTAAGTTCGCTCCATGACCATAGGCCTTAAAGGTCATGAATGTTTTCTTTGAGAGTAGTCACTGAACCGCCGCCATTTTGGTAGGGCCGTTAGACAGCATACGAGACATGTGCGAATTTCGTACACTGCACATCGCTCACCATGGGCTCTCCTGCAGATATGCAGTCGACGAGGCTTTTAAACTTGAACTGGGAGGAGTCCTTCTGAAGCAAGGCCCGGTACACAGTTGGAGGGGCGCACAGCTTAGTGATGGGGTAGTCCCGCAGAACCTGCAAGACGCATTCAATGGCTGCGTTACAGTAACTGACAAAGAGCTTTAACGATTAACAGTCGCAGCAATGAAAAGTGGTAGTGAATTTCACCTGGTCATTATTTAAAGTCCTGCCAGGATGCCAAAAGGAGTTCGAGGGCAAAAAAGCTACAGCTAACGAAAGTCAAGAAAGGAGCAGCCACATTTGGTGGTGAAATGGAAGGGGCGTGCATAAAAAAACGTGCTGTCAAATTGTTGCCTGACTTTAAATCACTGAGCCTTTAGTTACTTGTATTTACATACTGTGTAGTGAGTAGCTGCAATTATTGCGTGTTTAATTCTGTTCGATTATGATATGCACCTAATTTTTTTTTTTCTGATAATGGCAAGCTCGTACACATGCAAAGGCGGGTCAAATGTTACAATATGCGAGTTTTAAATGAATGCTACTTCAATAAATAAGTCTGCCGTTTTTTTCCAGTTTTGGAAATGTTGTACTGTATTACGCCTTTTTAGATTTGAGCACTTGCTTTGTGGCCTAACTGAGTTAAATGCTTGGAGAATGAACTATAGGAGTCGGGGTAACTTGCTATGAATGCAGGTGCAATTGAGCAATTAGATAAAGCGACTGTTCAGAGAGCTAGAAAAAGCAATTTGACGCAAGTGGCAGTGCCTGACTGTGCATTAAGTGGCAACTTGAAAATCAGGTAATGTTAGCCCAGTCAGTCTGATTTGACACCAAGCACAATGCCTGCAACCAAGGCAAGAAGCATACCAGAACTGAAATATTTCTGCACAATTGACATGAATCACAGCTAGCGTGTGACTTCACGGTCTCGCAAGAGCAGGAACAAGAGTGTTGCATCATGAATGTGTGCCCAGTTGCTGTGGCAACAAGGGACACCATGCAATGTTCCCTCTCCAAACACCAGATGCCGCTAGAATGCTTTTGGCTCCAAGTATGCACAGTCACATTTTCCTGGGTGTGGAAGAGAGTGAAGTTTTGCCTTCTGCAGCTTCTTGCCCTGCGGGAAAGCACGGGGGGAAACTACATTGACTTACAGCGAGTGTTGTCGTGGACAGGAATTTGGGCATCTGTGCTTGGAAGAAACAGGCCCCCATGAGCCAAGTAGGGAACGTGCCCCATGCCGTCTTTGCCCAGCCAGGGTCCGCGATGCACCACACAACATCGTGCTGCTCAGGACTGTGCACGTGGCTGCGTTGAGAGACAGACCCAATAGCATGTCGAGACAGGCTTGGCGTCAATTCATACCGTACTTTTGCAGTTGCAGACGACATGAAGACGACACACAGATGACATATGATGCACAAACTAAAGCCCTTTCCTCGTGCCTACTGCTGCCTTTTTAGGCAGCGCTACTCTTCGAGGGGTCGCGACCACCTAGTTCCAGTTCCGCCTCCATCTTGTTTCAGTCAGGCTGCTTCCGAAAAAAAATTTTTGCAGTGCTGCCTTTGATCGTGGCCTTCTATGTTATTTCAGCACTCGTTAAGAACACACACGAGCAAGCAATATCCTCACTCATCCCTGTTTCCTGAGCTTTCTGGGGTTTTTCAGGGCATTACAAAGCTTCACTGAAGCAAAATTACGACTACCCTACAGCTTATGCTCATACCACTGGCAGCAGGGCCGTGGAGAAAGTGGCACGGCAACAGGCTGAATGGAAAAGCTGGCAGAAACATCATGCCGCCACAGCCACTTCTTTGGGTTGATGAAGAAGTATAAAAGGAAAGGAAGAGAGTGGGGTCGCCAGACGAGAGCAGTATGGGGAAGCTTTAGCACAGACGACACACATATGATGCACAGATAATATACCGATGAGATGTAGACGACATACAATGCATAGATGACATGCCAATGACAGAAAGGTGTAATACATGTGACGCACACATGATCCCGGCTGTAAGTGTCCACAACAATGCAGTGCCCACTGCCGATTCAACGGAAGGATCATACAAAGACAAGCAGCAAACAATGAGTAATCCCTTCTTGTTTTTTTCAAGCAGAAAAGTCAATTATCATTTGATTCACTGATAAGACCCACAGTTTTCACTAGTATCCGGCAACATTAAAGCTTTCACTAGGCTTCACATAACTGGCGAGATGGTGCAATCTAGATTTGTACCACACATCACCTGCAATAAAGATGAAAAAAATATGAGACTACTATCATAACGTCTAGTGTGCACGAGTTCACATGTGTGGCTATGCCATGAAGGACTGTTGGCCAAGTTGAAACCACGCACCATGCTGTAGACAAGTGGGCGAGAAAGTAGCCCTGTGTGTGCTCCACCATCTTGGGGGGACCGGTCGTGCCACTTGTGAAGAAGACTACGGCTGGGTCGTCCGTGGATGTTGCGTCGCCCTGCCAGTGATATGCAAATTAAGGCATTGAACAACGACTATAACAAACATTGCCAGTTATGACAGAAGGAGGTGGGGGAACCGACGTGGTCCCGATAAAGATGTCCGTCTCGTTAACATGCAGAAGACCCATGCAGATGAAACGAGGATGCCGAGATGATGGTCAGAGTGACAAAGAGGAAAGACATTGAGCTCGAAACGACTACATCCAAGGAACACTTGAAACCAAAGACTTTACAGCAAAAGTTTGGGAAGAAAGACTAGGATGGTTCTTGGCCACTCTCCGAGAAGAGATAAATAATTAAAGGCAGGCAATCAAATTATAAGCTTTTAACGTGCCAAAACCACAATCTGGTTAGGAGGCACACCTTAACGGGGAGACTCCGGCTTAATTTTGACCACTTAGGGTGCTTTAACATGCACCTGAATCTAGGTACACGAGTGTTTTTGCATATTGCCCCCATCGAAATGCGCCCAGCATGGCTGGAATCGAACCCATGTCTCGAGCTTACCAGTGCATTAGCATTCACTAAGTTGTCATGGTAGGTCAGAACACCTCTTTTAATCGCTATTATAATGTTATAATCGAGATGTAACTTAAACATACCTCATGCTCAGAAGAGTTTCGAAGCAACGAGTCAAACAACTTCCAGCCGTTCCTGTGGAGAAAATACGTAGGATAATTTTTTGTTAAACATTTTATCACAGTTTTGTCCAACATATGCAAAGCATTAGAAATGATAGCTATTGAAATAGTGTCAATGGTAAGACCTGACCTATCCTGCACAGTATCGGGAAATGAAAGACTTTGCATGGCAACTGATTGGTGTGCTGTATATAACATATTAATTTATATATTGCTTTGCCTTTGCATGTACCGTATTGTGGCTTGCCTTTGCTGCCTCTGCCTGGATAATACCACGTGGCGTTGTGGACAACGCTCTGCCGCATAGCAGAAGAAGGAACTTGTAGTATGGAATAAAGCACAGGCAAACATACACATTGTTGACCACATACTCTACTAATAATGTGAATAATTTTAGGCCATCTGTAACTGCGAAGAGTTTTATTTGTTTATTATACATACTCGTAAGTGCTGCAGAAAGGAATGGTACATATAGTGAAAAATATATGCAGAACAATGAAATACAAGATTAACAAATGGCATGGTAAACGGCAGCTTTGAAACTTCAAGCATCTGGAATAGTAGTGACCGGTGCAGGAGGGTAGTTCAAGTCATTGCATGTGCGAGGTAAAAACGAGCCTTAGTATGTCTTGGTACGACAAGATGGCACGAAAACTTATTGTAGGTGATCACTGTGGGATGAAAAGCAGAAAGGAGGTGCTAAAGGTTTTGCATTTAGAACCGGGTTCTGGTGGTAAGTCTTGTGGAAAAAGGCAGAAACGAATGTGTGTGCAACATATCAAAAGACCTGGTAAGTGAACTGTTTGCTTCACGAGTGCAGTGCTGGCATGACGAGAATGAATAGATAGAATGAAGCGGGCCGTGCGGTTCCGGAAGGTTTGAGGGAAAGGGTTAGCGATGCTTGATAACATTCCCAGATGGCCGAGGCATATTCTAATTTTGAGCGAACATGTGTTGTCCACTGAAGAATTCCTGAGACAGTTTGCAGCATATGGTGTTGACAATGGGTGGTATGCTTCTTTCACAGTATCCTGCTGACTGCATCACCCCAAGCTGTAACTACCATAATGCTAAATGCTCTTTGCGAGGACACAATCAAACACGAGTGCTTGTGCTACCATGTGAACTGTTTCATTGTGCAAGCTCTTGCACACTCAACTATAGTCATTATGAAGTCATGTAAAAAAGTGGCAGGCCCCTCGCTGTGCTGCAAAAAAAGTTTCCCATTTGACCCTTAACATCTAATGTAGTAATAAAATAGTTAGAAGGTGATTCAACCTCTAGTTGACGTTGATCAATGTCTTCCCGAGCGAGTTGAGAGTGAGAATCAGATGTTCTATAGTGTCACCAGTGACGCAATAGAGCAGCATCGGTAGAGCAGCGTCGGACTGCTTCATTTTTTATTTTTTACCGCACTGTCATTGAGATCAGCCCACATATTTAGGCTGCTCTACCTTTGGGATCAGCCCTAATTTTTTAAACTCCTGCACATACCCACGAGCATGACCTGTATTTTTAGACAGCACTATTTCTGGGATCGGCACACATATTTACCCTATTTACATGAAAATAAATTGACTCCTACATACCAAACTCACCGACATATAAAATATTATAATTTGAATAGAGGTCGACTCGCATCATTTAAGAAAACAAACTTTTTGAGCATGGCACACTTATTTGCCGTAAGCTCAGCTACTAAATCTCGCTAGTCGATGCCACAAGCTGCAGCCTTGTTGGAACTGCCGGAGGAGTCGTTCTCGTAGGATGCTTCGCAGGCGACCTTGGCATGCCAAACGATTTTGTCCTCGGTGCCATCGAGCGCGTTGGATATGCAGCATCTCTTAAAAGCCAGTCTGGAATATCCAGGATGGCTTTAAGAAATGCTGCATATCCAACGTTCCATACTGACTTTATGGCAGGTGCAACAGTAGTGCTCCATTAGCTCAGTACTTTTGCTAGCTTTGTTCACAAATATACGAATATAAATTGAGAATGTTTGGTCACGAGTATAGGTTAACTGCTCATTTTGCATAACGTTTTCTTAAAGAAAAGAAAAAAAAAGGTTGACCTATATTTGAATAAATGTGGCAGACTGTACATACCCACGGGATCGGCCAACACTTTTAGATTGCACTACTCCTGGGATTCAGTTAGAAATTCAGATACCCGATATGAAAAAGCAGGGGTAACTTGCTAAGAAAGACATTGCCTTTAAAGGGCCCCTCACCAGGTTTGGCCATTCTAAACAAACAGACATAGTGTATATACGGTGCGCTGACAGTTGTGTCTCCATAGTATTATGGTGCTGTGTACCACCGTAAGCATTTGAAGTTTCAAAGCAAACGCTGCGTGCCTTCCCTTTTGAAGACATCCACTCCCAGCCAGAGTCACAATCACACGCACCAAATGCCTCTTCGCAGCACATGTTTCACCATTCACCATGATTAGTCATCTAATGTGGAAGGCCCAATGGTGCAAATGAGGAAGGGAAGGGAACGAAATTCCCTGACCAGTATTACGATACTCCCTAATGCGAAATTTGAGCGCAGCTCTACACGTGAAAGAAGTATATGTGCCAATATTTTGTATTATGATTATTAGGTATACGGTTTATATTAGGAAGAGAACACTGCAAGTCGCATAAATGGTGAGTACAATCTGTCTCGTGTGGCACATTGCAAACAGAGCAAAGAGTGGTGTGACTGTCTCACTAATCGGGAGAGGCAGCGTGCGGGCAAGATTCACAGCAGCCGCCGCAGACAGACCTCCACTAATGCAGCGCTTGGTTTCCACATATCATATCAGTGGACACACGTGCCGCATTTCTTATCGATAGTGTCATGGGTGAACACACAACGGAGTGCTAGTCTGGCGCCATCTCGTAGCGGTCATCGCCGCAGAGCCCGTTTTGCGTGGCACTATACTTTTTTTTCTCACGCTTTCGCCGTACCCTCCTCCTTCACTTTTCTCCTTGCGCTCTCTTTGCTATCACAGTCTTTTATCCCCCGCTGCACTTCGCATTCATTCTTCACTGCGCTAGCTCGCTTGGTTACGCCAAGGACACCAACGCTCCACGCAGGAATGGCCGCCTAAGAGCAGCACTTTAAAAACGAGGCGGGGCTCGATGCCACAGCAGGTCCCTCAGTTCCAGTATTGGTAGAAGGCATGGATCGAATACTGCTCGGGAAAGCTGCTAGTGGCAGACGGAGTGAGCGTCTGTTGGCAGTAACACTCTCCCGTCTTGTCAGCACAGTAACAGGGCAGTTAATTTCTTCTATCTCCTCCAATAATGAACCGACTTGAAAGTGTTTGAGTGAAACGCTCCTTGGGCGGCATTCTACAGCTTCCAATGCACAACTGTGATAGGAAGATGTGGGCCCAGGCCTCAAACACACAGGGATGGCACAATGAACACAGAGAGGCTCACGGGGACGGGACTAGGATAACGTACACGATAACACACACACAGTTCCTTTCATGAATGTCTGTCGCTTAGGTATAGTCACGCTCAGCGTCAATGTAGGACGCCGTCCGATAGCGCGTCGGCATCACACACTCACGGCACGAAGAGGCGCAAAGATGAATCCGGAGCGGCGAGTGGCGCAGGCGCTGGAGGCCGGGGCGGATGCCCGACACACGACGAGCCACTCGCGCGACAGCTGGGTCGGGACGTCTGCCTGCCACACGGTAGACCGTTCAGACGGCTTAGCTACACCGGAACATGCCGGCGTCGGATGCTCGCCCAGCAGTGGAGCAGGCCGGTTGAAGCCCAAGGACAGTCCAGCCTGTTCTGCCAGCACACCCAGGAACACCGGCCTTGGGTAGACGAACTGCTCGGCTCGTTCGGAAGGCCAGTCCAAGCAGCTCAGGCAGATCGCATGGCTGCCGTCTCCGCCCAGACACCGGCCTTTTTCTTCCTCTTCGTCCGTCGCCACCGCACAGCAGTCACGCGCATTCGGCCGCGACATTCAAACAGTCCAAACTCCTATCACATTTCCCCCCAAGTTCAAGAAGTCGAGGAGGGTAGCCCTACGTAGTATCACAAGTCACACAGTTCAAAATATTACTCTCATGACACATTAGTCCGTGTCCGTAGCTATTCTACTTAGATAGTCTGCACCAACGTTATCACATCCACGAATATACTCCACATGAAAGTCATAATCCATAAGGAGTAAACTCCAACGTAGCACGCGACTGTTCACGTGCTTCGCCGAATTGAGGTATCGCAGTGGTTGGTGGTCAGACTGCAGAATGAACGGTTTACCATAAAGGTACACATGAAATTTCTGTACAGCCCACACTATAGCGAGGCACTCCCTCTCAATTGTGGAGTAGGCAGCTTCACGCGGCAAAAGCTTCTGGCTAGCGTAGGACACGGGATGAAAACGCCCGTCGTGTTCTTGCAAAAGAACTGCTCCGAGACTTCTCGACTTCCAATTTTGAATCGCTGATCCATAGTCAGTTGGTTCGAAATGGCGATGTCCTTTGATGTCTGCGTTCTGACGAGTGATGGGTAAAGCGATGTTGTCTCTCCAAGCTCTAGACCTGTCGCGTCATCTGTACCCAGTGGGGCGCGTCCGACTAAATGGCGCGGCACCGTTCGTTGACAGACGTCGCACGATTTAACAAACCGTTTCGTCTCCGATTGGACCCCTGGCCAGTAAAATTCAGCAACAATTCGATCCACCGTTCTCATCACACCCTGGTGACCGGCGAGGATCCGTTCATGAGCCAACTTCATCACCATCCCCCTGAGGTCTTTTGGCACCACTAGCTGATCTAGTATTTTCCCACCTGACACTGTGTGCTTTCTCTATAAAATGTCGTCCTGTAGGTAATACTCGCTTGCGCGGCCATCCGCGACCATCATCGTGCCGACCTTTTGGAAGCATCTCCTCAGAGACCCATCGTTCCTTTGTAAAGCTTTTAATTTACCTTGCTCTATTCCAGTGACTGCGGGTTGCAGGACAGGCAGTGTAGGCAGGGACCGTATCTTCATTTCCCTTGTTACAGCAACGAGCTCGGTACCAGATTCGTAGTCTTCTGTATGTCTCGAGGAGGCGGCTGCGTTTTTAGGTGTGAACAACGTTTGGCCCTCTACGTCTGGTAGCTCTGCATGAGCGGTGGATGACATCCTGTTGGCAGGGTAACTCGTCTTGTCACTGTTATGTTTCAGCGGAGGCCATGAATTGGCCAGGTCATCAGGTGCACGGGCACATTCAATGTTTCCCAAAATCACATCATACAGGGGGTCTCGCATACATTTAACTCGCGCGACGCCTGTAAAGAATGGACTGTCTAAGTAAACTATCGCTTCCGGTATGTAGTGAATTGTGCGGTCCAGCAACATTACTGGACTTTTTGTTCCTATCATTTTGTCCTCAGGTACCAAAGAGAGTCGCACGACTACGGTATTGCAGCCAGTGTCTCGTAAGACAGACACCGGTTGTGATTCCAGGAAGCCTCTCCCTACTGGCAGATTTCCACTGTCACATTTGGGGCCTTGTCGCATTAACGTCATGTTGACTATTGGGACCGTTTCGCCACCTTGAAGCACGACGTATCCGCCACCCTCTTCTGTCGGCTTTTCGGCTTGCGACGGAGCCAGAATACACGAAGCTTGTCCTTGCTTTTTCCTTCTTGAGGCTTCACCTCCTTGTCCCTTTCTGCAGGACCATCCGCGACCTGTAGAGTTCTCTTTAGTCCGGGACCAGCACTCCGAAGCTCGATGTCCTGCTTTATCACAAAGGAAACACCGATTAGTTGCACGCGGCATTGCTGTTGGAGGTTCAGTCTTGCGAGCAGTCTAACACGACCTCCTTGGATAACTTTTCTCTACCTAGATTGGTCAGGTTTTGTGTCTCTATAAAACAATCGGCATTCTTTGACAACATAGCGAGGGTCTTACAGTTCCTTTCTTTCAGGAACACTCGCAGCGACGCAGAACATCTTCTCAAAAACTGTTCAGCAATCATGGTGTCCCTGAGGGAGTCGAAGGTCCTCTCAATATGGGACATTTCAAGCCAGTGGTCAAAGTAGCCCGATATTCTACCTGCATATTATAGGCCAGTCTCATTGTCTTCGGGCCTTGCGTTTCGAAACTTTTCTCGGTATCCCTCCGCAGTGCACCGAAAGCGTTGAAGGAGAGTAGCCTTCAGCTGGTCGTAGTCTAGGGCTGCACTAGAATCAAGCCGTCCTATGACCGTCAACGCTTCTCCTGTCAGGCATAGGCTGAGGGAGAGTCCCCATTTTGCGCGGAGCCATTCCTGACTTGTCGCCACTCGCTCAAAACGTTGCAAGTAGGCGTCTAAATCATCCCGGGCTTCGTTAAACGGTGGGATCAACTTATGCGGACTGAATAGCTCAGGAGCCGCCCTGGTAACCGATTGTTCCGTAGTGCTGTCACTCTGTGCGCTTTGTGCGCCAGCAGTCTTTTCCTGGAACTCGATCTTGAGCTTTAGCACTCGTTCTTCCGCTTCTAATCGTAGACGCTCCTGTTCTGCCTGCGCTTTCAAGTCTTCCCGATGTTGGGCTTGCTGGTCGCGTTCCCTCACGATTTCTGTATCAATCCAACGTTTTAACTCCGCTTCTGTCATTCCTAGCTCTTTCCCTATGGCGTACAACCTCTCAATCTCCATCGCTCCTCCTGTGCGTTTGAAAATCCTGGCAGGCTCGCCAAAATTTGTGATAGGAAGATGTGGGCCCAGGCCTCAAACACACAGGGATGGCACAATGAACACAGAGAGGCTCACGGGGACGGGACTAGGATAACGTACACGATAACACACACACAGTTCCTTTCATGAATGTCTGTCGCTTAGGTATAGTCACGCTCAGCGTCAATGTAGGACGGCGTCCGATAGCGCGTCGGCATCACACACTCACGGCACGAAGAGGCGCAAAGATGAATCCGGAGCGGCGAGTGGCGCAGGCGCTGGAGGCCGGGACGGATGCCCGACACACGACGAGCCACTCGCGCGACAGCTGGGTCGGGACGTCTGCCTGCCACACGGTAGACCGTTCAGACGGCTTAGCTACACCGGAACATGCCGGCGTCGGATGCTCGCCCAGCAGTGGAGCAGGCCGGTTGAAGCCCAAGGACAGCCCGGCCTGTAATTCAGCCAGCACACCCAGGAACACCGGCCCTGGGTAGACGAACTTCTCGGCTCGTTCGGAAGGCCAGTCCAAGCAGCTCAGGCAGATCGCATGGCTGCCGTCTCCGCCCAGACACCGGCCTTTTTCTTCCTCTTCGTCCGTCGCCACCGCACAGCAGTCACGCGCATTCGGCCGCGACATTCAAACAGTCCAAACTCCTATCACAACAACCAAAATTTGCAATGGGGCCTGGTGAGGGACGCCTCAGAGGTAATGCATGCGATGCGACATCTCGTGACGCACGAAAAAGCAACAAAAAGCAAGTCGAGTGCAAATGACTACCTCGCTGGTTCTTTTGAGACGAGCACTTTGTGCTGCACGCAGTCGAAGCTCCGAACCACCTGCAAAGGTAAGAGTCCTTGATTTCACATTCCAAGTGGAGCATCAATTCTATTTGCTTTCTGTGAACGCGAATAGAATTCACAGCCTGTGATACAAGTGTTGTGAATGGCAATACAAGCTTTTCCAACTTTGCTCAGAAACATACAAAAAATTCTAAATTGCAGAGATAATGTTCTGCACAACAGCAGACATAAACACATGACATCAAAAATAATTAATTTACGTTAGAAGCTGAAATGTGACCCATTGTAATGTAAAAGAAGACTGTTGGAGAAAAAGCTTTCACATGTTATGCGAACAAAGTAGGATTGCACAGAATGTTTGCTAGGCTACAAAGCAGCCTGCCTCAAGTTTGTGCAGTTGGATAATAATGCCTTTACACTTGCTGTAGGAAAAACCAAAGCAATGTAATCAACACCCCAACCTCGCAACAACCTGAAATGCAATAAAATGCAATGCAATAAAATGCAACAATGAAATGCAATAGCGCAAATCATTTGCCAAGACTGAAGCACTGCATCTTCACATGTGTAACCTTCTCCTGCAATTAATGAATGCTCAATAACACCACCCAGAGAACAAAAAAAAGTACACATGTGCAACCTGCACAAACGACTGCACACAATCCAGATCTTTATGAAAGCAACACGCATCTAATACCTCTGAAAACAGTTGTTTTCTGTATGCTGAGTCATCATCGAATTCACGGCTGTTTTCTGTTGATGCCATAATTGGCTCCATGGCAGAGGGAATTTAGCTTTCAAGTGTGGCTTCACAACAAAGAGGAAAATGTTGCCACGAAGCCACGGCTGAAGCCAAACTTTGTGTATAACCCCTGCAGGCACCGATTATATTCTTTCCAGATTTCGTTTTGCCACATTTCTCGCATCTTCATAATCATGGTAACCGTATATAGCTGCTGAATGGATAAAGAATTTTATATTCTTCAGTGAGCTTTGTCAACAACTCTCTATAGGAATACTCAGTATGAGAACATTAACTATTTCTTGTCTAGCATACTTGAAAAGCATTCCATGAAGCCGCTTAAAAAAATCTGCCTGATGTAAAACATTGCAAAAAAGTAATGAAGGAAACGAACCCGCCATATGACAACATATTGACATTGAGAGCAGACACCTCGCTGTCTGCCTTCCAGCTCGTTTTACAAAAACACTTTACATGTAGGATTCAAACTTACACCATAGGTCCAATCAGAAGTGTTTCAAGCTGTATGCAGTGTGTTTTAAATATCATTATTGTCATCACTGCTTTTGCTGTTAATGCAAGTGCATAATTTGCATTCCCACTTGACCCTTTATAGTTCTTGCATTTTCGGCCCGAATTGTTCGTACGAACTCGCAGCGCCTACCAAGAAAAATACAAGCACTCCAAGAGAGACGATGGCAATCTTACGCAGACGAGTGGCACAAGCAAGCTTTAAGCAAACAAGCAAGTGGGCCTACATAGCAGGACCTCATCAACTGCAGCCATCTCATTCAATCCAGCTACGATGCAGTCGGGCTGAAACTTGGCCACCCGAAACTCGATGTCCTTAGCCGTAAGCATGGTGGTGCAGGTGGTGAGAGTTATGCCTGGAAAGCAGATGGCAGCTGATCACCAACATTGTTGACATACTACGAAAGAGCACAAACAAGACAGAGGACCGAGTCGCAGAAAGACGGGACTTGTAATGATCAAGAAAGGGCTGGACATGAAAAGCCTAAGCGTGAACCAAATGTTTCAACAAGGGCACTTGTCTTCGTTGTGGCGACAACCCCTCGTCGGAACAGTGGATCCAGGCTGAGGCTTTCCTTGGTCACCCAATGATGATCCTCATCATTACAAACATACATACGAAGACGCAAGAAATTATTGAACTCTGCAAAAACCTTGTATACATTCAGTCCAACTAATTGATTAAGACTTTAACATTAGTTTATGTGGCTACTGGTTCCGACTTGTTTTGCACTGTGTTTCTAGGTAAAACTTAGCTTCATCAGCTGCTCAAGATTCTATGATATGAGATTGGGTTGCTCTTTTGTCAAATGCTGTGGTTGTGGGCTTCGAGGGACGCTGTGGCGGAGATTTTCGGGCTAGACTCGTTCACCCGAGGGTCTATAACCAGCACCTTAAGAATTGGTGCAGTGGCATTTTTGATGATGCACCTCAGCGCCGTTTTCTTTCCGTAACGATGTACCAACCTGCCCAAGGCTGTACTTATGAGAATCTCAGAGGAATGCAGCCACTGTGGCCGGTATTCAGTCCTGCGACACACTGCTAGGCAGCAGAGTGCCATATAAACTGATCCGGTGCAGCAGAAAAGATTGATTGATTGACTGATTCTGTTTGACATTCCAAAGCTATATGGGATTATGAGAGACGTAACAGTGCAGTTTCTCCGAATTCTGACCACATGCGGTTTCCCGATGTGCTTTTCAGTTCAACTACACAATTTTCTTTTTGCCCTTGTCAAAACGCAGCTGCTGGAGCTGAGAGTCGCACCCACAACCTGACGCTCAGTGGCAGTTCGCCATTGCCAGTGAGCCAGCATGCAACTCACATGGATCACACCAAGCGTGCTTATGACAGAATGCAAAGAAATGGTCGAGTGCACCAGCTTTGCCTCGAGAAAGTCGATTCCACCATCCACCATAATAAACATAGCATCACCAACAGACGTGACGTAGAAATATAATTTTTTGGCCACAGCAGCCATGCCTGGCTATATATAATGTGCCAATTCAGCAGATATAGTTTGTGGATATTTGAGCGAAATGTTACTTGTTTGTAAAGTATGTAAAACATTGAGATCCTTAAGAAATTACATTAGGTTTGCAATCAAAATGTGCAGCACGATGAGACGAAGAAAAAGAAAGAAGACAACACGCAAGCAGTCATAGGTTGGCAAAATAAATTAAAGTTGCTCTCGTACTCACCAAAATTCAAGTCAGCTGGGCTCACTCAGAATTGTACTCAAGGGTTAGTTCGAGTCTGAGTGAGTTGGCTCATGAACCAGTTTGCCAACCTATGCGCACAGTGATTTCGCTTTTTCTGCCTTCACACGGTTGATCAGCATCCTTTAATCGTGAATACAAACCAGCTAGCCCACTCACACACGTTAATGAAGTACATTGGGTTAATTGTAATTGTAAGCAATTCTCCACAGTTGAGACTGCTCCACAAGCGTCAAAGACAAGACGGAGAAACCGAACAATACAACTGCTAGCGCTTGTGCTGTAGTAACGTCTGTTTCTCTGTCCCGTCTGTCAGCACTACTTTATACAGTTGAGCCCAGAGAGACCTTCTTTGCCCAAAATGTGTTCACTATATTAAAAGTTTGTTATAATTGGAGTTGACTTCAAAACTACTGACACAAAACTCAGCAGGGCGCAGACAGACCTTTTCCCCAGGTAGTGACGCAAGTTACATTTGGTGTCAAACTGGTGATTGAGCCCTGTTGGAGTAGTTTCCATCCAACATTGGTATTCTACAAGTTTGTCAAGCTGCCGAGATAGCTGTAAGTAAAGCCCATGGCACATACGCTATTCTTGAGTGAGATGTCAAGACCAATTGGAGCCAATCACTGGCTCTTCAAGATGCTTACAGGTATGGTTCATACTGCTCATTACAACCAAACTGAGCAGAGCTCTAGGCCGTTATATGTGGTCAGTTCTCTCGCAGATTCCCTGTGAAGCATTTTGGTTGTTGAGAAACTGTTCATAGTAGTCGAAAGTTCGCTCCAAGTGGGTTCACTACATGTGGGCTCGACTTTACTCCACAGTGCTACACCAACTGAGCTGTGCCTCGAGACCACTGAAGTCTATTTCAATTCCCTAGACCCCAGACTCACCGCATCTGATGGCTGCTAAGAGAACAAGCCAGAACTCTGGCGTCTTTGGCAGGATCACCAAAAGCCGGCTACCTTTGCCAAGGCCAAGGTCATGCTTGAAGAAGCCAGCCACCCTGCAATCAAAGTGCATGGCACAAAATGGCTGGCAGATACAATGTCATACCATGAACTCGCAATAACTCAAACACAGGTAAGTGAAGATTCTGGCTGATTCAAACTAGTCACAAAAGCTGCGATTGGCACACTATGCATCCAAGAGACATTAAAGAGGTTTAATTCAAGCAAGCTAAACAGTTTCCGCACATGGGAAACGTTAGTTTTGCAAAATAGTTGCAACAACCTTATACTGTAGTCTTATAACACCTGAAAGCAACTGCAGAGTGTTCCACGATGAGCTTCCCGGCTCTGTGTCCAGAGAAAATTCTACACATTTATTTATTTATTTGCATACCTGCATTCCCCCTGAGGCATTGCTAAAAATTTTCCCATTTCCAATCTAAGCGCCCCCCTACAAAACAAAGCAGAGTTGCAACTTGGAAAAAAATTAATGCATAGACAACACATGGGTACACATGATACTTAATATAGATGCACTGCATAGTGTAACTACAGCGGCATACAAAGAATCAATCTACACAGTTACAAGTCATGATAAGCTGTGCACAAGTTCGATAGTGACGGACACAAGATTATCAGGCAGGGCGTTGCACTTTGTAATTGTCTGTGTAAAAAAATGACGCCTGTAATGTAGATGCGCAGCATGAATACTCTTGGAATTTAGCCCCATTGTTCCTCCTTCAAGATATATATGTGGGGGGCTGAAGGTACCGATGCCGATCAACTGGCATCTCTCTACAGGCGATCTGTTTTAGGAATGAAGACCTAGAAATAGTGCTTTGGAAGATTCAGAGTGTCCCATCACACAAAGGGCCTTAAATTTGTAACACTGATATCGTAACAATAGGAATTAGTCACAAACCATATGGAACGATTTTGCATTGACTCCCATTTATTAATGCGGACTTTAGTGTTTGGATTCCAGACCAAAGAAGCATATTCGAGTATCAAATGCACGTTAGAAAAAATATAGAACTTGTTTGCTGCCAAGTGGAGCTTTATTAAAATTTATTTTAATAAAATTTAGGAAATGTCCTGTTTTTAAGGTACTCAACATGTTCGCTCTATTTAAGGTCTGATGAGAAAAAAACACCTAGGTATTTTGCATGATCTACCTTTTTGATTAGGATGTTTTCTAGACAGTAGTTGCAAAAAAATGTTAACTTGCTTTACGCTGAAGTGAATGTGATTATATTTTGCAGTGTTGACATTCATGTACCATTTCCAAAACCAATCAAGAATTTGGTCAAGGTCAGTCTGGAAAGGAGAAGCATCATAATAATTTTCTATGTGCCTATAAACGACAGAATCATTTGCATATAACCTAATGTGAGATGTTATGTTAGACTTATGTCATTGATATGTATGAGCAAATAAATGTAGCCCTAAAATGGACCCTTGTGGGACTTTCAAATTGACAGCCACAAAGTATGATTTTGAGCTGTTTATACCCACCTTCTGTGAGCGACCTGAAATATAATTACGCACCCTGAGCATATGCACCCAGCAATTATGCACCAAGAAGGCCAAGATTTTGAGGAGTAGCAGACAGTGAAGAACAGTGTCAGATGCTTTTTTAAAAATATAAGAGAATACATCTATTTGTTTACCAAGATCAAAACAAGAAAATAAGTCACAGGAAAATTCAAGCAGCTGTTTAAACAGCAAAAGCACGCCCAAAACCTTGTTGCGCACGGTTGAAAAAAATTGTTTATCTCTAAGTGGTGAAAAATGGTTGAGTAGAATACATGTTCCAATGTCTTGTGGCACCCACTAGTCAGGGATATAGGTCTGCACTTTTGTGCAAATTTACGAGGACCTATATATAACCTTATGAACTGGAGTGACATTTGCAGTCTTCCAGTCCCAAGGAAGCCCACTGGAACTAAGCGACAATGTAAAACTTTTATTTGACTTTGTCTGCCTTTGCCCGAGCAGGTTGTATTATTATTTACTAGCACCACCAGTGGGTCACCAGACAACAGAAGGTACGCTGAACAACCGCTGGTCTTTGATTGCCAAGTTGAACATGCATTATGGCTCCATGCTGCATCTAGTTTCGTTTTTTTTTTTCTCTACCTGTGCAATTTCTTTCCGCTTTCTAACACCGAGTTTCGCATCTAATCCAGCATCACGTATGTCGTCATCTGATCTTGTGCTAAAACGTCACGTATGTGCAAATAATAACATGGATGCTACCAGGGCTAGGCAGCCACAGTGGAGAAGGTAGCTGCTATTCTATGTCGTCTGCACAGACCAGAAAAACCTAGTTTGGTCATGGCCAGCTCCTATCTATAATTGGCTGATACCAAACAAGCATACGACCAAAAAGCTGCATCATGGTCACAACTTGTTGTTTTCTGTTTGGTTGCTCTGAACAGCTGCACAAGTGTTGTGACGTTACTTATTGTGGCAGATCTCACAGGTACAACTGTGATATGTAAACGCAATCATTCATTATAATAGCAGAATTATTCATGCTACATAGGGAATAATTGTGCCCAAAACGATGATGTCACATTTCTTGCGACTCAAATTGTGAATGAAATTTCAGTGCCTTACCTCCGGGAGAGGTTGCTGAGATCAGGAAATGTGTATTTGATATCTGGCTCACTGCTGCTATCCTTTGCAAACCAGAACGCAGGCATGCCGCCAATGCTCTTTTTCTGCAAAATGAAACATCGGTGACATTTGCTCGCTTTTGATTGTTTCTTTAATAACCGAAAATAAGTCAAATGTACAAACGTACGTGTGACAGCTACAGTTTGGCTTGTCTAGCATACTTTTATAATTCTAAATTATATAGCTGATCGTCATTAAATTTTACCGATGTGCGTGTACAACATATATATAAAGGCAAAGCGGTCGACTCCAAGATGGACCTCAGGAGATATATCTGAGGCCCATCAAGCTAGGATTTTAGAGGTAATCAAATTTAAGAAATAAAACAAACACAAAAACGCGACGTACATGCACAAAAGATATCTAATAAACGCAAACGTACCTGCTTCTCCGCCGCCCAGAAGTCGATGATGTCTCGAGAAAAGTTAAATTCTTTCGGCGGGTCATCAACAACATTCCAGCAGCCGTCAATGTTGTTGTTACTGCGAATGACAGCGAGAGACACATATGCGAAGCGATCAAAAGCCCACGATCGACAGGGAACTAACATATATGTCGACAATGATCGAGGCGCGCGCGCTGACAGAATTTCGGAATTACGACACTTACGAAAGGTGCTTGTGGAGACGACTGACAAACCTCACGTGTTCAGACCGCGGTTCAAACTTCGGGCGCCTTACGAATGTTGATGGCAGTAAACAACGGCGATGCAAAACAAAGCGGGCTGAGAGGCTCATCTTACACAGTCAACTCCGCCGCTATCGGGCACCCACAGTGCTCACGTACCCGCCGACTGCCGTTCATGTGTTATAAAATGCCACTGTTAAAAGATAAGGCCACTTGAAGCGCTTCACAAATCGCAAACATTTATCCTCGATAGCGCATTCCAACAGCCGGAAAAACATGCGAACGTGGTAAGTGACGTATAGGCGCGGAAAAAACGAACCGAAACCATCGTCAATAAAAGAAGACGAGTTAAAATATAACTATTATAAGGACACTTCAGCACAGGCTTCTTCAGCCTGCTACAAATCTTTATACTCTGTACTGCAGCAAACTTCGTGCGCGCATTACAAAAACGAAATCGGAACTAACTTTTTTTTTAACGTTCAGTTACACAGATTTGATATTTACCCTCACATGTGCATTTATATATACAAAACAAATGTGACTTTTTAAATTCAAGTGTACTAAATATAGTTTAGCTTTAGATTAACGTTGTAACTCGCTAGGTATCGCGTCGGTTTGTGGGAGGAGGAAACAGGAAAAAGCTCCGTGTTCCGGTTAGAGGCCATTTGCTGTCACCTGATTGCATTGCAGCCGCTTGCAGCGTCCTGCAAGCGAAGAAGTGTGACATTTATTCGGCACTTCGGGTCGCTTGGAGGCGAGCTCGGACTTGTAGAAAAAAGCACACTTCTACACTCTTGCGTCGAGCCGCCCAACCATTAGCGCCCGCGAAATCGGCGATATGTTCAGCTGGTCCACAGCGGCGTTCGACAAGCTGTTGGGTAAGTTCGCCTGTGGCTTCGCTTTACAGTTACATGCTTTGTGTTTTCCTTTTCTTTGTGTCGTTCTCCCTCAACCACCCTGTCACAGTGCGATGACGTCATACGTCCAGAGCTGCTAGTTCAGTACGATCTATCCTCTCTGTCGCGAAGACGCAGCCAAGCCTTCGGTTTATCGGTGTTTGCGCTTTGGGGCCGTCATCGCTGACATTTTTTGATCACTGCGGAACACCCCCGTGTCTCCGTTCATTCGCAGTGTTACGACCACTCGCAGTGTTACGACCACGTCTTGCCTCCCTTAATTCGTGTCCTGTTGGCGTCTGCATCGTTGGGGTGTAGTTGCACTTCATGCGCATTGACGCACTGACGTCATTCTGATGTGATCGCATCCTATGCTATCGCAAGCGCATAGTGTCGGAAGCTTTGCAGTGTTTGTTGACGATAGCGCGGTCCTTGCAGCACGAACGAAGCTAGCGGCCGGTCGAATAGCTTGCATGCAACAAGTTGCACATAGTTAAGCGATTAGTTGTTGTCATCTTGCTTCCAGACAAGGCGACTAGCCATCTGCTGTTGGAACCTGACTGGCCTTCTATCATCCAGATCTGCGACTGCATTCGTCAGGGTGACGTGCAGTAAGTTTTCACAGGTTGTTGTGCTGGTTGGAGAGATTGGCAGTGTTTTGTCTGAAATGCAAACACGAAACACGGTCTTCGTTGCAAACTCACGTTGGCATTGTTTTCGTTGCAGACCTAAGTACGCTGTTAGTGCAATCAAGAAAAGACTTTACACCCGAAACCCACACGTGACGCTATTTGCCCTGCAGGTGATTTGTGGCTCGTTGCCCAAACTTCCTCCGCATATATAGTTTGCTGCATGCCAGATTGTTTTTGTTTCCCGATGTCGCTGTCTCCTTCCACAGCTGCATTAGGCGTGACGTTGCTGTCTTGTGTGTCTCGCTTGCAGGTTCTAGAGTCCTGTGTCAAGAACTGTGGGGCTCTCGTTCACAATGAAATCGCTACCAAGCCTTTCATGGAAGAGCTGAGAGATCTTGTAAAGGTAAATGTGGGAATAACTTTCTTAAAAGTATTGTGCCATTTGCATTCTCCTGAATTTTACGGAAGCTTATGTCTGGGAATGAAACCCCAGTGTGCAGCAGTTAACACAAGTGAACAAAATGCAGACGATCAAGTCATGGATCAAATAGGCAAGTTTGTGGACGTTACTCATGATGAGTTTGGGCAAGAAAACGTCGCATTCAAAGCAGGGTGTTGCAAATTTTTTTGTTATGGTGGAAACATACTGACTTTGAGAAAGTAGCGAAGCACTCCCGTGTTTGCCCCTGGCTTAGCGTGACGAAATGAACACGGACTGATGTTCTCGGCATTGAACGTCCGTATCCAACACACAAATTTTAACAGTGATGTAAACTTTATTACCCAGGAATGTGAATCGAAATATCACAAACATTTCTGTGAGACAAGAAAGCTGTTGGTAGCATCGCGGTTGCCATCGAGAAAGATTGGTGGAGGAGTTGCACATTGATGTCGTTGCTTGTAGAACAGAAAATAATGATTACAAACATCTTGTCTTTTAATCTTGGTGATGCCAAGCGTATGTGTTTGAGATGCTGCGCCACAATATTTCTTAGAGATTTAGCATTTCATGCCCTTATGATATTGGGGGCAATAATGGAAATACAGGTGGAAAGACATTCCGCATATCCTTAGCTCTTCATTTGATGTCGCACGATCATCCACTCATTCTGCTCTTTTTAATGGAAAAATGGGGGGAAGCACACGCTATTTGTTAGACATGAAGCCCGTAATTTATCTTTTTTTTCTGTCTCTCTGGTGAGGTGGGCTGCTTGAGTGCTTGCAGCTACTACGGGGCCCAGTGGCTATGGCGTTGCATGGTGGATCTCGGAAGATGTGGGTCCGAACCCAACCGCAGCAGTCACACTTCGATGGGGGTGAAATGGAAAAAAAGAAACGCTCGTGTATTTAGATTTAGGTGCACATTAAAGGGGTGCCGATACAACATTTTTTTGTCTTCTTTTTGTTATTATTTATTATTATTATTTTTTTGCTTTAAGTGAAGGTCTCGTACAAATAAACCCCAGGAAAATTATGGTCAAGCCTCGCAGCATCCTAAATAATTCGATGTAATAGCCTTGCGACCGTCAGTTTTGGTTTTGTTCCTACTGTGTTGTGACGTCGTGGCTCTGTAGTACGCAGTAACATGGAAGCAGAACGTTGAAATGTTTTGATACTTGCTCCGGCTCGCTCGGGTCATCCACTATGCTGCTACATCAGCCCTCGCAGCGAGTAGCAGCATACGAGTTGACTAAGCGAGCCGGAGCTAGTGTCAAAACATTGCAATGAGCTGGTCTCACGTGACCGCATACTACCAAGTCACAGCAGAGCAGAAAAGAAGCCTAAATTGACTCTAGAAAAGCTAATATATTAAATTGCTTACTATGCTCTGAGGCCTGTGACTTATGTTTTTCTAGGGTTTAGAGGTCCAAGACTTTCATTTAATGGCAAAAAATAGCCAAAAGTATCATGCCAGTGCCCAAGTGGTCAAGAGTAATCCAAGGTTCCCTCTCTACTGTGTGCCCGATAGTCATATTGGAGTTTCCGCACCTAAATTAAGAACTTAATTTTCTTTTTTCAAAGTATTTTCCTCGCTTGCCTTGATGTGTTGCAGGCAAACACCAACGAGGCTGTGCGTGACAAGGTGCTGGAGCTGGTTCAGGCCTGGGCCCACGCGTTTCGCAACGATCCCAACTACAGGGCTGTGCAGGACACGTTGAACCTGATGAAAATGGAAGGTGAGGCAGTGACACAAAATTGCTGTGCTTGCTTTGCCGAATCATTTGCTTTTCGTTTGCTTAGTGCAGAATTCATTTTTATTTTGTACTTTAGAAGTGGTTCAGCAAATAACTTTGGAGGGTTACTTGGCTTCAGAGAAATAAGACAGCGAAAGTTTTCTTCTTTTCTTTAGCTTTCATTTTTTAATAATCAGAATACTATGAAAATATGGGCTTTAAGCACCGTATATCAAATATTTTACTGTTTATCCATTAGTAAAAAGACCAGCGAGGAGAGAAAAGCTAGTTGAGGAAGCTAAGAGGAGAATTATTACGAGGTATTTGTTGAAAACTGGGTAGCTTGTAAAAGAAATTGTGAAAGCTCTCCACATTTCCCTTGTTCTTGGTTGGCTTACGATTTGGCATTTGAAGCAGTAGGCTGAATTAATTGTAATAACCCTGCACATCTGGATGTAAGGACATAATTGGATTGGAAAAAATCGAATTTTGTTGTTGGAGCATCCAATTTGCAAAAAATTTCACACATTCACACACTCCTAGAGGTAGCCTTGGATCTTCTTGATGTCTGTGCATAGTTAGTGTCTGTGTAATTCAGAAATGATTTAGGTTAGCCAAGTAGTATGTTCTGGTTACTGGCAGGTTATTGCCATGGCGAAACTTGACCTGCAATCTGCGTGCTTGCACTGCGAAGCACCATTTAGCAAACAATAAATTTTATCATCTTGTTTTTCATCCAGGGTACAAGTTCCCGTACTTGAAAGAGAGCGATGCCATGTTCCTGGCTGACCAGGCGCCAGAGTGGGCTGATGGTGACTGCTGTCATCGGTGCCGCGTTCAGTTCTCACTTGTCCAGAGAAAGGTGCTTAATTATTATATCACTCATTGTCTTGACCAACTGCACTTGCATACTTGCGAACCCTCGTACATTTTTTTTTTAAGTTTACGGATTTAGGAGGGTGCTACAATTGTACAACTGTTGCATCAAATTTGTCAATAAACAAAATGAATTGTTAGAAAAAGGTTCGAAGGTGTTGGAAGATGGTGCCAGCACAAGAAGGTTGCAAAATATCCCTGCAAGCAAGAAGTTGTAACGGTACAGGTTCGACCACTGTTAGAGGGTACACGTGAGCATGTGGCCAGTGCTCCGCAAGGCGCTGACTGCTAGTGCCTGGTGGAGAGGGCCGCTGGGGCGGTACACTCCGTGCGTCGTCTGCTACTGCCAGGTGTTGGGCCAAACGCTGGGCACTGCAGAACCAGACGAAACGGGGAGTGAACCACCCTAATGGCTCTCTGCACCAGGTACTGGCAGTTGGTGCTTCACCTAGCACCGGCCATACGCTTGCGTATTACCTCAATCAACTTTGAGAGCCTGTACCTGCAAAATTAGCAACACCAATTTAGTTGGAGGCGTGACTGTGATCTAAAAACAGTGTGCTGCTTGTCACTGTGCGTCGTTTCAAGTTTACTGTGTCTTAAGCTATGTCGTTCGCAGTTTCATAGTTATGCACTTGCTACTTGTCAACCAATTGGCTTCCTAAGCTGGCAAATTGTCGGGCATTAGAACAGGGGCTATATTGCTAAAGATGGCAATTCACCAGTTAGGTGGTATTGTTAGTTCAAAGAGCCATTCGTAGATGGTGTGACATCTAATGTATGCTGGATAACTTTCTAATTGCTATCAATAAATGGCGCTAGGGCGTCCACTTCGGGTTGGCTACATTTAAAAAATTTTTTGTTGAGATTTGTGAAGTGTTTGTACGTGCGTAGCACATTTCGACACTTACATGCATGAAAGCAGAACAGTGGGCGCATTTCCCACTTGCTATTCAAATGAATCGTTGCAAACAATATCCATCATGGCAGTTCGAAGTGTGCCATGCAAAAAGGATGGGGGAAAAAAAAGCAACAAGTGAGAGCGTCAGACGGACGGTGCTTCTCCCCATAAGATCAAGTGTTTCAAGCTTCTCCACGCAAAAAGGAATCCGTGACTGGCAGTTAGGTTTCGATTTGAAAAATGCTGCTTGGTATTGTAAATAATACATTTATTTGCAATTTTGCAGCGTTAATTACTACACAGTATTACGTCATGAGCACAACAACAGAAGTTTGTGTAGCACGCATATGGGGCACAAAGCATTATGGAGGGTCATGCAGCATGCGTCTTATTTAGTAGCCTAACCGAATTGGTTATAGTGTGTAGTGACGGGTCATTATGGCAACAGTACGAGTATCAAAGGAAAGGACATTGTGTGTGAGAATGCGACAGGATTTGACAGGGCAAAAGAGATGAAGGAAACCTGGAGGCGTAGGAAGGGGCGTTTGGCTGACTCAGTATGAAAGTAATTGCAGATCTCTAGGAGAGGCCTTTGTCCTGCAGTGAACTTTAATGGGCTAACGATGGTGGTGACAACCTGCTGCTTCCTCATGATTGTGCCGGGAACACATGTGTCATGCTAGCGAGGATGGCAGGTCCAGGGGCAGGGATAGGCCTTAGGGCAACATGAACGTGAACGCTGCAAGTAATTGCGACCCATTGCCATGCATGGCAACTTTCGGCGTGTCTGGTAAAATTGTTTAATTTTGGGATCTAATAATTTGCAATAAGCTTTTTGAAAAGTAAATTCTTCTTGCAAAAACATTTTAAAAGTGTTGATAGATGTGGTGGCGCAAGATCGTAGAGAACGCATGTAAAAGAGGAATTGTGATTGCAGCTGTGCAACTGCCCTATTGTGACAATTTAAGACACCATATGCTAGAGGGGTATGCGTTCTGAGCACATTTATTCACAGCGAATTGGCAACGGCAAAGCTGCTGCAAAAGTCTCTCTGATCTGAAAACAATGCATTACTTGTTAGTCTCTGCTTTTCTATGTTTGCTGCTACTTGTGTGGTGCGTCCAAAGGTAGACCATCATTCATGAATGCTTACGTATTTCTGAAAAGGTGTGCGCTTGAAGCAAACTTCAAAATAATGAATGCTGGGCCCCCCTTTGTTGTGCCTGCAGTATTCTTTTGATTAAGTTAATGTTCACAGTTTAACAGGCATGCATTGCCGTGGCTTGTCGTGAATTCATTCTGGTGGCTGTACTTAGCAGCGGCTGAACACGAGAACATTGTCTGCAAGCACGTTAACAGAATTTGAGGTGGTCAGAACCTTCAATGGCTATTTGGGCTCATTATGCAGATTTTGGGACACAAAGCCCCTCAAACGATAAATGTTGAATGCAAAGGGCTAACCTGTGAGAGGTTGTGTTGCTCCTTCTTTGTGTTTCTTCGGTGTGTGCCCTGTTGAAACCATTGGCGCTAAACTGGCATCTCCATTTCTTCCGCAGCACCACTGCCGCAACTGTGGCCAGATCTTCTGCCAGAAGTGTTCCTCGCAAAACGCGCCCATCCCTCGGTTCGGCATCGAGAAAGAAGTGCGCGTCTGCGAGGCCTGCTTTGAGAAGCTGTCTGCGTGAGTGCCGTCTTCCTTTTGTTGGGGGTGGGCTTTTTTTTTTTGTTTTTGTTTCTTTTCCACGTGCTTCACTGCTGGGCCAATTTATGATCATGCAAACTGGTCTATCCGAGCGTTCCTGCAACTTGGGACACAATGGGGCCATCGGAGCATGCATACAACTTAGACACAGTTGGGCCGAGATAGCTATAACCGCGCGAAGCCAACAGGTAATGAAGCCAGGGGAAAGCATAACGAAACTAACCAG
Source organism: Dermacentor albipictus (assembly GCF_038994185.2). Lineage (NCBI taxonomy): Eukaryota > Metazoa > Arthropoda > Arachnida > Ixodida > Ixodidae > Dermacentor > Dermacentor albipictus. The sequence goes on along the minus strand of NC_091828.1, from coordinate 97,386,608 downwards.
TTTGTTTAGCTGATATCTGACTCGTATAACGAGCAAAAAGGAAGCAAAAGTTTGCGAAGATACACCTTGCAGCCAGTGGGAGCTCAACCTATGTCTCCCGCGTTAATCACACCCCGGCTCCCACCCTCTCCACTTTCTTGGGTGTTTTGCGCACACGTACAAGACCAGCCCTGGCAGTTGTTATCCATCGCCACTGGTGGCTTTGGCAGCAGATGTGGAACACCCCTTTCACCACAGGTGTTGCGTGGTACGCGAGCTTGGGAGCAGGAGACTGGCCAATAAAGCCTCATATGTTACCTTATGGCACCAAGGCTGCCAAAGTCAACTAAAATTGTTATCACTTGGTCAGCTTCTCGCTCATTGAGCCAAGGTGGTGAGCAGGAGACTGGTGCATTGGATCTAGTGGCCATGGGAGTTGCACTATTTGGTGCAAAGTCCTTAGTTTTGCACCTGACTGGCGACGCCCCTTGCGTTCTTGGTTGGTTCAGGATGCCACACACCTGCGCGTTGTCATTTCGGCATTAAAGGGGGTGCCCTGTGACAATTTTACTTCAAAACTGAGAATGCATTGAAGTTAGTGTGATGCCTTTCATTGTATATGTACGTTCACTTTGAAACTTTGGGAACGATCCTAATAATGGCGGAGGCGTTGTGTCGAGCTGGCAAGTCTAATCGTGTGCATGCAACCTGTAGGAAGCATCTCCAACCAAAACCAAACAGCTATACTCCTTTGTTTGTTAGTGGCGCATGCTATATGTATACAGATGAGAGTGCCACCTGTGGCATCGTGCAGGAACCAGACAAGAATTCGTAACACAGCAGGAGATATAAAGAGCAGAATGTTTGCTTTCCCCCATTCCCCTTTAGTGCAATTTAGTGCCAGGAAGAGGGGGCAGTTCTACTCTGGCTGCTGCTGCTGCTGCTGTTGCTTAGGGCATGGCTGCATAAGCACCATATCTTGAAAGCGATCTGTATTGTGGACAAAGTGCGTGCCCGTTGTATCTTGAAAGCAATCTGGGATGTGGACAAAGTGCACCCAGAGCCAGTAGCTTCGTATGCGCTGTGCTTATGACGTTTAGTTCACGTTGAAGCGAGAGACCGCAAGAAGGTTAGTTCACTCGCTGCTACTACTGCACTGCTGCACTCCTATGTTTTGACAGCAACTTTCTGCAATCATCGAGTGGTATGTGTTCATGTTTACCCATGTGTGTGGGACACTGTACTTGTTAATTTAGTTAGTAAGCGAATGTTTACAACTTTATACGGCCGATAAAATTATTATCCTTACTTCACATAGCTGTTTACTAATATGCTATCGCAATCGATGCTTCGTCTCTGTAGTGAAACTGCGACTTTTTTTTATGCTTTCTTACTTTGAATGTTTGTCAGTCACTTTTTGCATTAACTTTGTTGCACATCACAACCAAAGCTTCGGAAGTGAGGCGTTTAGGATATTACAGACTTCAGATAACACGGGCCATTTTTTGTCATATTGTCGGGGTCTGTTGTAACGAGAGTCAGCTGTATTTGGCTTGCAGGCCTCGTGGCAGGTGTCGTCTGGGGATTGCGAACATTCTTCTTAACTGCGCTAAAAAGAAAAGAGGTCTTGCAGTGCCCCTTTGAAAGAGCACTGGGTAATCCAAGATCAGTTGCGTCCATTGCCGTCATGCAACCAGTTGTGATCGTTGGGTGCCTTATGTAACAAACGGCCCAGCACCATTCTTATTGTGACATTTGTGTACAGCCACTGTAGCATCTCTTGATGCAAGTATGTACACCCTTGCAATTTTTTAACAATAACGCGCGAGCGCCGACCACACGACGTGTCAGTGGCCTTGCAGCGGTGAGGGGCACTCCTGAAGCGAACAGTGCAGCAGTACACATTCGAACTAGAGTTTGCCTTGCACGACCGCACGTTAAGTTGCCAATCCCGCCGTCCCTGGCCACTCCAAGGCCGCGGACACGCCTTACCGTCGGCGCTCGCACGTTATTGTTAAAAAATTGCAAGGTTGTACCTGCCACAATGTCTCAGTAGATATGGAATCTGTGGCAGAGCACGAGGCTGTGCGTACAATTTCTGGCCATGGCAGCCATGTTTCGATGGGGGTGCATTGCAAAAAAACACTTGTGCACTTAGATGCATGTTGGATAAACTCAGTTGGTTGAAATTAATCATTAATTTAAAGTTAAATCAAAATTTTAAAAAATATTGTTTTGTAGTACTGAGGACATTGTTAAGAAGACATGGAAACTGAATGAGGATTGTTATTCTAAAAAGTTCGGGATTCTGAAGTTCGTAGTCCTGAACCTATGCTTACATTGAAAGTATAAGCAATCAACACGGGGATTTCTGAAAAGTTTGTTAATGTCGTGCTCTTAGTAACAAGGCTTCACTGCATTGTTTTGGTACTTGTTCCCATTATGTGCTTTCTTAGAGCATGGAACATACATCGCTTATAGATAGCCGAACCTCAATATAAAGAATTATCGCACGCATGTACTAACTTAGCAAACTTAAAATGTTTCGTGTCAGTATCAGCAGGCAGCTGATATAGTGTGCCAATAGTGACTGCTGGATATAGCAAACGTTCTTCCATGTTTTAATGTTATAACACAAAACGATTTATGTTGCAACGAAAAAACGATTTATGTTACAACGAAATCTTCTTTTATAATGAGCATCAACTGGTACTCTTATGTTTTATCCCTAAATCGTGTTTCATGGATCCCTCTGCTCTTCCCCACAGCGCAAGCAAGAATCAGCCAGCTAAGGTATCCCAAAAAGGAAGCGGTTCCGAGCAGTCCTCGCCGAGCCAGACCTCCTCCGCGGTAAGTGGCACTCTAGTCTCGGCAACACATTCCCTAAAGGGGACCAACTTCTAGGATAGTTCTAATGTAGTTGCAAAATGTCTTGGCTGCAAAGTGTTATTGCTGTGTAAATAACCTGCTGCAACATATATCCCAAACACATTTAGGCGTTGACTGAGGGATAAAGTGTGAAGACCTTCACTGCTTGGTGACACCAGATGGTGTAGTGCCAAGGTCGACACAGACTTAGGAAGACACTCGCACATCACTTACTTACAACTGGATCCTCATGATGATAATGTAAAAGGGTTTTATGTACAAAAGTATGACAGAAAATCAAAGTGAAAACCGCAAAAGCAGTCTTAACTGCAGAACAACAGCATCAAGAGTGACCAAAGTGCCCTCTGCGAACAAGTAGAGTGACGATTTGATGGTTAGTTTCAGTAGTTGCCATCTCTTCTTTCTGTTCTTTCTGCATTGCAAGATGCATGCCTCTGCCAGCATGCCGCGATGCTCTGCGTAGCAGCAGATGATCGTGTCACACTTCCTTCTGCATTCTTTCTTTTTTTTTTCTTTTGTTCTCAATGGGCTCAAACTGGCTATAGCCAGCTTCAGGTTCGTGACCTTCTGTACATGCTCAGTTTGTGTTTATGTATCGCACCCCATATCCACCGTGGTTTCTGCAACATATGGTGTTTAGTATGCGAGTGTCAGGTTGTTGTTAGGGATGTGCAAATAATAGCATATTGAAACTGAATCGGATGCAGTAGAACCTCGTTCATGCATTCTGGGGGAAAAATGACAAAATGCATACTAATTGGAAAAATGTACGAACGGAAGTCACTGAAATAGTTCACAGACTCGGCTGTGGTAGACATCTATGTGATGCAAAGTGTTGCACGAATCAATGCAGCACGACACTCACTCGGGTAATGGAGCCCGAGCGGTCAGAGATGTGCATTGTTTTTCTATTGGGGGCGAGCTCCACCATTGGAAAAGCTGGCGCCCCCGTTGGCGTGACGTGGTATGTGGGACCACGTGGACGCAGCAGCTGCATTGGCTGCTTCGGAAGCGCCGAAGCGAGCCGAAAATGAAAGTTTAAAGTCCCACTTTGGGTTTGTACCTGACAATACTATGAAAGGCCTATAATAGGTAGTGGCTGCCTTTGAAGGCGTCCAACATGGTAGGCTGCTGCTCAGTGCCGCAGTGCTGGACGTACACAACAGAGCCAGGTGTCAGCCTTCATCCGTCCCTGCAGGACAAGCTGCGTGAGGCTTGGATCGCGAAACTTAGAACCGGCAAGCAGCCATCGGCTACAACTCGGGTGTGCAGCAAGCACTTCTGAGAGAAATATCTGATACAGCGTCCAAGCTGCGATGTTCGGTGAGCAGCAGAAAATGCGCACTGAGGCGCTTGCCCACTCGTACTGCCTGGATAATGTCATGAAGCTTTGGTCTATGATCTTCTTGATGCTAGTTATGGGCAAGTTCACTGGAATGGAAAGGGAATGGTAAAAAGCGCATTAAAAAAAGGCATGGCACATGCTCATGCTTGTGTAGCACCAAACTCTGAAATTACTCGCTGAGAAGACCCATAAGCATGCAGTGCGATGCAACTTGAGAAATAATTATATTGAAACGTCTAAGAAGAAGAAAAAACATTGAATTGTCACGACGGGACATCACAAGTCGCCGTCGTAGGTGTCAAAGTCTCTAGTTATAACGAAATTATTTTTTGATAGCTCTGACAGTGCCCATGCAGCAATGGTTGCTTGTGTGCTGTCAAGTGCTCATATGCTGCGGCCTAAAGCACACGGCACGGTACGAAAGGGAAACATTGTGCTCAGACGTGCTTGCAGGCGCGCAGTATGTCATTGCAAAGCCGTGCGATCGCTGCCTTGAAGCTTCATTGTTATACTCCATTTGGTTATGCAGACAGCCCGCTATAAGAAAATATTTCACATAGTTCACTCTCTGTGATTGCCTACCTCTCGCGCAAGAAGTCGGTTCGGGTGACTCCATTGCGGCGTCGCACGCGCTGTGAAACAGGCAGGTGACGATTCTTGTCACGGTAGGGTTGGCAGCAATAGCTGTGATTGCGACGTGAGATGACCCCGCAGGGAGGTTTGCTGGTACCAGAAGAGTGAGTGCATACCAGCGTATTCCAGTGACATAGGTGGGCATCTACTGCTCTCCATCACTTGTGCCTCAGGTCTTTTCTTGGTCGTATGAGACCTAGCGGCCACAAGACATATCATACAATTGCAGTTTGGCAATGTAATGAATGTAGGGGCCAAAAGTGTTTTCCCGGGACATATAAACTGGTAAAAAAAAAAAGAAGTGTAATTGTATTGGGTCATCTTTTGTGTTCTCAGTCGCAAACATTGGTGCCGGGAAATCGCACAAAACAGGGTTGTGCTAACAAAGTTCTGCTGTATGAATTGAATAGTGCCAGAGTAGTGAGCAGCCACTTTCACGTTTAATACAAAGCAATCTTCACACCTTAGTATTTATAAAATTAGCAAGTATCTGTCATTACAGTATGTGTTATGAAGCATTGTTATTTTATTAGAAGCACAAATGGACAATTTGGAAAACATAAGCAGCTCATACGCAAGATTTTTTGTAGAAGTAAAATAAACGCTGTATAGCTGGTAAAAGGTCAGGCTCCATAAGCCACATAGCCTGCTCCACTACCTAAGTTCTCGTGTTTTATGCCTTACTGTGCCTGTGGGGATGAAATTTGTCGTCCTATTGGTCCAATTTTATATCTTATTGTGCACAGTTGATGTTGAGAATGATACAAAACTATATAAAAAATATTCGTATTTACGAATATTCGAAGACTGAATTGAATAGGGCACTATTCGATTTGTTATTCAAAAGTTTTGAATATTCGCACAGACATCTAGCTCTCCTTTCTTTTTTCTTCTCTTGCTGGCGTCATTTTACTCATTTATTGTACGCCTAGGTCACATATCAGTTTTAACGGAAGGTGCTTTGGCCGCCAGGACATGTTTTTCGCAAACAGTCTGTGCTGGGGCCCTCGGATCTCCTCGGCAATAAAGTAAGCCGAGCTCTTTCTTTTATATGCCGCAGCCTGCCGGTGGCAAATCTGAGCAGGAATTGCAGGAGGAGGAAGAGCTCCAGCTGGCGCTGGCACTCTCCAAGAGTGAAGTGGAAACCAACCAGCGTTCCACTGTAAGTAGTTGCGGCAGCAGCAATAGGACATGTGGTGGTGGTGGTGGTAGTAGCAGTATAGTCGTGAAAGAACGCTAGGAGCAGGAGTTGGCTGTAGTGGCAGCAGCAAGGTGTAAAAGTACTGGGTAAGTTAATTGTGGAAGCAGAAGCAGTAGGAGGGGAGGGGGGGTGGCTACTAGCAGTTCTGTAGCAGGAGTTGGGTGTAGGAAGTGGTTGGAGTAATGGGCGAGCAGAATGATAAAGTGTTGTGGGATTGTGCTGTGCTAGTTGCGGGACTGGGAATAGTTACGGATGGGGTTGGAGTGCCGGAGCAGTAGTAGTAGTAGTATGAGTGGGAGTAGCACGAGGTAATCATGGTGGCAGTAATATAGCATTAAGGGGTAAGCAGTACTAAGAGCAGAGTCGTAGTACTAGTATCAGCTGTAAATAGTTAGTAGTAGAAGTACCAACAGGTCATCAATGTAGTAGTACAGTAACAAGCCGTACTTGCAGGAGTGTCAGGAGATGGTAGGAGCAAGAACAAGTAGTAATCAAAAATGGGGGTTACGCTACTTGGGGACACTGAAGGGTTTTCTTAAGGGGGAAGACTTCTGCATACATGTGTGACAGCCTCCACGACCCTAATACCTGAATATTACAGCGGCATGACGAGATCGCTGTTGCTAAATAATAATAATAATAATAATAATAATAATAATCCCAAAACCCCTGCAAGTCGAAGGCCTTTCCCAAGAATCTCCAACTATTCCTGTCATGTATCAACCGAACTCATCTTATGCCTGCCGATTTTTTTTTTTTTTTACTGTCATGCCGTCTGATCATCTGCTGTCCAACTGCATTTTCCTTCCTCTGGCACCTGTTTTCCTACCCTGGTGGATGATTATCTCTTCTGCACATTGCATGCACTGCCCATATCTACTTGTTGCTCTAATCTCACCTAGAACATCACTTACCTGCATTTGAACCATACCTTCTACTACCATATCTCTGTCCCTCAATCTTACGCACATTCAACCGAATGGCTTGTTTTACTTGTGTGTGCGCTTTCTGTGGTGTAGGAAATAAGAGTGGTTGGCAAAAAGAAAAAGAAAGAAAGAAAGAAAGAAAGAAAGAAAGAAAGAAAGAAAGAAAGAAAGTGACACTCGCATATTTACCATCCTCAGATTTAGAGTAGTGAAATTCATTTTTGGCAGCTCTGCCAAGATATCTGTGCCAGAAAAGAGCAGGCCTTATTAGTCGCAATGTCAATGACTGGGAGGGAAGGGGGTTTATAGGACAGACGTAAATGTTGAAAATAGCTTGCGGACTGCCTTCTTTCTTTCTTTTTTTTTTTAACTCGGAGCTGCACAATGCCTGAGTAGCCTTTAGCGGGTTGTTTTTTTTTGTTTATTTATTTATTTATTTATTTTACACTGGAAAGGTGTGCTTCAGCTATGAAATGTAATGGATATTGGCAGATAAAAAGTACATATTGCATTTAATGCCATGCCAACTAGCCCACTGGCCTGTTCTTTTGAAAGAGCGTGAGTTTGGGCATGTTGGCATTCCATAACTTTGCTGTTTTTAGCTCACGAAAAGGGATGAGAGACAGAGGTACGACGTGGACACAGCGATGTTTTTGCTTCTTGAAGTGTGCTCCAGCTAGCCTGTGTTCAGTCCGTGTTAAGTATCCTGCCTATACTCGTGGCCAGCTTTTCTTGGCTACGAAGCGCAGGCTACGGAACCAAAGTGTGCATGCTTTACTGCTCCCGCAATTTCGTTCCAAGTTTTCGAACATGCATTGTAGAGTACATAGTTGTTTTGTTTTATAGAGCATGTAGACCTATTTTCAAGGTGCTATTACCCAGTCGGGTAGCATTGTTGCAATCCATGCGTAAGCATGATGATGATGGCTGGTTAGACCAGAAGCAGAAGAGAAGACGACAAGGTGGACATCAACAGCTTGGCTTGCTACTCTTTCACTTGTCCTGGCGGCTGAAATAAGCACCCCTGTACTTGTAAACAGAGTGGTAGAGGTTGCAATGTAAGTGCTTACGACGATGGACCCATTGTTGCTACAGTTTCGTTGAAGCCGTCAAGTTGCCGGCCTTCCTCTGTCGCGCGTACCGAATATGTTGCCGTCTTTCTCACGCATGGATTGCTACAGTATTTTTATTTCATTGCTTTGTTTGCACTTTGGAATTCTTGCACAAACGAGGCCGTTGCACATTGTACGCATTGCTTTCGCAAAGCAAAATACCGTCCATGCTTTCTGGTGAGTGTTCTTTGTCTGCTGGGCTGCTTGTCTGCGCTCATCCGAGATCGATGGGGAACTTCTGCAACAAGTGGCGGTCAAAGCAGACGAAACAAATTGTGTGCGATGTATAAGCGGAAAACAGATAAACTCATCCATAACTCACAACCGTCGCCTTCACTAAAGTAGAAGCTATGCAGGTTCGGAGAAACCAAACCAGTGTAAAACTCACCTGGTCTACTTTGTATAAGAATACGTGCACAGGGCTCCACCCCCGCCACTTTTGCGTCATGTTATGAAAAGTTGACCGCGGGTATGGATGTGCCAAAAGCATTCCCTGTGCAACACATGGCAGGAAAATATATATATTGTATATATTTTTGAAGGCTGTTATCTGCTTTTTTAAGTGTTGTATTTCCGACTTTTGCTATGCATTACGGTATTATCAATGTACAATCTTGCGAGTCTAATTTCTTTTCTCTTAGTGCGGTACTGCTAATTTTTATCGTCAGATTTCGACAAGCTGTATTGGCATTGTTTGTGCTGAGACAACAAGCTTTAGTCAACTGGCCCACCCTCTCATGAGGCAGTTGAATGTTGCTTACAACAGTTCCCAGTATGGACTGTTCTTTTTTTTTAACTTATCTCTCTACTTACTACGGCAGTTAAACGTGAGTCATGGATGACCCATGAACCTCCACGCCCAATTTCTAGGCTTCTGGTGACCTTACGGACTTGCTGTGCCATCTGCATTCTAGTCTAAGGAGCAGACTCGCTTTCTGAGTAAATTTCTTGTTGTGGGTAGACGGCAGGCATTCTGATAGTGGAGTGCTGAGCCTTCATGGGAGACCAACATTATTGTCCTGATTCTGCTGCGTCTCTCGGATAATTGTTTGGATGCTACCAGTAGCAGTAAGTCTGAGGATGGTGTCAAATCGTTGGAGGCTATTTTAGGAGACGGAGACTCTCAAAACCTATTCGGCAGCTGTTCGGCCGTGAGTGCTGTCTTCGCAGCCTACTAAATTTTAGATTTAGATTTGTATAGATGTTAAAATTTAGATGTTGTATAGGTAATGGCAATGTTGTATCTCCTATATGAAGTGTTTTTGCTGGATATCGTGGAGATTTGCTGCCCCCAGCCCAGCAGAGTGTGATGTTTTGCCCTGGTATTTGTAGGACCCCTACCAGAAAGAGGCAGCTTCCACCGGGCAGAAAATATTTCTGTTGCACACGTCGCTTATGAATCAGAATATTGAAACTTCCATGGGCTGGAGGACATTGAAGTAAAAAAAAAAATTGTGTATTTCAGAATATTGTCTTGTTTTCATTATCTTTGTGTTAGCTGCACAACGTTGTAAACATATGCTATACTTTTCAATAAAGTTCGTTATTCTGAAGTTCAAATAAAAACTTCGCAGTCAAAGGGTTAATGGCTCATGTCGATGGCAGGTGATGTGTCCAGTCTGAAAGCATGTGAAGCAGGTTGACCGGATATTGCGCCTTAAGATTAGTTTTTCATGTTTCTCTCTTTAAAAAGTATGTTTCCTTAACTCTCTAATGATATATAGCACATTATTGTTACCGTGATGGTGTTCAATAAGAATATCCTTACTGGAGCCGTCTAAAAAGGCCCATTTCTTTCCATGGTTAGGAAAGAGTAAAGGCAGTCCCTTGCTTCAAGTGCGTTTGTGTTGTCCAGCGTGAACTGTTCTTCTCTTTCTTCATTGTGTGAAGGGAAAAATTGGAAGGGCATATTGACTGATTGTTTCGGGATAGTGGCATAGTCTTCCTAGAAAACGTGTCATGTAGCAGACACTTCACTTAAAATGACAGCGGAACATAACATGTTACGCTGTATCAAGGCCAAGTGCTAAGCGTGCTTGTTCATATTTTTTTTTTCCTCACCAGCGGAGGTCATGGCAACCTCCCAGCACTGGGCAGAATACGACCACGACCAATGCGGGAAGCCCTCCTCTGTCTGCTACCGACGTGAGTTTCGCGCTGCACGCAGACCAACTACAACACAATTCCTGGCTGTGTAAAAAGCTAGCTTAAATCTTGTGACGAAACACGTGAACATTTCATTCATTTTTGTGCTTTAATGCATAAAGCAGCAGTTTGTTAAAAAGTAGAGTGGAACAATAATGGGAAAATGCCAAGTATCGTGGTGCATACCTTAAACATGTGCAATCCCTAGCATTCGAAGGGAATATGCCTTGCAAAGTCGTTATTTTGTACTGTTTTGCTATATGAGGCAGAGTGGCTAAACAAAATGAACAAAAAATTCTTGTTGTTCAAACACAAGCAATACGTCTGATTGCCAATGTACCATGGTACACACGCACTAACTCATACTTCACTGCTTTTCATGTCCTCAAAGTCAACAAGCGGTATTCCTTCAAGTTGTTGAGCATGTACCAAATTGCAGTTCTGGGTAATAATGACAGACTCTTGCCCTTGTTCAAGCTAAACTGTTCCATACCTGCTTACGACACCCGACTTTCTATCCAGTGGTGCCAACCTTTGTGTCACACTACATATCGCCAACAGTCTCCATCATATGTTTTACCTAGGCACCTTAATATTCTCAATGCAAATAACATTTCTCTTTACCATATCCCAGAGGGCATGCTGATTAACCAACTATGCATATCTCAAAATGTTTAGTAATTCATCTTACCTGTTCTAGCTGATCAGTGTTATAAATCTCATTTCTTTATTTATCTGTACAAAATACTTGTAATATTGACCTACTATGTTTTACAGAAGTGTCTATGTTACATAAGTGCTTTATGTTATATTTACTTTGCTTCTGTTTTTGACTGATGAAAGTAAGTCGGTTTCAGTGAACTTGAAATATTTGCCTTAACCAATTGCTGGTGTTGCTGTTTCTCCATTTTGTGTGTATGCAATGCATTGGTCCAAAGGACGTGTGACCTATGGGCACAGGGCATTTCTCGAGCTGCAGAAAGCGGCTTATTGCTCAACGTCCACTCCTTGTGGTGTTTAAACTCTACCACAAAGAGAATTAAATTTGTATTGTAAAGCCCCTATCCATACACTTGAAATACATGCCGGATGTAAAACATTGTGAAAACAACGAAAGATTGGAACCTGCTACATGAAGTCAAAATGACACAGAAGGCAAAGATCCAGCTGTCCATATCCCAACTCGTTTTACTAAAACATTTTACGTGTATTATTCAAATTTGTAGTACAGGTCCAGGCGGAGGTGTTTCTAGATGTTCGTGATGCATTTTAAATATCGAACCTTTAATCGGTGCTTTTTTGAAAATTGCGCATGTAGCACCTGAAGGGGATATACAAAATTAAACAAACAATAAGCATAGCGGAGCAGATTGTCATAGCTGTACAAAACAAATTGCTGTTTGTCAATCAATGTAAGAAAAAAAATGCAAATACGTTTGAAAGCAATGTCATGAATGGGGATGCATTTCTGAATGTGGCACTCAATCTGGTGTCACTGTTTGCTCAAAAACCAGCTGCAAAAATGGAAGCGGGACGAAGTGCTAATGTTGTAGCGACATTCACTATTTGAAATAAGAATTTCACTCGGGAAACACAGTTTCGCACTTGAACGGAAGGTGATCCACTTCACCTCATTAGCTCTGTTATAGAAGTTTGACTGTAAGAATTAATAATAAATTGGACCTGAACTGCAGTACCAGTATGTTAGAATAACATCGCACATTTCAAAGCATCGCACCGCATCTGGGTTATCATTACGATTGGTGACCTCGGTCAGCGACAATGAGTGATTCTTTGTCCACTGTGTCTTTGACGCACTTAGTTTCAGTTCTTTAAATGAAAGCAAATCACTATTTCTCTCTTGCACTATGAAAGTGTGTTGTGTTTTACGTGTTTCTTTGAAGTAATTAAATCTCACTGCATGGTGCAATCACGGGCTGGTTAGAATAGAGTCATTACGGTAAATTCCTAGCCGTCCATGCATGGAACTAATAATTGAAAATAGTAAAAACGTGACAAAATAAAGTAGTTTCATTTCCCAAACACGGATGCAGGCTGGTGACAAAGCTGCAGACAAGACACGGCGCAAGGACCTGGCAGATGGGGACCCCGAATTGGCTCGCTATCTCAACCGTGCTTACTGGGAGCAGCGGCAGCAACAGCAGCAGCAACAGGACACCAACGCCGTTGATGGGCTGCCGTCGCGACAGAGCCCGATTCCCAGTGCACCAACCTCTGCGGGATCACCGTACACTGTTCCACCTAAGAATGCAGAGGTGAGCTAGATAGATGACTGGGTGAGTTCGTGTGGAGTCACTTTAAAGACAAGGTCGTCTATGCTGACTTTTCACAGGTTTTGCGTATCTGGGTATCTTGTAACTATTTCTAAAGAAAAAAAAAACTTCAAAAAGCCTCCGGAGCATCGTAGCAAGTTACAAAAGCTATCAAAATGTTGATCTCAGTGCAACAAAATTTGAGAATGAGTCGCAGAGTATGTAAAGTTAACGGTAGGGGCGAAAGTGGAGCCAATATAGTTAAAAATTAACTGCATTGCGCCATAGACTGCACTCTTTGGGATCTGCCTACCTCGCCTGTTGGTCAACGCAGTCATTAACAGCTCTGGCAGAAGTGAATCATGACTGAGAATGTGCGGCTCTTCGGCCCGATCTTGGGGATAAGACGGGGCCTGCGGTGCGTTAACAAACCTGGGAGGCGACGTGCTGGGACTTGTGTCATACCCAATAAGGACCAGGAGTGTGGGCTATCGGCTTGGGTGCTGTTTAACACGAGGTTACGGGAACACGAGATTACGGGAACACAAGATTACTAGAACGTGATATTACGGGAACACCGGTCCTTGCTAACCTAAGATAGTGGGAACAGAGCAGCGTGGGTGCACGAAATGCACACGCACACATGTAATGCAGGAGCGCGCATTTTTCACCTTGCATTTAAAATGTGTGCATTTGTCCACTATTTTCTACTCGCCCTTTGTCGCGCTGTGTTTCCTTGTAGGTTAGGCTGGCATAAGGCTTTCGTGGTGCTCTTTGGAAGGTGGATGGGTTCCTTGGTGTCAAGGAGTTCAGGAACTCTTGCTATGATGGGGCCCTTGCAATTAACATTGCTGCACCGATTTTAGATGCTGTAGTGTTATGTCAACAGCATAGCTATGCTGGTGTTCCATTAGGGATTTTCGAAACCAAATCGAATATTAATCGAACAATGCCAGAAGTAAATTGGATAGAATATTGAATAGTTTTGGAATAATGAGCACGCAGCCATCTTCATCATTAACATATATAGAAAACAATGTTCACCTCCTGGCATATGCACAAACTTAGCTAGTTTCTGTTGTTAAATAGAACTTTATGAAATCTGGTTTATTGAAATGGATCATAAGGAGCGAATAAGCAGCTGATTCGCATACTTTGGAGTCGCTAGAGAGTGCATATAATGGTGGTTTAGCTGAAAAAGTCTGAATCCCTGAGTGCCTTAATTTGCTTTGCTGCATAACTTCTCGTGTTTTATGTCAACTATAGTGACTAGGGATTAAATTTGTCTCACATATGCTCCAATTTCATGCCTGATTGCACACAGATGGCGAATTGAAAGACAAGAAAGCTCTTCGAAAAAATATTAGAAGACGTAGATACGAATATAGTGGCTGTTCAATTCGAAGGCCGAATTAATTGGGCCAATATTTGATTCGTTGTTCGAAAGTTTCAAATATTGGTGCCCCCCCCCACCTACTTCCTGTTCTTCCAGAAAGTGGACGGCATTATTGGTGAGGCAGACTCCCAGCTCGAAGAGTTTGTCGCCCAGCTGCGCTCGACGCTGGAGGTGTTCGTCAACCGGCTGCAGAGCAACGCGGCACGCGGAAGGCACGTGGCCAACGACTCCTACGTGCAGAGCCTGTTCATGAGCGTCAGCAACATGCACTCGCAGCTGCTGCACCACCTTCAGCAGCAGGAGGATTTCCGCGGTGAGTGAAAAGGCCGTTTCCTGTGGCGTGGTTTTTCGCTCGGCGACACGGCGATTTCCATTGCTCCGCAACCGCGCCAGCCGTCGCGCGCTCTCTGCAACTGGTTTTCTCAAGTTGGTCATGCTGTCGACGAATTGTAGTGATTGGCGCGACTGTCGGTGGTGTTGGGTGCCGGCAAGCGCAGTGAAAGTAGGGGCTTTCCTGCCGTTGTCATTTAATTTTAACTTTACATTTTTTTATCACGTGTTGCCGTGCCAGCACCTTTTTTGTATGCTGCATAACGTTTCGTTCACCACAGCTGCAGACTAACCCATCTCAACAGTTCAGTGCGTCAGGGACTGAGTAAATTTTTATCATACCCATTTTCTTTTTACTATTATTGAAAGCTTACCAGTCAGTATCCAATCGTACACTGGTGATGCAAAAATCACCATGAAATAATTCTTATAGGAATTTTTTTAATCTGCAGTCAGAATGTAGTCGTACAGTAAAAACATGCTGGAAATAGTGATAGGTGAGTGCGATAACAATTACCGTATTTACACGATTGTAAGTCGACCCCTTTTTTTAAATTTGAAAGTCTGAAGTTGGGGGGTCGACTTACAATCGAAACCAAAACATGGCGCCGCCAAAAAAACGATACCAACGGGAGCTACAATGTAGTTACAATTTTATGGTTCCTCTATGGCCCTACCCGTATCTTTTCGCTATCCCGCGTGTTTGTTCGCTTTTCGGAAGGGTTTTTCAACATTTTTGAGAGTTTTACTGTGCATGCAACAATGATGGGTGAGGGGGTGTCGATAGTTGATGGAAGCGCCGCTGTTCCCATTTGCGGCGGCACCCTCAGAACGGCGGCGCTTGCGGGGAGCATCGGTAGTTCATGGAAGAGCAGACAGCGCTTGCGGGTTTCTCTTTTCTGTTAAAAGGCTAGACGCGTTCCACTTGACTGCCGGCTACGTGCTACTTCTATGCTTCCCCAGTAGTCATGAGTGCTCCAGGCCCACTAATCGTTCGGGACTCGTTCACAGCAGCGTTCAAGAGGGCTGCCATCCTTTACGCCGAAGAAACAAATCGCTGCGCAGCGGGCCGCAATTTCGATGTTTCTAAACGGGTGGTGCGAGAGTGGCGACTGCAGCGAAGCGAAATTTTCACCTGTGACGGCAAGTGAGAAATTTCCCACGTGCCGAAGTCTGGACGCTTTCCGGAGCTGTATGCTAAGCTCGCGGCGTACGTCGCTGAAATGCATGATCGGTCCCTGCCAGTGAAGTGCGACGTGGTCATGAAACAAGCCCGGACCTTCGCCTTAATTTTAAGGTTCTGCTCCGCCGTGAGTACAACGAGTGGCTGGCGGCAGAAGACTGCGAAATTACGCTAACCGGACCTGTCAAAAGAGCCTCCCTGACGGCTGCGTGTGGTTAGGTGCATTTGGCGTGGGCTGCTGTTCTGCAAGATGTTTGCCAAATTTGAAATTTCGCTGGACCACGATGCGCTGTGGGACCGCAGCAACGATGACGATGGCAGCACTAGTGAAGACGAGTAGTCCAATGAGCATGTCAGCTACTAATAAATTTTCGTTATCGAATGCGCCCTCGGGTATGCACTCTTATTTTTTTTTTTTCGGTCACGCGATATGGGGGGGTCGACTTACATTCGAGTCGACTTACAATCGTGTAAATACGGTATATACACCGGTATTGTTGGGAGGCAGACAAGTGCAGTCATAGCTGTAAGAAAGTAAAAAAAGAATCGCAGTTTCGCCCGAATGATGAAGTATCAATTGCGGTAGCAATTTCAACAGACAGCTATATGAAGTAAGGATAGTAGTTTTATGAGCTGTATAAGCTTGTAAGCATTCGCTTATTAACTAAATTAACAAGCATGGTGTCATACATGATCAAGCAAGCATGAACACATCTCGCTTGATGTCTGCAGAAACTCTCTGCTAACGCTATAAATCATGGTATTTTAATTTCTACCAACATCTCGCAACACGTTATGGCCGGTTGATAATCTCTTTAAAGACTGCAAAGTCTGATATTTATTCCACTAAAAGGAATATAACAAAAATGCAAACATTTCACTAGTTTCCATGTTTCTACGGCTACAATACAGGCGTGCGTGAATGCTTTGTGAGCAGGGGGCAACCTTGGGCGTGCTCTGACAAAAATTGCACCCTTTCGGTGGGAATTGCTGTGTGACGCATGTGACTGCAGTGGAATTTATTATTATTATTATTATTATTATCTTTTTTGGCCATACCAGTTGCTGCATGTGAAGCAGCTTTAATACTTTTGCCAGCATGTCACTGACAGTTCAAGCGTGAGTGATAAGTTCTAAGCATAAAAAAGTTTATTCACGGAAGTTGTCCTCTGTTCCTTATCTGGGGCCACACATGCCTGGCACACGTTCAATTATTGCTGGGTGGGGACACTCCAAAATGAAGAGAATGCGATAGCTTTCTAGGACCATCCTACATTTTAATAGCATATGATTGTAGGAGAGGAGATTGTTCTTCCTCATTTTACTAATTCAACTTGCATTTTATCCATGATTACTCTTTGGTGAAGAACCATTGGGTCCCACGTGTAAAAAAATAAATTAAAAGAAAATCAGTTTAACAAATCAGTACATCGCCTACTTACATAAGCTATAATGCGGCATGCGTTGACTTACCTTTACTAGCATTTCTTTTTATACTACCAACACAAAAATTTTGTGTCCTGCTCTTATTGCTCTTTTTTTTTTACTTGGCTGTAGGCTCCATACTTACAGTACAAAGCCTCAATTTGTCGAGAGCACCACAAATAATTGATTGCAGCACCTTTTATATGACCCGTTTAATGTGTGCATCAAGCAAAGTACGGCTTTGGACATAACAAATATCAGTCAAGTCTTGGGTGACAGTCATGTGGTATCACAAACAACTCAAGAGCCTGGCACTTCAGCCTGGTGTGGTGGTCGAAGGACATGCAGTGACTGCGTCCCCAAAAGCTGCCAAATTGGCCCTCCCGATTGTGCGCTTCTCTTGGAAGAGCAAAGGGGGGTGCACACTACTATTTTGTCTTAGCGGGCGAACGCTGAGTGGTCGTGGCTTTTGGCAGCACAACCACAGTGCGTGTGTGTGGTGTCTGTTAGTAGTACCACAAGACCGCCACAACTGGTTTCGATTCCACAATGAGCCTCCTTTTTCATGTCCAAAGCCTTGCTGCACTTGTGCACGTTTTGAAATGATTGTGGCAAAATGTAGCATAATGAATCATTTGCTGCGCTTTAAGAGAATTGAATCTCTATAGCGCAGCTGAGCCGACAATTTTATGTCAGCAGTTATTTGAACAACCTGTATTTAGACTACATTCATAGACTGCCAATTTAAAGAACGTTTCTCACTTACATAGGAACACATTACGGTTGGTGCATTATACCCATCACTGGCAAAACAAAAATTTAACTTCGTCGTCAATGACTTGAGCGGCCACTTGGCAGTTGAATTATCCTTGCTTGCAAGAGGTGGAGAGTGACGCAGTTACCGGCTGTGTCAGAGAGAGGCGTTCAGGTGAAGATAAATCCCAAGCATAGCTTCTGTAAGCATTGGATCAGTTGTATGACTGAGGCTGGTAGTTCATGCATCCAAGTCCATGCTCTCATTGCACGAACTGCATGCTGTTTCGTGCAGTCATTGACTTGTGGCTGCACAGTCTGTGTGCATTTTTTCTACTACTGCTCACAGAAATGGCCGAGCAAAGTGCAAGTTTGCGAACGAGTTGGTAGTGGTGATTAATTTTAGCGTTTTTGTGCATGAAGTCAGGTGAGTAACGTGGCAGGACAGACACAAGCACAAGCTTTCACCCGAGTTTATTTGATGAAGACCCTTTTGTTTTAATAGACCTTCTTCTTAGGTGTGTTGGTGGGATTTACTGAACATCGCTTTTGTGCGTTATATGGGACATACAAAAAGAAGGACACATACACATAAGACAGTGCTTAGCAAGCTCTTTTATTGCAGTATAAATCTTGGAAAGGGCTGCAGATATCCGGATACCTTGTCGACGCGCTTTTTGTACTGGAACACTTGTGAATGCTGTTGTCAATTGGATAGCGAGGTGGGCCTGTCACAAGGTTGTACGCACATTATGATTACAGCAGTATGTATATCCCATCGAACTAGTATCATCAATACCAACTGTTCTGCTGCGTACAATGACATGTTTAAATAGAAAACGCAATTGAGCAGCACAACTTGATTCTACAATCGTGCTGGCCGCTGTCGTTGTCAGTTAAGTGTTTCCTCACTCCCTTGGCCTAAGTTTGCCCAGTAAAAAAAGTTCGGTTGTTTTATTCACTCTTTTGTGCTGCTGTCCTTTGTCTATCGTATTGTCTTGCTGCCTCTGCTCACTGTTGCCACCTCTCGAGGTTATCTGCAGCAGCGCTACATCCTTTGCTGCGGAATGTGCATTTTCTCGGGTTACGTGACAATGTCCTCGTCTACCTGTGCCACGCAGAGTACTATGAAGGCCTGCAGGACAAGCTGGCCCAGATCAGAGACGCCCGTGCGGCCCTCGATGCGCTGAGGGACGAGCATCGCGATCAACTGCGCCGGGAGGCAGATGAAGCGGAGAGGCAGCGGCAGATCCAGATGGCCCAAAAGCTGCACATCATGAGGCAGAAGAAACAAGTGAGGCCACTTAACTTACTTATTAGGTGCAGCAGGGCTTGGACAAAGTGTCCAAGTGGGCAGACAAAAAGGGATTTAAAATCAATCCCCCACAAAATTTTCCCTGCGCTCTTTTCTCAAGAAAGAGGGGCCTGGTTCCAGATCCTTGTATAGAACTGTGTGGACAACAAATACCTCTCAACATAGAGCACAAATATCTAGGTACTGTACATAACTCCAGGCTTAATTATTAACTACTTATTTATGTATACTTATTATGCCATCCTGACTGAGATATTTGCATAGTGAAGTAACATTTGCGCAATTTCTCTAGCTTCAATAAGGCTTCAACCTAGGCTAGTTGGTAGGACAACTTCTGGTTTATTGCGTTGCACAAAAGTCAGAAGTAATGGTACATTCGACTGGTTGCTTTTGTGTGCTCTAGAGCGTTCTGGCGGCATGCTTTACTGCATATCATATTGACCGCAAATAAAGACGGGGACAGCAGAAGAGAACACAAAAACGCAGCCCGTGCTTTTTTTTTTTTGTTCTCTTCTGCTGTCCCCGTCTTTATTTGCGGTCAGTATGATATACAGTAAACACCAACTAGGCCAACCTGAAGTTCTTCTGAGGCATGCTTTACATTTGGCTAATTGAAATCGAGCACTCGGAATGCATTCACCTCGCTCGATCAAAGCTTCTCAGAAGTGCTCTCACCTTTGAGATGGGAGCGCAGTTCGAATGCGAGAGAATTCCAGTCACGTGGCATTTCCGATTTCTCCGGGAGGAGCAGCATTCGACTTGAACAATACCTTGAAATGCTTGAAAAATACCTTGATAGTACCCAGGCGGTCAATATCAATCCGAAGCCTTCCACTAAGGTGTCCCTCATAATCCACTGTGCAGTCTTGTGACGTTAAACTCCATAATATAAGTAACACTTCTTTGCGAAAGGTTGCTGGCTAGTAGTTAAACACCTCGCCAATTGCTGCAGGAGTACCTGCAGTACCAGCATCAACTTGCGCTCCAGCGGATGCAAGAGCAGGAACGGGAGCTGCAGATGCGGCACGAGCTGCAGAAACAGTACCACCACAGCGGTGCCGGATTCCCGAACCAGCCGCCCGGATTACCACCACCACCACAGGGCATGCCACCGCACTCAATGCCTCCACAGCAGCCTCCACCGGTCAACATGGGGGCACCGCAAGACCACTCCCAGATGCACCTGCCACCACAACTCCAGGGCGGGCCCATGCCGCCAGCGCCACCGGGTCAGATGATGTCACCGCGAGGCCATACAATTCAACAGGGAATGCCTCCGCAAGGACATCCCATTCCACCACAAGGACAACAGCACGTAATGACGACGCAAGGACACACAATCATGCCTCCCCAGGGTCACTCTGTACCACCACCAGGAACGCCCGGGACGGCACCAGGGCAGCACTCGGTTCCACCACAGGGACACCAGATGCCGCCACCGCAGGGACACCTCTCGATGCACTCCCTGCCGCCCCACTCGGCACCAATGCCAATGCCCTCTCAAATGCCACCCCAGCAGCAGGCGAGGCCTCCCATGCACATGCCCACAATGCCGCCGGCCTACCGGTCCCCAACGCACCCGGCTGCCGGTGCACCAGGTATGCCGTACATGATGGGGACGGCACCGCCACACGCCACCATGATGGTGCAGACCCAGTATGGCCCCGTGAGCATGCCCGCTCCCATGGGGCTCCCCATGGACTACCAGGCGTACAGCATGCAGCAGGGTAAGCTCACTCGCTTCAGGTGCCTGTCGCCTGCTTACAAGTATGCGGCATGGCTTATCTGTTCAGTGGTGCGCAAACACAGTTGCAACCCTCTAGATGGTAAACACGGATATAACGAGCTATCCGATGTGACAGTGACTAACCAACCAGTGTGTCTCAGAATCACGTTGCTGTTGCTTCTTTGCGTTCCAAGTTGCATTTGTTTGCCCGGGTACCTACTTCTTCTGTACGATAATGGAATTTACTCATGTAGGACCCGCACCCCCTACTTTAAAGGTTAATTTTAAAATATCGCCAAGGTTATTTGCTACAATGCAAACAACTGCACGACAACCATTTTTGGGAGCGCACTGATGAAGTAGTAAGCTTCGGTCACAATGTGAGTGACATCGCCAATAGCAGCATTGAAGAAGGAAGCGGAAATTTGATCATTCGCGTTGATTGTTGGACTGACATGTGTCTACTGTGTAGCCATTGTTTGCATTGTTTTTCGCATAATTCGTATTGTCATCCACGGGTATAGCAGTTTAGTCATATGCTGGATTCTTGCGAAAGCCACACCCTGTCAAGATTCCATCCTACAAAAGTAAAGAAAGGTGCGGATCTTACATGAATAAACGTGGTATCTTGTTACTATACCTATACCGCAGAGATAATGATACGATAAGTAGCAGTGTGAACAGGTATGGTAAGAGATAAATGGGTTAAAGAAATATTAGTAAAGGCTAGTCATATTTTCTCGTTGCATCACTTCTGTCAGTTTTGTCAGTTACTTCAATTTCAGTATTGTGTTTGTCAGTGACAAGCTTTACTGTGTTTTTGCATGTATAACCCCTGCCAAATTTTTAAAAATCTGCATATAATCCGCAAAGTATTATCCGCACTGGGGGTGCAGATTATATGTCAATTTTGTCATGAAGTGTGGCTTCACGGCAGCGTGGTGCACGCTGCCGTGGGTTTCACAACAGCGTGCACTACGCTGCCGTGAAGCCTCAACTCAAGGCAAGGTTCTTCGCCATTGAAACTTTCATTGTCTTCTAGGGAACCCCACCTCCTCGGCACCCCTGCATGTTGAAGCCCCCTTCTTCCCACTTTCACGGTCGCCCCTTCTCCTCCGCTTTATGGGTTGCCATATTGCGTTCAGTAGATAGCGAATAGCGCACGCAACGCCGGCAAACTCGTATCTCACCCGTTTCCGCGGCGCTCCCTCAGTCTGCGCGAAGTGCTTTGCGATGCAGCACTAAGCCAAATCACCGTTGGTATTTTCGGCTGTCGCATTTGCTCCGTTGCCATTGCGAGGGCTTCTCCGTCCACACTGTCATCTGCTTTAGTCCGAGTGCTAGCTGCATAGTGATCCGATTCACGTAAAATATCATGCGACTGATTCGTTCGCGATAACGTCCAGCGTGTGAATCCAGCTTTGTCAGCATCGCCAAAAAATGGAAGAACAGAGCCCCTGTGGCTGAAGATGCGACATAGACAAGTCGTGCATCCACGAATGGAGACTATTTTTGCAGAGATTTGAGCATTGTTGTATGCAGTTACTTCCGTGAATTATGCAAGTGGATATTTTTTTTTTCTTTTCGCCCTGTTGTAATTGGAGTGCAGATTACACGCAGTGGCGGGTTATACATGCAAAAATACGGGATCATTGCTATATTATACACTACAAGATAAAGAGATATATAATGAGACATGTAGCCTGAACAGTCCGATAACTTCACTGGAGGTGACGTAACGTTCATGCTGGCTTCCGTCAGAGAAGCTGCGCTCCTCTTTAGCTGTAGTTTCCCTGTTGCATGTTTTGCAGCGATGCCGATGGGCGTGCCCATGATGCAAAGCATGCCGCACCAGGAAAACCCGGCGGCCTCTCCGCCGCAGCACCATCGGCCGCCGACCAGCAACCCGTCTTTCGAGTCCGCCACGGGCGCACCAGCCGGAGCTCCTCCTGTGCAAGAGGCTGCCCTTATAAGCTTCGACTGAGCTCTCTCTCTTTCGCTACGGGCCCGGAGTCTTCAACGAACTTGGTTGCTCTCGGTCAAGGTCGTCCTTTCCGTCATCAGAACACTCGCCTGGCCCGCTTGAAGCCAGTGTACAGTCTTGGCATTGTAGGATGACTCTATCACACGCTCAGCCTCGAGTTCTACCCACCTGAGAACTACCAATGCTTTTTGTTCTTTGTCCTCTGCGAGGTGATGCGAACAACTACTGGTCACGCTTTTTGTTTTTGTTGCTTTACTCTTCAGCAAAGTGGGATGGTCAACTAACTTGGTCAGTGATTGCACCAGTAGGAGGGGAGGAGGTTAGTGCAGGCAAAAACAAATTGTCTCGAGGTGACCTTACAGCAGCTTTATATCAAAGCGAGGTAACATGCATAAACGAAAGACCAATGTTTTTTAATGCACTACCACTCGTTAAGACAGCAACCCCAGGACGTTAGTGCAGAGGCACGAAATGTACGGGCTGCTCAGTTGCGGCGGGCGTGGGAGCGTCGAGGCGGTCCGAATGCGGCGACTCAACTGACGTTGCTCTCCCGCTGGCACACGTTGCAGCAGGCTTGCCCGAACAGAACGTGCGGTACGTCTGCAGTGACACTTAATCGGGGCTTTTCATCAAGGCAGCGTGTTGAGCAGAGATTTCCAAAAGTTTGTCCCTCGGCTGCATTGCCATTTTAGTTTCAGGCAGTCGACTTCATTTTACAAGCACATGCAAAGCGTTCGTCGCATGTTAGTGACGACTGTGTGGGCTTTGCGAGGTGCCACTTTTAATGCTTAATACTTTTACGCGACGTCGATTCCTTTATTTGCCCTTTTTTTTTTCTTACAGGGGTAAACGAAAGTCAGAATTGTAGACTTTATTTAATACAGTCATGGTAATATTGAACGCAGTATTGTACATGCTGTATAAAAGCTTGTGGGGGGCGGAATTGCAGCATTAAAACAGCGTGCACGTACTATTTTTCAGCAGTCTCTACAAAACCACGGGGGAAGAAAATCGTACGTCTGATTAATTACATATAAAAGTATGGTCAGCCTTTCCAAGAGTGCAGCTTTTGCGATGACCAAGTTGAGTACTGTAATGCCCAATTATCATGTTCTTGTCACTCTGAAGCACGGCTGGTCCTTTGTGGTTGTCATCATTTTTGTGTTTGTGTCTGAAGAGGCTATAGTAGGTTTTTGATGCTTGTGGAAACATTCTATACGTACGAAAAAGCAATTAAGCGGCATGATGGCAATGTTTTGTAAGTATAGCGTGAGTGTAAACTGGAGCTGCTTTGTTTCCTGTGTACATTGATATGGCTCTCATATTAAAGGCTTCTTTCTTTATGCTAACCCACATGTGTTCTGTGACCTTAACCTGCGAAAAACGTATTTGTTCCGATGCAAATATGTTAGTGCTGTGGACCAGAAGGCCTTCCACTTTATTGAAAAGCTGAAATGGTAATGATTTCTTTTGTTTCCAAACTGGCGCTTTGCCCATTATGGTGGATTGGCCAGAAACCAGGTAGTTTTCTAAAAGTGTGTGCGCGTGTGTTAATGAGCTATCCCATCTGGAATCTGACAGGTGGAAATGCTGTCTGACAGCCGACATTTCCCTGCCCCATCTCAGTTGGAGGTGCGCAACTAAGTTTGAATGATGGCTTGTCATGGAAAATACCGGTAAGGCATGTTGCGGCCAGCTGCTTGCCAGGCAAGACAACTTAACTTGCGCACGCCAAAGCACATCTACCTTACCTAACAACTCTTATAGAGACATGCCATGCTCACCGTGCTCATAACCTCTTTGATTAAATATTTGTATGGTCTAAAGAAAGACCCTGTATAACTTACCCAACGATTATGGCAAGGCTGTCACAAGGAAACACTGATCCAAGTAAAAAAGCTTTTATTAACAATGTAATGAAATATGTACATCCAAACGAACAAAGGTATGCGTTAACACATTGGTCTCATAGGAAAAAAAACTCTGAAAGCACAATTTGTTCTTTACTATTACAACAGCTCAACAGGTCAACTGCCAAAACGTAAGTGCATAGGTAGGAGAGTTACAGCTGTGTGCCGAACCCGTTTTGACTGATGCACGAAGGCACAGCGAATACTGAATGGGCATAGAAGGTGGTGGAACATTTAACACAAACCAGGGACACAAAAGCTTTACGGGGACAGTGCAAAGCAATGTTAAGCTGTGTTGATAAATTATGCCACCACAATAGCACAACCTTTAGTGACAGTAGTGACACAACCTTCTAGTGCTTGGTAAGCAAGAACGCGTGCAACAAACAATAGACTGGTGGCGCCACCTCGCTGAGCTGAAGCTGCCACACTGGTCGTGCAGTCGTGGACTTCTAGAGCATCTATTCAAGTTCACTTAAAAGTCGGTCAGTAAAGGAGGAACATTGTAGTTATTTGAAAATAGGTCAACTTTTTTTTTTTAGATGTTACCCAAAGTCAGATATTGACCTTTATGCGTGACCAAATAATCTTGGTTTATATTCGTGAACAAAGCTAGAATACCGGAGCACCTAAGCAATTCTCACAACATGTAAATGGGTTTACTTGTTGCGAAGTGAGTCGCTGCAATGTCGCCGAGTTTAGTGTTGCTGCCAGACGCTGCCGAGTTTAGTGCTACTGCGTTATGTTTCCGGGTGTAATGTTGCTGGTTATGAGGTTGCAACAACGCAAGATGACGAACCGGCCATATTGCAAACTCTCAGCCAAGCTTTATTTCTGGAGTTCTCATTAAAGTGTGCCTCGCTGCAGCACACCATGCTTGCTGCCAAGCCGCTTTCGCGTCGTCGGGAGCTTGGGTGATGAATGTTCTTTCGCTGCAGCCGCTCGCTGCGCACGTTTTGCGGCGTTACGATGGTCTCGAACTTCGTCGTCGGTGGACTGGCATATCCGGCCACGTTTTGCTGTCTCGCCTGATGATGTAGATGCGAGCGATTCAACTTCGGACGATGAAGACTCCATAGTGCCATCTAGTGAATTGCCTGCCAGGCAGAGCCAAACCATATGCACGGCCTCGAAAATATGTAATGGTGGCGCACTGGTTAGCGCGCTCGGCTATGAAGCGGTCACAGTGGCAGTTGGGCAGAGGAACGAATCCTCACCATGGCCACTTTCTATTCTTTAGTTAGATGAAGATGACGTAATTTGTGCGCCGTTCTTCTGCCATGGCTTTCTAATGACGGCGGGCTCGCGCAATGAGCCAAGTAATGCTTTCGCATTAAAAAGTGCCTCCGGAATCCCTCCGTTGCGTACCTCCTAAGGCCAGTCTGGAGATTGTCCAGACTGGCTTTAAGAAATGCTTCGTACTCAGTGCACTTGACGGCACAGATGACGACATCGTCTGGAGTGCCAAGGACACCTGCGAAACATCCGATGAGAACGACTTCTCCGGCACTCCCAATGAGGCTGCAGCTGGTGGCATCAACTAGCGATATTTGGTAGCCGAGCTTGTGGTAAGCAAAGGTATGTCATGTTAAGATTTTCTGAAGAGATGTGGGTTGACCTATATTCAATTTTTAACCTTTTGACGAGTTTGTGTTCAACAAATTTTCTAGTAAATACAGTACATCGCATGCTAAAGAAGAAGAGAAAAAATAGAAACTACGTAGTCAGTTTTGAGTACTTTTCCTGCACTGAAAACAACTTAAATATCACAAGATACTTCGAAATCCATTACATTGCACTGATGTATCAACGCTGGCATTTCGGCATGAAATTAAATAAAGGTAAGTTTGAACCTTCATTTCTTTGTCTAGTCGTATAGCTTTCTGCCAAATGTATGAAAACAATCACTCGCAACGTCTTTCTTATGCGTAAAAAGTTGAGTCACGAAAGTATGCTTTATTTTTGTTAGAAGCTTTCCTTTCGTTTCCACTCACTGGCATGCTGTCATGATGCATTGAAAAGCCTGTGTCGCACTTGTAATGAGGCCTCAAATCACTGTAGAGAATGTCGTCCAATCATATGCATGAAATGAGCTTAAGTCTTGTTACCTTTTTTTGAAGTTACAGAAATGTTCCATTTCCTCTTTCCTAATTACCGTATATACTCGTGTAAGGGCCGCCCTCGTGTAAGGGCCGCACCCCAACTTTGAAAGCGGATATTTCGAAAAAAAAAAAACAAAAGTTCAAAATGTCCCGCCAGAAAAGTGTAGTTAGTTCATTTACAGCCAGATGGCGCTGCACGCTTTTCCGCTTTTATTCTACTTCCGCCGACGCGCCGACCACGCTGTTGACAGCGCGCCGCCATATTTGCCTTGTGCGGCCTCTTTGTTGGCATCGTTCCTAGCATCGTGTCGATACGTTGGCAGCGCGACTTCAGATCGGTGTCGTCGGTGTCACTTTGTTGGTTGTAGTGAACCCTGCAGAAGCCAGCGCACGTGACGGACGATGGGCCGGCATCTGAGATCATTCACTGCAGCATTTAAGCTGCAAGTGATTGACTATGCCGAGGAGCACGGGAAGCGGGAAGCTGGACGAAAGTACGACGTCGATGAGAAGCGCGTGCGTTACTGGATGAATCAGAAAGATGCCCTCGCCGCTACTAACAGGAGCCGAAAGGCGTTTCGCGGGAAAAAGTGCAAGTACCCGCAACTCGAAAGCGAGCTCGTCAACTACGTCGTCGACACACGAAGGGACGGCTACGCCGTATCGACTGACATGATACGCGTCAAAGCCCTCAGCATCGCTCGCCACATGGAAATACCCCCGGCACAATTCAAGGCAAGTCGGGGCTGGGCTACGCGGTTTATGAACCGTAACCAGCTTTCTATTCGGCGCCGAACGACGATTTGCCAAAAACTGCCGCGCGAGTACGAAGACCACGTCATTAAGTTTCATCGCTTCGTGAATGCTCTCAGGAGGGAGCATGAATACGACCTGTCCCAAATTGGGAATGCGGACCAGACACCTGTGTGGTTCGATGCACCGGAAAGCACCACAGTGGATTTAAAAGGTGCGAAAAGTGTGTCTGTGCGCACGACTGGTGCAGAACGCCAAAGGTGCACTGTGATGTTGTGCATCACGGCAGACGGCAGGAGGCTTCCGCCGTACGTCGTATTTAAAAGGAAGACTCTCCCAAAAGAGAAGTTCCCTCAGGGAATCGTCGTACGTGCGCAAGAGAAGGGCTGGATGTCCGAGGAACTGGTCGTTGACTGGATTAAGACCGTCTGGGCAAACAGACCTGGAGGGCTGTTACAACGGAAAGCCCTCCTTGTTTTGGACAGCTTTAGGGGCCACTTGACCGACCGCGTCAAGAACCGAGTTGCCGCAACTCGTACGGACTTGGCCGTCATTCCCGGTGGCCTGACGAGTGTGCTGCAGCCGCTCGACGTATGCGTCAACAGACCATTCAAAGTGGAATTTCGCCGATGTTACTCTGAATGGATGGCTGGAGGCGTCCACGAGAAGACCCCTACAGGACGGCTGAAGCGGGCGTCGCTCCAACAGGTGTGTGAATGGATTTTGAATGCGTGGCGTGCCATGTCAGTAGAAGTAGTTGCTAAAAGCTTCAAGGTAACGGGAATTTCGAACTCCATGAACGGCACCGAAGATGACCGTCTCTGGGAAGACGCGGACGCCGAGGCGAGCTCCTCCGAGAACGAGGACAGCGAAATGGAATCCGAATAAAAACATTTCTGGCATGTCATTTGTGACTCTTGCACTCTGCTACTGTTGCATAAACAGTACAGACCTTTGGCCTGTACTGCCTGTACTAAATCGGCCTGATTCGTGTAAGGGCCGCACCTAGCAAAATTTTCGAAGAAAAAGTGCGGCCCTTACACGAGTATATACGGTAGTATGTATGACTAAAGCATGTATGCATAGAAAATTGTGTATCAGGCATTTATATAAAGTGGCCTCCGCGATCACTACGGGCAATGTTACTGCCGCTGTATGCGTCAAAATCCTTTTGGTTGTGGAAATCGGCATTTAAATCTCTCGTTTCACTTCCACTTTCCCCAATATGTAGAAAAGCATGAATACGCAGAACAACGCCACATCGCATTCATGAGCAACCTTCATCTTCGTAGACCATGTCGCATTCACGATAAGTTGCACCTCAGACGCTCGGTCGAGGCCTGCCGGGGTCACGGATGGCCTTTGAAGGGTCACAGGAGAACGACACGGTCAGCGCATATCGCACGCCCTTGTCCACTTTCTCCACGAAGTGCAGGTTCTCCGAGCCAGATGTAAAAGCCAAGACACGACCTGTGGATACACATCGTATGCATGGAACATGGGACTGTTTCATCCATAACAAAGAGTGAATTAGAGAGACTTGTCATTTTATGATTATTTGCCTGTCCATAAACTTCTTACTGTTTATAAAAATTGGCAGGTTACCGGAGCTGTGAACAATAGTGGCAAAGCTGTTAGTGACAACTTGCAATGCTTTGTGTAACTACAATGCATTTGAATCATTCTTGTCTGGCATAAATTTTCTTGTCGATGGAGAATAGTAATAGGGGGCCTGTTAATGATTACGTCCGTCTCAACGCTTCGCATCAAGTACATACAATATGACAAGTCACTGCAGTACTAGCTTTGTGTGCCCTCTGGTTATATTCCGCGGCACAAGATGTCGCTACCGGTGTTTCAACTGCTGTCCACCTCTCCCTTGCTTGGGTACTCTGAAAAATGTGTTAACGGGCAAGTGAAAGCCTTCTATTAATCCTGAAGGAGGGTGTTCTTATACTGCGTAATGGAGTAGCATGAAAAGCGTTGCTGAATATTTGCAGAACAATGAAATTGCTACCTTGACGAGGTGGAAGCTTGGGCGTGTTAGTGATTCAATATCGAAATGTTTGCACAGTGCAAAAGACTAGGACTGAAGGAAGCGCCTGTGTTGTGTTCTTCCTTCAGTCCTCGTCTTTTGCGCTGTGCAAACATGTCGTAATTTGCGAAAATGCTGTCGCATTAACTTAACATGCATTATCTTGCATGTCATTAATGCATTAACATGCATTATATACATTATATATGTATATATATTATATACATTATAACATGCATTATATATTTTTTAGGATACACTGCACTTGCAGTGGCCCAAGTAGATGGGATTTTTATACTTGCATGAAGAAACAGAAATAAAAGCATGTGAACACATGTTGCAACACAAGTTGGAAACTTGGAAGTACAAGGGCTAAATTCTGGGCCGCCGCAGCCGCATTACTATGGAGATGCAATGCCGTGTCCACTAGGTGGACACTTGCCGAAAACCCCCTAAGGTCGCGGCCGCTCACCTTTCTTGGGTTCCACCGTGGAATTGCCCCTAATGGCGTCCACAAAAAACAGGCGACCTCCGCCAAAATCGGCATTGTAGTCGGCCAGATAGAGCAGCGAAGTGTAGTGGAATGATCCGTACTGCTCCTGCAAGACAGACCGACGGGTACACATGCGAGGAGTCAGTACGCGAAGTGCTGGGAACAAAGAAATGTCGGAGCAGCCAAAGAAAGGCTAGCTTCATTTTGTAAGGGTAACATATTGAATTGACGAAGCTAGCTGTTAAACAATTCCAGAAGAGAGGCATTCTTTAACAGGTGATATGTTTACCTGACCACACTCTCTCTCTCTCTCGCTCACACACACACGTGCAAACACATCCAAACGATAGCAGGCACCTAGGGAGTTTTGTTAAGGCCAGTGTCCAGGAGTTAGACTAATAGGTAATATTGCCTTCGTCGCGCGAAAAGTACTAGCAGCACTACTCCAAAGTCCAAGAATAATGCTGAAGCTCGAAGGAGCGGCCCAGATTTGAGGACTGCTCTTGTGGTCGCAAAATGTGTGCAGGTAGACGTACTAAACATCATGCAAGTTGTTGCACACAGATAATCGCAGGAAATCGTGTATTGTGATGGGGTGACAAATGCCTTCACTAGTCAATTTAATTCTGTCACTCGCTGTTCAAAGTTGTTGAATGTTTATTTCTGTTCAAGTACAAGAGATAACGGCACTTATTGGATGTACAGGAAGAAACTTGGACACAAGTAGCAGCTGTTTTGAATCACTGCTGTGGCGGAGCTGTGATTGCTGCTCGGAGGAACTACTTGTTGAGTGAACGCATAGACTAGCTAACTTCTGCTCACTAATTTCCAGCCATTGAATAAAGGTGCCTCGTCTTTAGGCAGCCAACAAATTTGTTTTCTTGACTTAGGTAAAGTAATTTATTGTTTGTAATATTTCACCCTGTCTCATTACTGTTATTGCCATAGCATAAGACTGGTACTTGTTACAGAAAAAAAAAAGTAATCGAACGCAATCGCAGTTACTTCACTCAAAATCCTGAGAAGGATAAGAAACCAGAAAGCGAGGTGAATGCATCAGTGGTGACGCTTGCAATGTCGAAACAGCAGCATCGTGGGCAAAGCTAGGTGGCAACCAGATGACAGATAATGTGTAGAGAAACCAGTAGAACTGGTGCTAATGTTTCTTCTCTCACGCATGATGTCACTAACACGGGAACTTTCAATTGTGGTCGATCTCAATCTGGATCGAATTTCTCAATCATGATTGGCTCTTTTGCGCAAGCTGTGGAAAGCAGCCAATCTGGATTTAGAAATTCGATCCTGATTGGGTTCGATCTCGATCGAAAATGCACCGTGCGACTGGGGTACAATTTATCGTCTGACAGTAATGAAAAAGAAAATGCATATCAGAAAGCAGTACGTATTATGAACTCCAGCTGTGCGAAATTTCACTTGAAGAACTGACCTTGTCGACGTGCACATGCCAGTACTCGTCGTGGACGGTGACGGCCGGCCGCACCGTCATTTCCGAGAAGAATGTCGGGTGTGTCAAGTGTAAGGAGTCAGGCCTGATGCCAAACTGAAAACCGATCAGGCGCCGAATCTTGTCCTTGACCTGCCTGCAGTGTACCGGAAATAAAGGAAAACTGACTGGTAGTAAACACAAGGCCACTTACAGAAGGCACAATCACAAACATTACAGCGGCCATGATACAAATTTTCAAATTTCAGACACGGATTGCATGTTGGACTCTACAAGTCCCACAGCAAGCTGGCAAAATTTGAGCACATTCAATGCTGCAGAAAATTTTTAATGAAAGTTATTGGACCATAGTTGAACCAAAGAACACTGACAGTGATGAAATGAAGTATGGTCACTGTACATGGCACATGCGTGGTTTCATTTTCACATGTGCATCATCTCAGCAGTAGTGTGAGATACTTTCTGCAGGCACTCACTGGTTTCAGCTTCTTTTTTTTTTTCTGCGCGAGTGAGAGAATTCTGGGTGCACTGCAACAATGACACACATGCTGCGCTGTTGGGCGACCCAGTGTGCAGAGCACGAAAAGTCTGGTGTTCTGCAGCAGACGACAGAGTAGCGGCCCTGCATTTCTTGATGCCACGCAGAACATTCCAAAATATCAGTCGTCGTTGGCGAGGAGGAGGTTCAGAGGCCACGATTTTAAATCAAAATTTTGGGTTAGAATCCGTGCTGAGCGCCCAGTCCTTTTGTGTACTTAACCATACTGCCCACTCTACTCTAATTTACAATCATAAATTGAGAATAGTTGGCTGGATGACCATGTCATGGCCCCTTTAAATGAGATTGTCATATAACCAAGAGTGCGCTCTTCTGAGGGTTCAGAAAAGGCAAAGCAGACGATTTCAAATAAAAAATTTTGCGATGGGAGCAAGCAGACACAGGATTGGTACAATATTTGGATGATGTGAAATAGACTTGTCTTAAAACAAGTACTGTCAACTCGCAAAAAGTCAAGCTGCCCGTCTATGCACTTGTGTATTGCGTTACGAAACAAGTTAGCATTGCCGAGGAAGAAAACGCACGAACACAAAGTGCACAGGATGAGCAAGCACTCTGTGTAGATGCTTAGTCTTCCTTAGTGTTGTAAACATTGTTTTACAATGCCAGTAACCAACTCTTCCGGCTTTTAACAATAGTCAAACACTGCAGATTATGTGCAGTGTACTCATGCATGCACATATTATGCAAATATTGCAGTGACTAGTTGTGTCTGAAACAGAAAGAACAATCAGACTTTTGAACAAGCGACAAAGGAAACTTGCATTTTTGCATAACCTTTCCTGTAAAATGCCAATCAATAAGTTATGACCAGCAGCATGCTACCTTCAACAGAAGCCTCGCTTACTTCAACAGAAGTCTCGTTTAATACCAAATGGATTTTTCGAAAATTGCGATGCTTCTCCATGCAGCATGACATAGAAAATAAAGCTTAATATAATAGAAGACCCCCTGTCTCCCGAACAAGGTTATTATCACAATCATCATTTATTGAACCCTTAAAGGCCCCTTGAGGAACATCACTCCTTCCATGTCCAGGAAGGAGTGATGATAATTCAGTTCTTGCATTCACATTATAGCTGGGTGGATGGTAAAAGATTTTAAAAGTTTGGACACTGGACTGTCCAGTTTCATTTTTATTATCCATAGTCATGCAGGCATACTATAGTAGAATGAAAGATAACAAGTGCCTTTTTAGTAATGACTAGCAACGCAACATTACTGAATACCATGATCGAAGTTCAACTCACTTGTAGACTTTCAAGTCATGGTCGCTGAATAGTGTAGTGCCTTTCTGTTCAAGCAGTCTGTGGGAAATAAAAGTACACAAACCGGATTAGCAAGCACAGTTGGAAACAATAGAATTGTGAAAGCCACAATGTGTTCTGTGACAGTCAACTTGAAGTAAAACCATTAGATACTCTATCTCTTCTCGAAAAGTGCAGGGTGCTCACACTTCTGTCCATTTTTAAATTTTTTTTTACAAACTTTACCGCGATCACTCGTCATACGCTACGCTACACATCAAACCGGACCATCGTGTGTCCTTGTGACTCAATCACCAACTCAATGTAGAACCTATCTTCGCCCATACTGATCTGCTCTTTCTTTCACAGCTCCTTGCACACCATTAATGAAGTCTGCTACTAGCTGACATCGCATGTATTACTGGTCATATGCAGCATTTGTAAATTGGCTGAAATGTTTCTTAAATCTGAACTTCTGGATCTGCAAAATTATCATCTTGCAACACACTGCAGTGCCACTGCATTGATTCTTTCTTGCTGTGCTCATTTAGTTTGCTTTATCGCTCAGCTGTTTATGACAAAGAGCTGCATTATCATATTTTATTCACTGTATTCAAAAGGCCTGTAATGCTTACAGGCCTTTACGGCATTACGTAGGCCTGTAAGGCCTACGTAATGCGAATGGTTGTATGAGTAATGTAACTGCTGTGTAGTGAACGGTTATGTAGAGATTACAGGCTCTACTGTTTATATTTATAACAAGTAAGAATATTTGGAATGGCAAGACATAAGATTGAAAGCAAACTAAAGCACAGTGGCAAATACCCAGTCAGCTTCTGTGGCACATAATTTTAGGCTGTGTTATGACCAGGATCAGCCCAGGAAAATAAGATACGCTCGCCCAGCAAAGAGTGGTTGGACTTGCAGAAGAATGCTTCGCATTAGTAAGACACTGTAGAAATGCAAAAGTTGAACTCACTTGTAGACATTGACGAATTTTTTCCCCAAGGAAATGGATCCGGAATGCAGATCAAGAATCGAAGCTCCACCGTCGGAATGACTCAGTGCCAAGCCCCGCTTTGCCAGGCTGAAAGAGAGAAAAAAAAAAAGGCAGAAGCTTGGCTTGCCACTTGTGCAAAGTAGACCTTCAATTACAGATGTCCTGGTGCATGCACGGAAATACAACGTAGCATACAAACTATGCTCTGAAGCTTTATCGGGTTGTCTCGCCAGAGATGGCAGCAAATACTAACCGATTAGATAATTTTTTCACCAAAGCTTACAGCTAAGCGCTAACTGCGTAGCAATACTCATATGTTAGCCAGCATGGCAACTGACAGATTTCACAGCTTGTTTTACTATGCTGTTGGTGCCGCAAAGTATGACGGCAGTAGCAGTCCTTAGCAGGCTGAAGGACAATTATGGTAAAAGGCACATTATGTTTCTACCATAACAAATCCGCTTAACCCTTGAAATAAAAAGGTAGGGAGGTGAGCATAAAAAACGTTCTACAACAGGAGCGGTGCTGAGCAGACATTTCTCCCTGAACGTACCCCTAAAGTTTACTACACAAATCTGCAATGCCGTCACCCTTGTCATTTCCCTCGGCTGCCTTGAACCCAAGCACAGAGCGAAAGTGGCAAGGACTGCTGTCGACAGTGCATGTGCTCTGAACATCGTTAAATCGGTCTGCTACTGCCGTACACAAATACCAAAGCTCCTTAAAAGTGCTATTGTATGTGCAACATATTCTTACAATACCATCAACAGGTGCTCAAGACACAAGCTGCCATGAAAAAGACGAAGTGTCTGGGCTCTTGGCACGAGTGAGTGCCTGCCTGGCGATCTGGCTCCAGTGTAAATACAGTGTAGGTAGTCTCTTTTGTCTGTGTCTTTCCACACGTAACAATATTAACAATTGCGGAGCGCTACACTGATCCATGACACACACAATGTGTGCCTGAAAATTTTTCTCTTAAGCTGCGAAACGTAGTTGGAGGACGTCTTACTTCAACAGTGCATCACTCTCTTCGGCGGTGACCACGCTGTCCGAAACCACTCTTCCGCACTTTTGGGGGGCACAATCTGCACAATGGTGGTATGAAAACCGGTGTTGCTGTTGTAGATCTGCTGTGATGGCCACACAACAAGCACCTCGATGTTTCTGTACAACATTGCATACAACTGCTAACACCCTCTGTGAATATCGCATAACTCTGCTGCACTACCCAACTTGCAGGTAATATGAATACAACGTACAGAGATACTAGAACGTGAAGAGGGAAAAGTGAAATCGAGCTTTTTCCCGCTCCCCATCCCTCATTCCCGCAGCCTTCTCCTTTCCCACAACTTGGCTATTTCACTTATCACGCGCAGATTGATGCAGAATCGAGAGCCTATCTTCGACTTTGAATGTGATGCAAATCTCCACTGTCCTTCCACGCGGAGTGGATTGGTGCGTCATAAGGGGAAGGCAAATGCGCCAAGAGCTTTGCCCACAGTACTGCGCGCCGGTGGAACAAACGAGTCGCCGGATTTTACGCAAACCGCACGTGCCTCACTAAAGTGTTATGCATGAACATGCTTTCACCGCATCCGGTGGCCACGCATAACCACGAAAAGCGCACCCTTGAAGAGCCGACGGTCGTTCACGTAGTCCTTGGAACACTCCACCGTCTCCGACTTGATCGCCAAGACCTCGTCGCGGGACGCGAACGTCCTGACGCTCCCGGACTTCCACCACGCCGGAATGTAGAGGGCAGTCAGCAACGCGACGGACACGCCGACGCGCACGACGATTCTCCTGGCCGAAAACACGGGCACCGCCGCAGCGGGCGACTGCGGGCCGGCCGCCGGTACAGCGGCGGCTTCGGCCGCGGGCCTCTTGGCTTCGCCACGTTTCCTGACCGCCATGACTTCAAAAACGAACTCCGCAGTCGTCACGGAGCGATAACGTCAACGCCGCCTGCGCTGCCTTCGCTGATGTCATCGCGGCTCACGGTCATGAGGATCAGGCGCACAGCTGTCGTGAGTGAGTGACGCCGCTCGAGTCATATGGAGAGCGTTTCGATTGATACGGGCGAGCGTCCATAAGGCGCTCGCGATTGACCTGCGGACTGTTTTACGGCTCCGGTGAAAGCAGGAAAGCTTAGCGGTTTCTCGCAATTGAGGAAAACCGGGAGAGCTACGGCTGGAAGAAGCCACAGGGGTTTTTCCGTGGCTGCGGTTTTTACGTCACCGCGCACTGGCAGCGGCCATCTTTGCAGCCAAACAATCACCGAGCGTCGGAATTGTCATAACAACCGTTGTAATTATCAGTTTCATCTTAAGTTATATTACGTTAAAAACACTGCGTTTAAGCACTTTAGTAAAATTGAATTCACTTGATGTTTTTTTTAGTTATGAGTCAGTAAACTGCAAAAGATGATCTCAATGTCACTAGAGATGACTGCAATAATCGAAGTCGCAAAGGGCGCGCTTTTCGAACATAGGTAGTGAGAAAACGGGAATGTAGCTGCGTAATTTTAGAACAGCCTCTTAGGTTGTGGGCCAACGCGTGTAAAAAGTGAGGACATCTTGCGAAATACCACGCGTAGATCCGTAGTAATTAAACGTAATGGACAAAATTAGGATTGAGTAACTGTCGAGGAATCACAATAGAATTAGTTAACCTGGCTTTACTTTAGTGAACTAGTGAACCAATGTGGTTTAGCACGCAATCTGCCTGTAACTCCCTGCCTTTCTCTCATTTGCATCTCTCTCTCTCTCCCCCTCTGTGTCTGTAACTGAAACGCAGAAATGGCGAAGGTTCGCTCAGAATGTTTTACACTTAAATTTGTATTTCATATGTTGATTTTTAAAGATTGATGAAGTTCACATTAGTTGAAATACTGCGTCAAATTGACACATCTTGGCACTTCCGAGAAGAGAGCGTTAAATAAATTTTGGCGTGCAGTGGATGGTAGCCCAGCGTAGACAGACAGTCTGATACTTTTGAACGAGTGATAAAGGAGAGTCGTATTTATGCATAGCTATTCCAGTAGGACATAAACTGAACATTGCTAAATCATGAACAACAAGATACTATCTTCGACATGAACCCTGTTTAACAGCAACTAGGTATCTTGAGCTTGCAATAACTTTCCATGCCACACAGACAAGAAAGGACAACGTCCCGGAAGGAGCGATGACAAGGCTGTTCTTACATTCTTATGTCAGGTATATGGTGCAGTATTTATAACAGTGTTGTAATGAAGAGCATGAACATACCGATTTCACTCTATCGAGTTTAACACTCTATTGTCAAAACTTTAGTATGCAGAAGGATCGACATTTGGGCGAGTTGGTACTGGTTGAGCATCTTGAAGGGGCAGCGCAATAAGACGAAGACAGAAGGCAGGAACACACAGTATGCATTCGGTAACCAATATGCACATCATGAAAGAACGAATCACATAACCTATGTCACTATAGTTATGGCTAGCTGCACCGCAATACTGAATACCATTATCAAAGCTGACCTCAACTGTAGGCATTCAAGTCGTGGTCACTGAATAGCGTACGCAGTGCCCTACCGCTCAAGCAGTCTGCGGGAAAGAAAATTCTACACAAGTTGCGTTACTAAGTCCGGTTAGACATAATGGTGTTGCGAAAATTAAACGTGCTATTTTCTGACCATCATATCAGCACTGAATAAACATGAATAACGAACTTGCTTGTAGGCTTTGGTAACTTTTGCCCCCACCGTGACGTCTCCATAGTGGGGATCAATAATGGAAATTTCGCCGTCAGGCTAGCTCAGGGCATGGCCTCTATTTGCTAAGAGAGGGGAAAAGAACATAAGTATAGACTGCCGCTTGTACAAAGTGGAGTTCAGTGTTGATGCATGTAAGCAAAAACGACACAATGTATGCACTATGAAGATTCAACAACTTATCCGGCATAGACAGAAGGGAACAATACATAATTGACTAGCCGAAATTCCCCCTCTAAACTGCAAACTAGAAAAAAAATATACGGCAGAACCCGTTCCCCGATGACTGTTGACGGTGATGCGTTAGCATTGAATAGGTATTGCGACACAATGTATTGTCATCGTCGAAACAAGTTATGATGAGGCGTGTAATGCAGCGGGATTCCTCTTTCGCGCTTCCCTAAGAACACTCGGCGCCATCTGGCGCCGCCGCCACGAAGCCTTCGCGTGACCTCCGAAATCCGCGGCGTGCCGGAACCATAGAGTTTCTCACTATAACACCTAGAGGGTAATCTGGCGCCACCGTCTATGGAAGTTTCTTAAGGGGGCACCGTGCCGTCATGGGAATGACGGTATATGTGTCTGCGAGGCTCGAGTTGGCTGGTGTTGTAAGAGGCTTCGTCTAAAACGTGGATATGGCTACGCAAATGACGCGTTCTCAAAGTAAAATCTTCATAAAATGTTTCCATTCACGCATATTACATCTTTACTCACCCACGATGCATGACCAAGGGAAGAAAAGCAAGAACAGACGACCAACTGTTTCAAAGCGAGCGCGAACCTTGTCGTCTGTCTTCCAACTTTAGCGGCCCGCTGATACTTTTTACGTAACATGTAGTCGTACACACAATAACAAGTTCTCATAGTTAAACGAAACATGTTTTCGCGTAATAATAAAGCTAAAACAACTTTTCACGTGCTGTTCTAGTAGAAAATGAATCATTGTGACAGACGGAACGGTACTTGCCAAGCGCGTCTTCAAGGTGTCCTGTCTCTACGAGAACGATGCCAATCCGAATCCACAATATACCGGCATTCCCATGCATACCACAGAGTAGCAGCGCCAGATTTCCCTCTAGGTAATGTAGTGAGAAACTCTATGGCCGGAACGTGCGAACGCTGAGAAACGCGTCATGTGGCAACCGGACTCCTCACGCGTGCCTCTTTCTAGACCCGCGCTCGCTGCGCCATCTATTGGCCTATCCGACAAGCCCGGGCGTGGCCTCCGAGACAAGAAGCGCGGCAAACCGGTGCCTGCGAACGTTGAGAATTGTCTCCTCGCTTAGCCGCACACTCAGTGGCACATACTCTGCGATACATACACTGTGGTACATACTACCAGGGTGGAGGAAGGGGCACATCGAAAAAAATGCAATAAAATGTAATTTTTTTACTGGCGAGGTCTTTGTAGGGCTAAGGAATTGCGGTTAGGGCTCTGTTCGTCTTCGAGAGAGCAGCTAGGGAAACCTAGCCAATGTTGAGCCTGCAATTCTGGGACACTGCAACGAGCACTTTCGTAGCAGGTAAAATACCCGCTTCACACCTGCATGGTAATGCACTTACTTTAGCAGCATGTGAATCAATCTGGAAGTATGTCGAACGCAACAGGTTTTCTGCAATGTGCTTCTTTAACGATATTTTCCTCGAAAACATCGCTAAATCGGTCGTGCGAGACGTGTTCATTTCATTGCTTCGAGTTTTTGAACGCATCACGCTCTACGAAAACGTGTCGGGGAATCGAAAACACTTCGCTAAATCGAACAGTTCGTAAAATCGAGTTTCGGTAAATTAAGGTTTGATCGCAATACAATTGCGTTATTTACGCGACGTCCTC
Organism: Dermacentor albipictus; assembly: GCF_038994185.2. Taxonomy (NCBI): domain Eukaryota; kingdom Metazoa; phylum Arthropoda; class Arachnida; order Ixodida; family Ixodidae; genus Dermacentor; species Dermacentor albipictus. Next base: position 97,346,842 of record NC_091828.1, on the reverse strand, counting down.
CATGAATGGCATAACAAGATGTTCCGCACAAACCGATTTCCCACTGAAATTCTTGGTTACACTGCATAGAGATGAAGGAACTACCCAAGGGCGGGGCACGACCATCACGCAGTCTCATCGCTACGACCACCTTTCCTTCTCTTACCATCTGGTTAGGTCGCAAATTACGAACAGACTGTTGCCGGAAGCTTTGCTGTGTTTGAGCGGAACACTGCAATGCGGAGCAAACCAGTGCGCTGCATCGTAATTGGACAGCCGACCGCTCCACGAGTTCTGCCCACGGTATACGAAGAGACTGCCGCAACATTTCTGTCAGCGTGCGCCATAATATAGAGTCGCCTGACTTCCAGGTGAACTCTCGCACATCTCGATACGGCGTGGTATATGAACGCGCTTTCGCCGCACCAGCCCGCTACCAGAGACCACCCAAGCGTACTTTTGAAGATGCGACAGTTCCATGACATAGTCCTTGGAACACTCCAGGATTTGCGACCTTAAAATCTGCGTCGCGACGCTCTGCGGGCGACGACGGCGACGGACTAGTAGCGTCCGGTGAAGCCATGGCATGCTTCGATCGCGGTCCCTTTCGCTTCACCACGTTTCTTGACTTCCGTGTTGGCTTTACGACTTCATAGGCCAGCTCCACAATCGCCACGGAACAGATGGAGCGTTAACGTCAACACTGTTGGAGTCAACCATTACGGATTTGAATTTCGGTCTCGGAACTGCTCCACAGGACAAAGAACCACGCAGGTTCTCATCGCGGTACAAGTAGACGCGAGTAAGGGTGCTATTCTGGACCGTCTCAACTTCGTTAGCGTTTTGAGCAAATGAGAGAGCGCCTAGCCGCTCTGTCAGCCAATAAGATTTGACAATATGGCGGAATTTGACAGCATCCGGAATAGTATCGATCCCAAGCGTGTTGATTCTAGATCGTCAGTATGACACCCGAGTGGGTGCGGCATATCCTGGCTCAAAACGAAAACATGGAGAAGTTCAACTTGGCAGAATTAGTGTCCCGAATAGCACCCCAAGCGTCTTTATTCTATATAGTCAGAATGACACCCCAGTATTCTGGCTCCAAACGAAACCATGGACGAATTCAACATAGCGGACTTTGACAGTGCCCTGAATAGCACCACAAGACAGCACACTTTCGGCTAGGAATTATGAAGGCCTTGAGTTCACTTTTAATTTTTTTTCAGCGCTCTTTACGC